>NC_139812.1:9399879-9877380 GCF_963457635.1 Microchirus variegatus
CAACCATCAATTTCTTGTGAGAAATTTTCTTTTACGTTTGAGATTAAATGCATACTGTAATTACAAACTGTTGATGAATTAATCAAAATTTATATCTAAACAAACCAAAATTCATAATAGTGTGTCGTTTTCTCAGTTTTCATTATCTGTCAAATCAAGAAAATCCTATTAAAACCGGCTCATCACACAGCCCTAATTTTGTTAAAAGCAATTCATAACCTGGGTGGAAAAACAAAATGCCCTTGAGATAAAAAAACAAAAAAACAAAACTAAAAACATGAGAACTCCTATCTCCTCTTCTAACTCACATAGTTCGCTAAATGAATGAGTACAATGAAAACATTAAAATCAAAGCTGAAAAAAAAAGAAGACTCTTTCCCTTAAAACATTCAAGCCAACTGCAAACACACAGCTAAAATGGATGCATGTGTTCAAAATCATTTCACATACGTTTAAGAACAGAGATGTCACTAAAACATCCATGAAAATGATTGTTTTTCATGCTAATCAATGATTTCACCCTTGGCGTTGACATAGATGAGCAGAGATTAAAACGTGATCATCCATAAAATGTGATTCAAAGGTTCGTGCTCCAGCTGAGTGACCGAGAACGGAGACCTGACAATAGACAGGAGACTGACCCAGTGGCCCGTTGCCCTCAAACCTATTTTAGGAGTCCCTCTTTATGTTTGACATTCCACATTTGGAGCACCCAGAGGCCTCTACCCGATTCCCAGTTTCCTGAGGGTGAATCCTGAACCTTTCGAGTTTATCTGACTCTTCACTGCCACATTAGTTGAAGTAGAAGAACAACCAGCAGTTAGTTAAGCAGGGGCTTTGGTTGAGAGAGGAAGTGTCACTTTTGTACTTGCCTATTTTGTATTTGTGCATTTAAACGCACACCAGAGTATCTATCGGTGAAAATTCAGAGTGATCGCAGGATCATGTGAAGACACGGGAAAGCTGCTAAGACTCCAATGACCCCTTGTTGCTTCTGTTATGCAGAGGTACCAGAATAGCCTGGGATCCCTTTTCTGTGCAGTCAGAGTGTGAGTCCGCCGTCTGGCTGTCTGTTAACAGTGCTCCAGGTAGTCAATGACCCGCGAGATGGACTTTTGTCCCGTGGAGCCCATTTCACACTGGGAAGAAAATAAGAAAACCAAAAAACAGGAGTGTGAGAAGACCAACATGTGCTTCTCTGCTGATTGTCAAGTACGCTCGACCCTCTGGTCACATATATATTTATGACAGTTCACAGCTTCAGGTCTGACAGAGTAAATCACAACCAACACCACTATAAAATGTTTGGAACTGTTTAAACTGAAAAGTAATTCAAGCATCAACATAACTCCAACAGAATATACAATATAATTAGAGCTGAAACGATTAATCGATTACTAAATTAATCGGCAAATATTTTGATAATCGATAATCGGTTTGAAGCTTTTTTCATGATTAAAACAAGATTTCTGATTGTTTTAGCTTCTTAAATGTGAATATTCTTTGCTCCACATAACAAAGAAATCATTAAAACTGAATAGTTTTGGTTTGTGGACAAAACAAGACATTTAAGAACATCGTCATTTCCAGGTTTGACGAACACTGATCAACGATTTTTAACATTTTATGGACCAACCGATTCATCGATTAAATAATCGACAGATTAATCAATTATGAAAATAATCATTAGTTGCAGCTCTAAATATAATTGACTTAAATCGCAATAGAATACCAATTGTTTGTTTTCTATCCATAGACATTTTAAAACACAATAAATGTGAATTACTCAAACATTTGAAGAGAGGAGCTTGTGCTCCCCCCCTCAGTCCATGATAAAAACCTAAAAAATAAACATAGACTCCTGAATTTGTGTGTTTCTGACACACATGAATTATGTGAGAGAGAGTCTCTTTCTTTTGGTATTTTTTGGTGTTTACGTAGTCATAGAACACACCGTTTTGTGGGTCTTGGAAAAATTAGTGAAAATGCTGTAAAACCCTTGGCAGTTCTGCACTGAAAACAGCTGGCAGCCAATGAGTTAAGGTAGTTATTGTTGCTTGGACACAAACATTTAATTGATTATTTGTTCATGTCAATAGACATTTTTTATTATAATTGTCCATTACTGCCACAGCACTTCTGTCTCGATAACTTTTGAGCTGCTCAGAAATATCAGATTTTAGAAAAAGGGGAAATCAAGAGAAGCTTTTTCAAACAGGATATTGATCATATCAATTGCCTCTACAGCCATTTCAGACATTATGTTTTCCCAAATTGCTCCAGTAATGAGATAAATGTAAGTAAAAGCTTGTTTTTCCATCTGTTCCCTCGTATTTTTGGAGAAATTAGTTGCCGCCATAGTGCAATAGCAGCGATTATTTGATGGGAAAATGGAAATTAATCATTGTATGAAACCACTGGTCCTCAAAAAAGGTTATCTGTTCCAAGGCACACAAATCAATGAGACCAATTAAATGGCTTTTTGCAACTTCAGTAAAAATTGTTTAAGTTACGCTTGAGATTAAGGTTTTACAAAAAAAACACCTCTCAGTATGCAGGTTTCGAGTTCCATGCAAGATAATGAATCTAATCAATGTCAGCAAAGACTGTTCTGATAGTCGTACTCACCGTGAGGTTCATGAAACTCAAGAATTTCTTCAGCATTTCTGTCATGATGGAGAAATCCCCTTTTGGTAGATTAGTTCTCACAGTAGTCACATTTATCTGGAAGGGGGGGGGGGTACAGACAGGAAAATGGAAAACAACATTAATATTTTTGAGTGCATGAGAAACAATCTCCAATTGTAATGTGTGTCTGGATATTCTCACCTGGCTGCCCTGACACAGACAGCCCAACAGCAGAGCCGTGTAGGAGGCAACGATGCTGTCCTCCATATGTTTGCCCGCGTGCTGCAGAGCTACAGCAAACACAAGGCAAACAGAAAAACAGTCACTTTTACAGTCTGTTGTAGAGAGGAGTTTCAATCTCCTAGCAGTAACTTGAATAACAGCACAGTGTGAAAAACATTCAGGGAAATCTGCAGCAAAGCAATGAGACGGTCAGGTAATGGTTTATATGTGCTCATAACTAATTGATGCAGCTCGAGAAGGGGAATACTACAAATGTATGGACAAGAAACATAAACAAAAAACTCTGTCCTACTGCCTCACAGTAAACATGCTTTTTCTTGTCCCAGCTAATTAGCTGAGCTGTACAGAAGCAAATGAAGGTGCTGCCATGCAATAATCACATCTACAACATTTACCACATGTATCTAGATTTGAAAGATTTTAGCCTGAGCTTTACAGCCGAAATCCTCTGACCTATTACAGTTTCATAATGAACCCATCGTATTTTTACACTGCTCAGTGTTTCCCATACATTGATTTACATGTGGCCACTGCCCCGAGCCAATGTTTTTTTCTCATCTTATTGCAAAGCAAACACACTGTGCATTTATCAACTTAGCCACCCTAGTGGCACCAGGCTGTGTCTCACACAAGTAGCTATTTTTCTTTGGACACTGCATTGACTTTCATTTACTTGGACAGCCTGAAACAAACAAAGAGTTATCCCCAACTTTATGACGATGTTATTGCAAAGTCTGAACATGGCCTTGGGATAACTTTCCATGGTTACCCTGACACCAATTCACACAATAACTCATAATAACTGGTGAAGGGTGTTTAAAAACCTGCAACTTCTCACTGGTCAGTTATATCAAATGGATAAAGAGGTAAAAGGTCCAAAATAACCTTTTGTGTAGCGCTTCGCTTACCTTTATTTAGGTCCAACTCTTCATCCTCTTCCTCTTTCTTCTCGGGTTGGCTGTCATTGGTTTCAGACGCAACCCACTGGATCTCACCTGACGTCTCCTGCCACTCTCCGCTTTGGTCCAGTGCAGGCTTGGGCGCTTCGCTGATGAGGTCATCAGTTTTGGCTTCAGCCAAGATGGCAGCACGTTCTCTCTCCAGGAAGAACTAGAAATTAGATGGAAATTAAGACATCATTTCAAAGCACAAATGTAGACTGATTCAAAAGGCATAAGGTGAAGCAACATGACATGATAAAAGATAATTTTTGGCATATCGTCCAGCCCTCATGCATACAATACAGATTTATGGTCATGATTAAAAATCTTTTAATTGGGGAAAAAACATTTTGAATAACTCAATAAAATTAACAATAAAATATTTATTAATGAGTCCTGACAATACTAACCTTTACAAGTGCAGCTAGAGCACCAGAGGTTTGGGCCTTGTCATCGTCTTCTCCCTGAGCTTCAGCTGTGCTTGGAGGTGCCAACTCTGCCACCGTGTCCGACTGCGTTGGGTCAGCAGGTTGAATAAGGCTGTCTTCCAGACAGCTGTTGTCAACAGTGTACTCCATGTCCACCAGATAGTGGCGATTTCTTGAACTGTACTCAACAAGGTTTATTAGCAGACCAAGGCCCTGAAAGAGAAGAATATATTTTCAATAATTATGTGGTGGTCTTGTTTTACTACCTCTGCCAAGGAGGTTATGTTTTCCATCTTGTTTGTCTCCTTGTGAGCATCATAACTCAGAAATGTAAAGGATGGCTTTAAATAACGTTTTTGTAGAAATTTTGTAGGGATGTAGATCACGGCCCAAAGAACAAGTTATAAAAAAGTGTGTTGACACAGTGGGACACAGAGAAGCCTTGGCAGAGGTTTGCTCTCACAAAGTGCTTTCTCAAGTTCTGAAATATCACACTTACCAGTACTCGCACGTCAAAACGCTGTTCCTGGGGAATGTACCGTGGGACTCGGAGGACACAATTCAGAGCAGTCACTATTAGCTGTTCCTGCTCACCTGTTTTAGTGCTGCCCCATTCTGCAGACAACAATAACATTATTATTCATCTACACTAATATTAGTCATCCAAAAAGATCCAGATTAAAAAAACACATCAAACAAAAAGGGAAATGTAAGAAATATATAGGTTATAAAAGGAGAATACCATTGTCATGAGTGAGGTTAAGTAGCACTCCTATGATAGCCCGCATACAGTCCTCCACTGCCTTGCCCACATTACTGAAGCTGCAGTGGGGCAGTGTTGCACCAGACGATGACAGGGAGCTGTTGTTTAATGCCCTGCTGTACCGCTGGATCATATCCTCGCAGTAACGCAAAGCCCTAGGGAGAATAATAAAAATTGATGTGAGAAGTTAAAAGCAAAGTACAATGGCAGAAATGAGGGGCATTTTAAAGAAAACTAGCACGAGGATGAAAGAACAGAGGAACATAAGCAGAGATGAAGAGCAAGGAGACTCAAAACCACAAAATGAATTAATAACAATTAGTGGATTTGCATACAGGTCTAGTGATATTACATGTCAACCAGTGCAAACTAATAATCCAACTTTAATTAGTGGTTAAAGATAAGATCCACCTTTGCCTGTAATTACCATACACAGCATAGAATCTTATTAGCTAGCAATTACTAAATAATTAATGTAATTTTCTTTTGTTACACAAACCATTCCTTCATTTCTATTAAGTGTTATGTTTTATTTATTCATCTTCTAAATAACGTGAAAATTCCATACAACCATTTAGATACCGTTTCAAATAATGGAACAGTAGAATTATAATAAGTGCAAAAGGTAAACAGGAAGTACTGTATAAATGTCTGTGCCAAGTCAATAGGAGCCTCACCTGGCAGAGGAGACAATGAGTTGAGAGTCCTTGTACGCAATTAAGTAACGCTGGTTTTCTGGGTTCTGCACTGTTACCTGTTGACAGAAGATGAAAGAGAAATATAAACAATAGCAGGGAAAGTACATTATAAAGTCTGAAAGTCAAGAATCCAAAAACAAGGTGAGACTTCTGATCAATGGCATTTTAAGTGAGATAGTTGATAAGAGACAATCAGCTTTTTATTGTGTAACAATAAAATTTACCAGCCAATTCAGAGCCCTTGGTGCTCAATTACTCGCTATGCCCTTGAGTGTCACTTTTGTACGACTTTAATGCAGAGCAGAGAACCCACTTTGACAGAGCAGTACTTACACTTTCAAGCACTCTCAGACATCTCTCTGCCCCCCATAAAGATGCGACGAGGTTCTCCTTGTCATCCTCTTGGCTCAAATTCTGCACACACTCTTTCACTGTAGAAACACGGCGAACACAACATACATGACTATTACACCCTGGCAGCTACTTGAAAGTCAACAGCTGTTACAGTCATCCTGAAGCACACACATTAAAACAGTGACTAAATACCTGCTTTAACACAAGTGCAGCAGAATCCCACACACCCACCTTTGTCTACAATATGGTCCAAACCACCCAGTAGCCGCAGTTCTTCTTTGAACCAATCACCAGCTCTCTTAGAGGTAAGAGACAGTAATGTCTCCATGGCAAGGTGGCCAGTCTAAAAGAGAAAACACAATATGTAAATTCTGCATGACATTTAAAGTATATTTTTCAAATCTGCATGAACTTGATTTGCATTACACTTAAACTCTCCAACAAACCGTTATGTTTTCTAGGTCGAGATGCTTGTTGTGCACAGTCTCACACAGCTTCCTAATCTTCTCCTTGACCTTTGCAACCTCTTTTGGTGTGAGCTGATCCTGGTGAGCAGAGTAGTCCTGGTCTAGCTCCAGCAGCTTGATCATAAGCTCCAGACACGCCCTATCCAGATCCATGTTAAGTCGATCCCGACTCAGAATATACATCAGGGAAGCCGTGCACAGACCGAGGTTCTGATTAAACAATGGAAACAAGCATTAACAAAGTGGATAAAACAGGCAGATCAAAGGTGATCAACGCTGGGAAAAACGGGGAATAATCTTAACCCATTCTCCACCATTACTGGATACTTCTTGAATTCAGAAACAAAAGCTTTAATGGAAAGTAAAAGGGTAAGAGTAAGGATACCCCGCAGTTAAAAATATGGATGTACAACAAAGCTTGAGGCTTTAACTTGCAAAGTTTAATCTTTAAATAACATTATATATGAAGAAATTCAACATGCTCTTCATTAGCAAAAATTAATGAAGTGTGTTAATACAGACATTACAAACATCACGCTCTTAATTTAAAATTGAATACTGGTTAGTCGTTTCACACCATATGGGAATTGCTAATTACATAAGGAAAATTAAACTAGAGTAAAAATGCTGAGAATTTAGAAAGGTTGATAGAAGACAATCAAAACAGATCAGCATGTCTAAACAAGGACACTGTATATAGAATTTGCATAAATACATGCTTAGTTTTTAAGCAAGGCCAATGGATCAAACTCTGATTCAAGCAAAAATAAAGTTTCACTAACCGGATGCTGTGGTGCATCACTGATCATATTGAAAACCTGTGCCACTTTTCCTCTAGCCCGCAGGTGCATCCTGAAACCTGGCATGGCACACCTTGTAGCCAAGCTGATAATACTGGAGCAGGGAGAGAAAGAGAGAGACACACAGATGGGGAGAAACAAAGATTTACAGTAAAGTTGGATCAAATATTTATCAATTTTGTGTTGAATAACTAAGAAAACTTAGACATGTGGGACACCAAAATCCATATTACTATCCAATTTCCAATGCATTCCGTTTTGTATTTCTACTCGGTCAAAAATATGTATACCCCTATACAAGTCAAGTATTCCCCACAGCCATTTCTTTATATATAAAAAAACAAGGTTATCTTTCCAGAGTGGATTTTATTTCCATAATACAAAGGCTGAATATTTTGTCATACTACAAAAATACACATTTTATCCTGCCATAATTCAAATAGACTGTGAAAACATAAATAAGCCATAAAGGCAGGGCAGAGAAAATAGATAAAATATATTTATTCATAAACCTCAACAATAAAAATTAAAAGGATTAATCAAAAACTGCCACCTTTACATAGCACATGAAGAACTTAATTTAACGTACACACCATTTTATGTTGCTTCCCGTTGCTCTCTAATAGCTTTGCAATTGCCGTTTTGTTTACTTTAAGGACAGTTACATACAAATTACACACATCTGGTCATCTAAAGCAGTAGTTTCCCCAGTTGCTTCATTAAAAGACTAGCACTTGCTGAATTGAACAACTGTTAAGTGACAGGCATTGGTACCATTTCATCAATTCCACAAGGTAGATTGTAGGTTAAAAATCAGTACAATCAATGTGCCATTCAAAAAAAGGCAGACCATACTAATTGCATCTATATGCATGTAGAAAATCACAAAAAAAATGTTTTCTACATTTCCCCCCTCAAACTTACCTAAGGCATCTTGTGTTGAGTGGCTGACTGCTCTTCAACCCCGTCTCCAGGTACTCAAAGTCATCTGTGAACTCTTGATTCTCTCCAAACTCCACCACATCATTGAAGTGCTTTACATGCTGCACCACCGTGTATAGCTAGTGGAAGAGAGATGAGGTTAATTACAGCTAATTTGGCCGTAGTGCACTTGTCTATAGATATAATCAACTTGCACAAACACACATACACAAGCACATTAGGAGGAATGCGGTTATTGTTTACGTCCTCTCTACCGGTTTCATTATCAGCAACAGCTGACTGTTCCAATACCCTTGATCAGTCTGCTGAGCGTGTGGAGTAAGGGGCTTGATCAGCAGTTGATTCTGCTTGCCAATATCAACAGTCGTGCTGTGTGTGTGCTCAGTGTGACACACCTCAGCCTCAGACAACACCAGTGAGTAGTGGCAGTTTAGCTGAAACCATTTTACCTCATGGGATCTTTGACAAACAGATTGATTTGGAGCCAGAGAGCCCATTTGTAAATGACATGAGCTTTAGGGGAGTTTAGACTAACAGTCCCAAATGAAACCTCCAACATACAGCTGAGCAATTTCTTTAAATGCCATTAGCAAAGACTGCAATTTAATTGTTCTATATTTAGTCCCAAACAAAAAAATAACTAATAATGATAATAATTTAGGGGATATATCAGCAGAAACTGAATACAACAATTAAAATTGTGTTGAAATTTAGTAATCTGTTGCGTTTTTGTTACATTCCTCTTCCATGTTCGCCATGTTGTACCCAGATTCAGTTTCGCTGTTTCAGATACTGCTACTTCACCCCCAGATGTCACTAAATCCAACCCACTGTTTCATTGGTGATGTCCACCATCCTTTGATTCTATTAC
Organism: Microchirus variegatus; assembly: GCF_963457635.1. Classification (NCBI taxonomy): domain Eukaryota; kingdom Metazoa; phylum Chordata; class Actinopteri; order Pleuronectiformes; family Soleidae; genus Microchirus; species Microchirus variegatus. The sequence goes on from NC_139812.1 coordinate 9,409,015, forward strand.
TCAATAATTTTGAAGGGAAGCTGAATTTTTTTTTTTTTTTTTAAATCCCAAATCAAATTGCAGTCAAAATACCCCTAAGAAAAATAACAATTATATATTTTCACCAACTTGCTCAGCCCTAATTTCAAATGTCTACAATGTTTTAACTGCATTATCAAACGTGTAAGCATTTGATAACAGCTTGTGCAAGAATAAAATAAGCATACAAATAAGAGTGCCTTTGCGACTCTGTTGTTAAGCTGACATCTAAAAATATGTTTGTGTTCTCAATATTTACCTCCTTGTGCTCCTTTCTGCATTTGAGTGCCGTGACGATATCCTGGTTGAGTCGTGTGGGGATGGTCTCTGACTTAATGACTTTGGGCGGAGGTGGAGGGGCTTTGAATAAGCCGTCATCTTTATGGGAGTTGCTGTCCTTGCTGCTGCTGCCGCCGCCGCTGCTGCTGCTGCTGCCACTGCTGCTGCTGCCGCTGCTCGTTAAAATGGCCTAAGGGGGGAAAAAGAGAAGAAATGGGACTCATACAAAAGCAACAAAAATCTGTTTAATAGCATGTCCGCAAGATTTACCACAGCTGAATATTTTGTCAAGTCTTTCAATTGTTGTTAACAGATGTCACATGCAGTGTTAACAACAACTTTAAATCCTAGTTGCCAGACTCTGGTTAGCTTATCTCTAAACAAAGACTTATTTCCATGGGATGAATTCAATGCAGAAAATACCATGCATTTGTCTTGGAAAAGCTCCACATGAACAGAAAGAGACGGATGAGAGTAATTAATACAGAACTGTTGACTGCCCAGAGACCAATAAACAATATCCCGGATTGTGGACAACGGGGCAGAGGGAATTCTGTGAACAAATGGTCCTGCTTATTAGAATTTGCTTTAGTTGCCTGCTTACTGTGGAAAATTAATGCATCCATTTCAAACAACGTTTAACATAAAATTCAGTTTCCCCCACTGATGTTCTAATCACAAGGCCCCCTGTTAGTTTGTAAAAACAAATAAAACACAGTAAATCTAAACACAACAGCTATAACCACAAAGCAAGTGATCTCTTACTGGGGCAGTTTGAGATCGAGAGAGGGGAGGCACTGGTATCTCTTGTGGTTCAGGTTGGTTCCAGTGGCGAGCATTATACACTGCCTTAGCAGGTGACTGAAAAACAAAACAATAAACAAAACATGTCACATGCCGTTTCTGTTCCTGGTACATCATTCATTTATAGGCAGAAAATCCATCATGGTAAAATCTTTCTCACAGCTAAAAATAAACATAGCTATAGGATTAAAAAAATACTATGTAAAAACAGCTCCATGTTAATGTCTATGAACCATTCTGGCTTAAAGCTTAAGTTATCATTGTGAATTATTACAAATGCACATATAAATGTTTTACAGTGTACTCGTGATGATAGACTGAGACAACAGCAGCCTCAGTGTGAAGCACAACAGTCCCCAAGCACACAAAACATTATCTTAAAATGACACATTGTGTGGCTCAAATATACATTACAAAAGACAATGTTTGGAGTTTTGTTGATGAACACCAAATGGACAGACGGCTCACAAATAACCAAAAGCCACAACAAAACAGGATTCAGATGAACAGAGCATATTTGGGAATTAAACCACAAATCAAAGCTGAGTTTAAGCGGTAATAGTCAAAACCCCATAATAATAAGCGTGTGCAAATGAATACAGAATTACTCCAACCATGTGAGACTGTTCACAAAATAATCCCTGGGCATCAGCATTCAGAGCCTCAAGTATGCAACAGTAGATCTAGCAGAACATATTGCAGTTGAATCACAAAACGACATTACATTAAATGAAATCCAAATAAATTTAGGTTTCAGTTGAGCGGTTTTCCCTCCTACTAGCATTATTTTTCTCCACTCTCTCCAATTACATCAGTCTATTTTGAGAAGAGCTGGGTATTTGGTTATGTAATTGATATTTAATCAACAAAAGTTACCAAGTTCACTGTGGTTGAGGGAAAGTCGTGACAGTTTAGATAACACACCTTGACCTGTCCATATTGAATGTAGACTCCTGTTGAACCAGAGTCGATTCAAATAGGTCAAGAGTTCCATGCTTGTTTTGTTTTAATTGTCTAAGTAATTACTAAAACCAAACCTAATGGGTAATTACTCAAAGACAATAGTTGCATAACGAAGGAAAACAATTGCCTTGTGTACCTTTTTAGGTCCGCTGAAGATCTTTTTCAGTCCACTGCCAGAGTATTTGTCACCCTGTTTCCCTGAGCGTCCTTTCTGCATGTCAGTGCCCCCAGGACTGGAGTCATCAGATAGGTCAAAAGCATCTGCAGGAAGAAACCAAATATATAAATAGACTGAAAAAAACACAATCATCGAAGCTCTACCAGGTATAGAACTACATTTTAAAAGTGAAGTTATGCTAAATGTAATTAAAAGAACAATCAAATAGGCTTTTATCCTTTTGACGTGGGTCAGCGCACCTGTGTTGCTGCTGGCTTGGCTGTCCTGAGAGTCACTGGTATGAGGGCTATCCACACTGGAGCTTAGAGCAGCCAAGGCTACCGCAGCCTTCTTGGCTGCCTTCTTCTCCTTGGCCTGAACGCTGTCATCATCACTGTCACTGTCGCTCTCACTCAGGTCATCAAAGCCAAAGTACTTGATCTTGTAATTACTCTTGCCCACCATGCTACCATCTGAACCGTCCTCGCCCTCCTGTTCCTCTTTCTCCTCAAAGCCAAAGAACTCTAGCTTGCTCTCGGCCTTGGTCTTCTTCGTCTTTGTCTGGGTGGGTCGGAATCTACAAAGATAAGGACAGAGGGATTTGCATCTACATGATTGTTTGTTTGTTTTTAGCAAGATTGTCTGAGAGGGGGAGAAAACGATCTTGAGGTACTTGGGTCAGCTTTTGGATAAGTGAACAAAAGGTTTTCAAAGTATAGCAGCAAAGAAAGACAAGACAGTGCAACTGCACAGACAACATAAGCTTAGAGAAAGATAGTTTCCTTTCGGATACTCATTATAAGGCATGCACTATAGCTACTAAGTAATGTGCATTTTGTGCTTCTTTATATCTCAACGTATTATTGCATATATGATAGTCTTAAGTTCGGAACAAGTGTCCAAAACCTCACTTTTAAAATTGTGAATGCAAAATGACATAATACAAAAGTGTTGTTCATGGTTTGCCCTGCCTTATTTTATTGTGTATGCATGGTGCTGCAACTCTGAAAATATTATAGATGCAAAATCTTGAATTATTTGCACAAACCAAGTTTCTAAAAAGATCAAACATATTTTGGATGTATTCTTTATTGAACTGTTCAAGAATATTGACCAGAGGATGAATGGAATTGAATTAATGCCTGGATAACTTTTCTATCCCCATTATCCATAATTGTTTTTTTTTGTTTGTTTTGTTTTAAATCAGTGTTCAGAGGACATAGGTACTGGCTGGGTTCCAAAGGGTAGTGATGGTTGGGGAATTTCAAATGATCCAATGTAAAGATTACTTTGGCAAGAATGACAATCTTTGAGCAATATTAGGAGCTAAGCCCTACCTTAAGTCAAACAACAAAGGAGTAGCTGTAAAAATGACACTGCACCCAACTGGGAAAATTAGCAATTATCCATACTTGCAGTTTAAACAGAATAGTGTTATTATGTCCATAAAGCAGGGGGTTGTATCAGAAAAAACACTGAGATTACCTTGCGGGTTTAGGTGGTGGAGCATCTGACTTCTTCTTCATCTGGCCTGCCTCTCCGACTTCAGCAGGAGCAGCTGGAGTGACCAGTTCTTCCGTGCTCCGTTCCATTGTGTCCTGAATAGTGACATTGCAGACTGATAGACAGGAAGGGTGCAGAACTGTGTAATCGCGCACCCTCCCACCACCCCTGCCCGGTGGCTTGGCTGCTGGCTTGGCTGCTGGTTTAGTACTGGTGGCACTACTACTTCCACTAGCAGAAAGGACACTGTTGGGTTGATTTGGGGTACTCACTGTTTCACTGGGTATATCACTGTTTTCAGCATGGTCAGAGGATGTGTTGCTAGATCGGGTAGGCCGCTGGTACTTCTTACAGTTAGAGGCCCTTAGAGTGAAAGGGGATGGGGGAATGTTGTCCACTGGTTCTGGTGGGGGCTCAGTGGAAGGCTCGAGGTGAGCACTTGTCATCTCTTCTGATGGCAACCCATCATAAGAGGAAGCTGTGTGGAAGTCTCTACCTCCACCCGGTGCGTCAGTGGACAGTTTAGAGGAGGCATCAATACTGGAAGAGGAAGAGATTGGCCTCTGGGATGCTATGACATTCTGACTATCAGAGGGCACTTTGTTTCTGACATAGGTCGTGCATGTAGGTTTCTGGTTGCTGTCTGGTGTGCTTTTGGACCAGGGCTGATTATTTTTAACAACCTTCTCCTCAAAGGTTTGCTTGCCTACAAAAGGAAGAAGAAAATCACAAATGGTCACATTAAAAACTGATCAGAAGTGACATTCTCTTAGTAGGTCAGTCAAATTATTATTATTAATCCAGTAGTTAATTGCAATGAATCAGATTTAAACCACACGTTAAAAACTATTGTGAATTGTAAATGAACACATTTTAAAGTCTATAACAAACATGTTAAGCAACCTTTATGAGTCTGTGAAACTAATGTACATAAGGTTACTTCATGAACTTTATTGGATTATTATTATGATCAAAAGTGCAATAAGAGGGATTGCTGAGGTAACACACTGCCTACTTCAAAAATGTTAACAGAGAACAAGCAGAACCTTTTCTCAACATCTCTCAACAGTGATGCAGCTTAATTGTGTTATTTATTTAACTTCCTGACAAAGTGACTGAGCCAAATTCTTTTCCCCAAAGTTTTATGATCAGCCGTTTGTGTGACAAGTGTGAAAACTGACCAACCCCCCTCTCTCTGAGCAAGCAGCTGTGTTTGCACATTCACACATGCACTCCATGTGAGACTACACAAGAATTACACCATTAAAATAAAATGTTATGTCACTAATTAATCATGAGTAATGATTGATGCTGACATTCCCTTATTTGTATGTGTTTGTATGGAGCGGATTACTTCTGATGTGAAGCTGAAGCATTTGTCTGGATGCAAATTGTTAGGTGCTGGAAACACTTTCTTACTTGTGAACGTAGTAGCCACTGAGCTTGCAGAAGTCTGTGCAGATGTCACAACAGTGGCTGTCCCACCACTCTGTACTGCAGTTTTCTTAGCACCGTCACCTTCATTGACTTTCACCTGCGATATACTATGAGAGGACACTGTCTTGGACTCATCATCACTGTCAAACCCAAATGGGTCTTCTTCACTGTCGCTATCCTCAAGCCTGGGCCTCTTGGAAAGCTCATCAGTTTTCATCATTGGCCTTTTGGCTCCCAGCTGAGCCTTGTAGGTGGTGTCCCCCCATTTGGTTGTCAGAGTAGACCTTTTATTGGAGAAGACCTCTTCAAATTTCGAATTAGCCTCTCCACCCTTCCGGTTGTACGTTTTGCCAAATCTGGATGTCATGTTGATATGTTGTGTTACATATTCCCTGTGAAAAAAAAACCGCAACATTTTTATTTTCACAAATTAAATACAACATATCGCTCCAGTTTGTTGATGAACAGACGGTATGTGGCCTGACAGTAAAGTGTAACATTTACTTAGCCTAGGCGGCGACGTGTTTTATAAACAGGGGAAACTGTACGAGATTTGTGATTTGTAATTTGTAATTCCAGTTCGATAAGTCAACAGCTGGTTAGCATGGCTAACTCAAGCATCCTGGCTTTGAAATAACACGATCTGTCGTATGTGCGCAATACATCAGGAAGCTAAAGTAAGTCAGATGTACTTAAATTAAAGATTTAATTGTGTCTCCTTGACGTCACGTCATTGGCAGAATTAGCTGAACAGAGTCTGTTAACTCAACACAAGCCTGCTGCAGCTTGCAAAGTTAAAAAGTTAGCCATTAGCACAAACACTACTACGTACGCTAATGCTAACTCCCCATTTACACCCCCAGTGACTGCATCGAATGTCGGAATAGTTTGAATTATATATGTGCTGTCGATAACTTCAAAGGCGCATTTATGTGCAGATATTACGGTAATCATGTGAAGTACACGAGAGTAGTGGCGCACACTCTTACCTTTCAACTCATGCGATTCGGCTACCTGGCCGCTTGTTTTTTAGCCAACCGGCTAGGCCTGTCACACAAATGAAGCGGTAAAGTCCGTTCAACGTTGTAGAAACAACACTAGAAACTCGTCTATATCCCGAATATATCCCCTAGCACACTGTTATTCACGAGATAAAATTATCCTAAACGCACCCGTTGCTACTAGAGTTTTTATAAAGTAAATAATCTGGACATTTTGCAATTTCTAGTGCAACCGACGGCCATTAAAATGTCCCTCCCTCCTCGCATTCTAGCAAGACCTACATGTTGTGCGATGCACGGAGTGAATTGACCAATGAACAACAAGGATGATTTTATGTCTTCTAGCAAACGCGACTGTGATTGGTTTAAAGCAGACGTCATAGAAACTCTAGGGGGCGCTGGAGGACCACATTTGTAGATTTTTTCTTTTTTCTTGAAGATGTGCCAAAGAAAAGCAATAGTGTAGACCACTGACGAACATTTGCGTGACACTGCGCACCGTTAACTTTAACAACACGAGTAACACCTTAACCAATTACTCTTCCCATATTTCTCAAATGTGATTTATAAAAGTTGCTAATCTGACGGTGGTGTAACGCAATGACTTCCTGCTTTGTTCCTTGTTTTGTACCTTACAGCATCAGACTTGTACAACTACAAAAAAAGAGGTCAAATTATTATATATGACTTCCTACTTGACTATATTTACCCTACAGCTTCAGTTTTTGTATACAAAACTAAATACAATACAAAAAAGAGGTCAAAATGTAAATGAAATACTATTAAAAAAGAAATAGCGCCATTACCGAAAGATTTGCCAGGTTTCTTTAATAAGTGCTTTAGGCAAACATGTAAATAGGAATATGTAATACTTCCTTGTCCACTTACTGAATATTTTGAAATTGTATTATATATATATATTTATTTTTTATTTTTTATTTTTTTAAGAAAAACCCTTGCGGTCTGGACCAACGAACACATCACTCTATTAAATTAATAGGAGTCTCTCACTGTCTTTGGAATACAACTCAAAATAATAATAATGATAAATCAATCATTCCCTTTACTGACTACAAATGTAATATCCTGCTTATACCAACATATTAATACATGCCTATTAGTGATCCACTGACATAATAACAAGTATGCTGCATTGTAATAGTATGTACTATAGTATAATCACATTAGGCTGGTGGAATGGATGTCAGAGACTGATAACGGTCCAATAGAATTTTGATGTAGAAACACTGCATATTGCTGTTAATCACTAATAGTTTTTGATTGTTTTGTTTTTCTGATGAAACTATAATTCAAAACCCATAAAGTCAAACATATTTGTATTTAAAGGATATATCTTCAAAAATGGGTGACAATTTTGGAATTTTGGAATTGGAAACACACACACTTTCATACAGTATGCATGCATTCTGGACACAGAAAGCATACACATCAACAATAGTGGATCTGGTATGGGGTCCAGATGGTGTCAATTAATTTAAAAAAAGTGTGTTGTAAACTTTCCAGATCTGTGGTGCAAAATAGTCCCAACTGTATCAACACTGAAATGGCCATTTGTCAGCCTAGACCGACATCCGAACATCTCCTCCCAAGTGTGTACATTCTCATAAAGAGAGAAAAGATGGAGACACCTGTTAGAAAATGGCTCGTCTCCGTTTGAAAACTTAAAGCCACTAATTTCCCAAGAGAGACGTTTTAAATGTTTGTTAGTTTCTCTTCTCATCTCACCGAAAGAAAATACAATAACTCCTACAGTCATATACAACACGTCAGTGGGTCACAGTTGAACCAGTTATGTCACCTGCAGCTGTTCTCTGTATTACCATTACATCACGATTGTAATAGTCAAGAGGAAAATCTGTCTCAGTCCCTGTCACAATTAATCTAATGATCAGACACTTTCAAAGTCACTAGGTTTCTACAATCATGATGCCACAGTTGGAAAACAATGACATTTTAACAGCTGATGTATAATCGCTGTTAAACTTATCTTTTTGACATACTATTACTCAGAGGTGGTGAGGTAATATGGCCATGTCCTGGCCGACTAATGGCTTGGAACTCCACCCTCGACAGTTAAAGGATGTCTTCATTTACAAGCCAAACAGCTGAGTCCACATGCTACATATGCATACCATATTCACTCTGGACGTTTTGTAGTCTTGGAAAAAATGAGTCAGAATTTGCTGCCATTGCCAAAAGAAAGAAATACACGGAATCTCAACTTTGTGTGACATTTGCTGGAAATATTTCCAACAAAGTTGGATTAAGAAACTGCAATAATGACATGGGACCATGAGATGGCGGCAATTCCTGCAGTCACACAAATGTGTTCTTTATATATATGATTTCCCCAAAGTTAAACTTTTTTTCTTTGACTACATATATATATATATATATATATATATGGTCATATATATATATATATAACTGGGTGTCTTTTGAATGTGTAAAAAATATTTTTAAAAGTCCATTGGCCGAATAGATTCTTAAAATAATATGTAATAATGACACATGCCTGTGGGCTGCTAAACATCATGGGAAAGCATTTATCTGTAATATAGCTTCCATGTGGTCTATGGGAATCATAGAATGGAAAAGTGGGGGTGGAAGTTAAACATCCAATGGATATTAGATGAATGCTAGTCTGCAAATCAGATGTAAAAACTGGGAAGCCAAGCCAATGGAACACAAAATATGTCCCTCTGCCTTTACTAAGAGTCGTTTTTAAAGCTCAATATAATCTCCATTTAGACACTACAACAAAACAGTTGTGTCATGAGTTAACACAAGGGCAGGAAAAGCTTCAGCACAGTTTTCCATTACAGATGTCCTACTGTATGTTGTTTATCGTGTTCATCTTAACTCTGTTTGCAGTGTCTGCTAGTTTTCTTAAAGTTCTAATGAGGTTTGCTTCATCATCTTCATCCAAAATAAATGTGGTAAACAAAACCTAAGTGTTTTCATGCGAGCCCTTAATCTGTGGCTACTGCAGTGTGGGTCAGATCTCCGTTTGGCTCGCACTCCATTCTCTGAGGTCAGCCTGCAGAGCCCATGTCCCAAACATCACACCAGACCAATATCAAGCCCATATGATGACAATAAAATCACATTTAAACCAGATTCTCATTGGTTTTATGTCCCTTCTTGTGTGTGAATGTGCACAAGCCATGGCTAAGGAGACTCTCACAAAGAAAATATTGTAATGTCATCTTGGGTGCAGTCCACCTCCAAATGTGTGTGTGAGTATATGTGAAAGCAATTTTGGTGGAAAGAAAGATAGAAAGAAGATGAATAATTCACCATGATTAGTGTCAAGATAAAAGGTCAACCATTTATTTAGTTCTGGGATACAGCAATAAAATCAACAATATATCAACATTCTACAGTACTTTAAAAAGAGTTTAGAAAACAACAATTATACAATTTAGACTTTCCCAGCGAGTCTCTTTAAAAGGCCTCACTAAGAAAAGGCCTGACTGAAAGTCCATGTTAAAAAAAAAAAAACAAGAAACAAAACAAGAAGAAGCAGATAAAACAATATGCCAATAACCGAAGTCTTATGTTTGTGGTCAAACAGTAGTAGCATTGATGAAAGCATTTCAGACAAAGAGTGAAAACACATGGACAGAAAAGTACAGCACTGCTTTAAGAGCAACTGTGCAGTCGTTCCTTTCAAGGCAAAACCAGAATTTTCCTGGATGTGTGGCGCCACTGGCGTTTAGCCACAGGGAGAGGGTGTGTCAGTGACGCCCGTCTCCATTATAAGGTCCACTGGTGATAAGTAAAACCTAGCTCCAGCTCCTGTGATGTGAACTGCTGGAGGGTCAAGGTTCAATCTCCATCGGGACAACAGTGAGGATAGCGTCCTCGTTTCCGCGGCGCACGACTACTTTTAAGCTGCCGTCCTTCTTGACGGCGGCGCTGACATCGGTCGCTGATGAGATCCTCTGACCGTTGATGGAGATGATGACATCGTGCTCTTTCAGTCCAGCGCTGGAGGAGAGAACAGCAAGAGGTGACTGATCTCAGAAAAACATGGACATATTGTGCAGACAAGAAAAAGGCCTGATTGTAGTAGAGTGACATGATAATGTGGCACAAATTACAAAAAGGAGGTGTATGGACATGGTAAATGACGATGACATCTAGAGGATGCTGACTATGTGCGTTCTAGCTGTTGCACTTCAACCCTCATCATCTTCTACCTTAATTTCCTGCACTCTACACAGCATTTCTACAGTATCTCATAAATGTCTTTCTTTCTTTCTACTCATGGCCTTTCCTTTCTTTTTTCATGAGCCAGTTTAATGACAATTCTCTTTCTCTCTTTCATTAGTGTCGCAATGATTTCCTCTTAAAATGTAAACAGGAAGAATTAAAACAGTGGATTTTATTGCCTACAGACGTTATGGATTACAAAGCACACAGAATGCGTTTCTAGTGTTCAAACATAATTAACGTTTTCCTTTTTTGTAACATCTGTAAGCACAGCCCATGTCAACATAAACAGCTGCTGTTCAGAATGTTAATGATGGAAAGATATAAAGCATTGAGTAAATGAAAACATGTTGCCCAAACACACAACTTTACAGAAAAACACAAAACAAACCAGTAAACCTAAAATCACACACAGACCAACGCCGTAACCAGCAGTGATATCAAAAGGTGACTCATAACACCGCCAAGTAAAGCTCAAGTGTGTAACTTCTGCTGCCAAAACACTGCTAGTGTCACTACCCGACCAAATTTACCCCACAGCACAGGTGAACCCGCAGAGCTTTCTGAAAAGACGACTGCTTACATTCCAACCATTCAATTTCAATTTCATTATGACTTTCAAAACAGGGGATAATTCCTTAACCCTAAGTTTGATGCCATCTCACATTATCAGGGTAACATCACTCTGTCACCAAACAAAATAAAACACATCTCTGCTGAGCAGTGGTGGCTTTGAAACAGGGGAAGCTCATATCAGGCACAGTTATTCAAACATAAATTCTGCAAACTAGGGAACATTTTTATTTCCAGTGTATATGTACAAATGAAAATGGTCTATATTGCCGAGCTAATAACACACAACTGAGGCAGAAAAGGCTCTGCTGTCGTGGATATTTCTGCAACGCTGTCAATCAAAACTGGTTCCGCCTCTGATCTATACAATTGCAATGCCTTGACTTTAGTGAGGTAAGTACACACACAGCCATAACAACAACATTGGATTAAAAAAACAATGGTACAGAATTGGCATAATAATTTCTTTCAGTGGTTGGTTTCAGCCAACAATTTTCATTTTGGTGCATCCCTAGTACATATCTGACAACATTTTAGAGGAAGATGAGCTTCCCTTGCTGTCTTAAGCCTGTTTATGCTCACGCGTGACGCTATGGCGCGAGACGGCGCACGACCTACAAGCCTGTATGGAGGCATTAATGCTCAGCGCGTTGTTCGTAGCAGTATTCGCTGCAACGGCAGGGGGCGTACAAGCAAAATATTCAGCTTGTACTGCTGGATAAAATGTCTGCTGCCTAGCAACAGTAGTAAACAACAACTTTCCGCATATCGCTTACATTCTCAAAATTACGGTCCGTCTCTCGGTGTCTCACGTATTGGGACAAACATCCCAACTCCACCAGAATCACAGGGAGGGCTTTTCCCCCTGGGTCACCACTCTTTCTATGGGCTCCTCTTTTGCCTTTCACAAAGCGATCCCTCTTTTTTTTTCACATCCTACGGTAAAAACCATTGTCTTTTTGTAATGTGGTAGCAATCTCCTTCCATGAATTTAGGGCATTTGACTGTCTCGGTGCGCTCGGACAGAAGATTCATATAATGCGTGTACAAGCGGACCTGCTCGGCCAGTCTTCCATTCAAGATAAAGGGATGGCACGAGCCGCAGCCGACAAAGTTACAAAAAAAGGCCGACACAGGATATGACATCATTTTTGTTGCGTGCCCGGCACACTACATCGACCATAAACCTAGCTTTAGAGCAATGCAGACCTGAGAATCAGTATTATGTGGTGTTTCCACTAGCGCGACTTGCGACACACGGCGTAGCTTTCTATTAGCAATTGTACCTGGTATTTTTTTTAGTACCTGCCCAGGCGAGCCGATACTATGCATGACATCGTCAGACTGCTGGCCACTGATTGGTCAGAGTGCCGTCACTGGAAGAGGCACAGGAATCAAACCTAACAATACCAAACTGTAGATCAGTTAAAAAGTATTCTGAAAATGAGGGGTTAATTTCCAACATTTAGCGAGAAAATGTCTAAAATCTCATTTTTTAACACAGGAGTGGTGTATTTAGCGACAGCACTGCTGAAAGTCTGCGATCGCGATTGGCGAGTATGTATCACAAACCCTGCCGCTGTATTCAGTGACATAAAACGGCAGCTTTTTTTTTTCATTTGAAAAGTTACACACTACAGCTTTAATCACTACTACGGGTAAACACAGACCACCAAACCTTCACTTGTAACATAGTCAGCTGCTCTGACACCTCAACGCAAATGAATGGTTCTCTATAGAGCAGGGTCAAGATTTCCAGAGGCCATAAACAGGCACAAAACAGAGTGGGATCAAACGCATGGAAAAGGCAGGCTACAAAAAAAAAACATGCATTATAAAAAGGAACCACAAAAATGTTATTATGCAAAAAGCTGGGTGATTTTAAGCAATGAGTAAACTCTGATGAAGTCTGGAGGGGGACCGGGGGGGGGGGGACCACTGTGGCGTGGGCTGGGTGAGCAGGCGCAGGAAAACCACAGCAGAGCCAGTAACCTCCCTGCATGAGGTTAGAGAGAAACAGCTGATCTCAGCAACTCCTGAGCCTGACTCTGCTGGAGTTGTGGTGGTGGTTGAGCGGAGGGGGCTGCAATTGTGGGAGGAGGGGGATATTTAAGAAGGCCAAGCACTTCAGGCACGCCAGAGTCCACTATGAATTTACGGACTATTTAGTTGTTCATGAGACCGGTGTGCGCCTATGCACACGCTACAGTTGGAGCAGGGAAAGTAAACAATGGAAGAAAAGAAATATATGCCTGTGTGTGTTAACACGCATGTGCAACTCATAATGCAGATCACAAAAACAGTTCTCATCACATTAAAGCCTCGAGAAAAATCAAAACCTTGTTCACAAGTCAGTCACTTTGACCCATTTTAGACTGCAAATAATCTAAATTTAAAGGGAAAACGTTCAGACACAAAGACTGATTAACACGTGACGTATAGTGTGGGCAGTAACTCAATAACAATATGACTTTCTTCAATCACCATATAACACATTTGCTAATACATATTGATAAAATGTTTATGCACTGTGCAAACACACTTTGAGGCAAAACACAAATCTGCTATTAAATGTTTTGCCTCTGGTTTGTTTCTTTGTTTTCTATCCATAAAGAATTTACCACAATTCACTGGTTTCTTAAATTTCCACTTGGGGCAAAACTCTTTAATTATCTGACATGTCATAATTATAAACATATAAATCGTTTTTACAATAATTATCAATGTTGACTGGTTTTAAACTATGACATTGTTGTTAACACCAATGTGTGATTGTTCTTTCATACAGAAGAAGAAAGTTTCAGTTCAATTAAAAACACTTATTTTGAGACCAGTCATTCTGTTTGACAAGAAATACAATGAGATTATTTCTCATTAACATTTTCTTATCTCATTTACTTTGGTAGTGAACTATGTGAGAATGCAAGGGAGGTCTTTCCAAATACAGTGAGAAATACTAATGTGTGTGGGGAAGTTTTATTCATCCTTTATTTAGCTGGGAAGGTCCCATTGAGATACAAGATCTCTTATCCCAGGGAGTTGTGGAAATGATGTTTCTATTTTGAGAACGTTTGTAAAAGTGGTCACAATGATGTTTCTGAACTGAGAAATGCATCAAAGAAAAAAAAAACAGTGGATGTGAAACAGAAACAGCTTCTCTGAAAACCATTGTGTTCCAGCAAAATGTAAAAAGAAAAATCCTCACATTGCAGCCGGTGTCTTTGCAATGACCTCCATAACGTAAGCTCCAGAGGTGACGTCAGGGAAGTCACGATGACGAGTCTTCAGCTCCTTTGCCAGTCTAGAGGTAGAAAAGTAGGAGTTGCATAAAGAAATAATAACTTTCTAATAAATAATAGCTCACTAAATGTTTTGTAGCTTCACATACGTTGGGGTGAGAGTCATCATCCTCACACCGATATATTTCTTCTTAGCAGCTGCTCTTCCTGGAGATAGACAACAATATAACAATCATTTATCCCTTTGCCTGCACCAGTCTGTGTTCTTAGTTTTATGAAGTTGTTTTCTGACCTGAGAGAAAATACATAAATGAAATCCCTGGGTGTTATTATCTGTATTTGAGTAAAAGAAATAAGACTTTGGACTAGACTGTGGAGAACAGATTGAATCACTAATCTTGTCTTTTCACAGCAGTGTGCACTTGTGTAAGGCTGCTCACGCGGTTCTCTATGTGTTCCACAATAAATTTGTCCTGTCTTTTTTTTAAAGTTATTTCATCAAACAAATCAAATCGAGAGGCTATGTTCACAGCCACACAGAAAATAGAATGAAAATAATAAAAAAAAAAAAATAAGGCAAAGGGTAAAAAGCAAACAGCCTACTGGTATATTTCTCTTTGTAGTTTATTTGCAGTGTCATAATCCTGTCAGGCAATGCCGGGCAAGAGGAAAGCTAACTCAAGTCAAACCCAAGAAAAACAAAGAGCTGCTGTGCTGAATGATGTGCTCCTTTCTTGTATGTGCAGGAGATCTTTGCCCAACTATTTATCCTGGTGACTATGAAAAGAACTTAATAAAAAGATAATGACTTGTTATAGTGGTTAGCACGCTTGCCTTTGCAGCAAGAAGATGCAACAATGGTCTTTCTGCATGAAGTTTGCATGATCTCGCCGTGTGTGTATGTTTTCTCCAGGTTCTCCGGTTTTTCCCACAAACTAAAAATATGCAGATTGGGCAAATTGGACACTCTAAATTTTAGGTAGGCATGAGTGTGAGTTGTTTGTCTCTATGTGGCCCTGTGATGGACTGCTGACTCGTCCAGGGTGTACCGCACCTTTCGCTCTATGTCAGCTGGGATTAGCACCAGCGCCCCTCACAAGCCTCATGTGGAGGATCGAGCAGCAGATGAGTGAGTGAGTGAGTGATAATGATGTCAGAGACAGCTCCTACCTCTGGACTGTCTGTCATAGGACTCTGCCAGGAACTCTGAAATTTTGTCTGAAGGTATGGCAAAGGAGATGCCAGCCGTCACTTTCAGCGTGTTGATCCCAATCACCTCGCCATCCTAAAATAGCAAACCTCAATTAAACCTGTAAATCACAATGAAAATATGTGTTGTGTCTGCCATTGAAATAATAATAATAATAAGAAAAAGGTCTTACCAAATTTACCAGAGGCCCTCCAGAGTTACCGTACTGTCAAAAAGATACAGTTCATCATTTATTATTCATGTTGGCAAGAAAAACACAGTATTTGCTCAATAATGATGGATTTTCACACACGTACATTGATGATTGCATCAGTCTGAATGTAGTCCATGTCGGAGTTTCGAAGGCCGAGCTCTCTCCCCCCTCGCTGCGTGGTGCTGACAATCCCCGTGGTGACTGTATTCTGGAGGGAAAATGGGCTGCCGATGGCAACGACAAACTCCCCCGGTCTCAGGCTGGAGGAACGGCCAAGAGGCAGCACAGGCAGCTTGGTCTGCAACACAGATACACAGGAGGACAGTGTTCAAATATCTGAAGGCCACAGAAATACAAATATGTCATAAGGTCTTGGAGAATACATCTTTGTTCAGTGGGTAGAAAACAACAAAAACAAACAATTTATAAACTAGAACGTTTCTGGAGAAGTGTGTATGCTGCAGTCTTGTTCATGGTGTCACCACCAAAAGAGTCACTTGCACTTCAGCACACCAGCTTCTAAAACACGTGACGTATAACACGTGCCTGCACTTCATTGTTTAGGATTGAAGTTGAAGTTTTAAAACTGCCATCTCTGTTTTCTGACTAGCTTCAGGGCTGACTTTAATATGGCAGGTAACTGGAGTTTCTATAAGCAGTTGAATTTAAAATAAGTGTGTCAAGCAAAGATTCTAGTAACACTGGGATTGAAAAAAAAATAATGTCCCAGTGTTTTGATGTATAATTCATTTCTTGGAGTGGAAATTGTTTCCACAAAATCTTTTGGGAGGTTGTCACATAATTGTTAGTAAGTAGTTGATTACACAGACTATTTAGAGAGCCTGTAGTTTGATGTTTTATATGAAAGTCGTACATTATTCATGTGTTTTGGTGACTGTAACTAGTACAGCTCCAAGAGAAATTCAGACACTCTGTTGCTTTGACTGCTATTACTCCACAGAGCTTTACGTGTGACACATAAGGAACAGTAGGAATACAATGTCAACAAAAAGCGTTACGCTTCAAAATGATCTAATAACTTAGTCAATGCTGCTTTCCCACCACAAGGAGAAGAAACTCAACTCAATATTTAAAACCAGAAGCTTATTTGTTGCAAACAAATCTGCAAGTGTTGCTGACAAATGTCTCCTCGTGGCAAGTGTGTGTGCCAATAAAGTCAGATGCTGCAGAACTGACAGATATACAGGAAATAATGACAACCTTAAGCTCTACTTAGTCCTTCCACACTGAGCAGTGGAAATAGGGCTACTAAGAATGTGCCTCTGCAGACAGACGCAGAAAGGATATATTTATCCGTCTGCAGTGACAGTTTCCTTCTCTCTGAATGAAATCATCACGGCCCGGGCAGCCCACAGCCAAAGCCCACGCGCCACCACAGCACGTTGAGTCTGTGCACAGACCTTATGCCCTGACAGCAGGCGAGAACTATCTTAACGAAAGAAAAAAAATGGATCTCTGCTCCTCCTGTGTATCCATTTTGTTTATGCAGGGTTATAAATAGGTGGCAGAGAGGGCTGCAAGGTAAACGTAGACAGCAACACAAGCTGGCAAACACCAACAAAAGGATCTGGGGAAATATGCAAACCCAGTCGGGCACGCTCCCACATGGCAAATCGCGAGTCATATTATTCTGAGTCATAAAACTTGACACCTCCCTGTCTAAACATGTATGCATTTTTCTCTTTTTATCGACGTCTGCAAATGAGGAACAAAATAGACTTGCTGTACGACAAACACCTGATTCAGAGAATGACTGAGAAAACATAAACACACTTTTGATTCAGTTGTCGACACGTTACGACACAGCAAACGGTCTTGACCCCTGAAGTAAAGTTATTTTTAGAAGATGACAAAGATAGTGATACGTACCACCTTACCTTGCATGAGCACTCACACCTACACACACACAGATAAACACATGCAAACACATAAATAACTAACAGAGGCCCTGATCTCCAACAATTATAAAATGCAAACAGGGCAGACGAAAGCACACAGAGACCACAGAAGTGTGTGCACAAGCCAGGAAACAAGCATTTGGCAATGTGCAAACACACAAACAGGCACCTGACAGAGGAGAAGCAGTGAGTATAATCAACCCCTGCTGCTGCCCTTCGCTTCACACATGAGCTTATAACCAGATGGACACACACACACACACAGAGAGCTGAGGGACGAGGATGTTAGGTGGATATGAGCCACAGCCAACACATCCATGACTCGGTCACTGCTGGTCACTATGATTATCATAACAGTCAGTGATACCAGTGTTGTCATGGTGACTGTTGCTACCAGTTGAAAAGCCCAGAACTCCAAAATGTCAAGTCTGGGAATAACATTTTCTAAAACGATGCAGAGTCATCGTTGTCTTTAACCACATACACAAAAACACACATTTTCACAATGCAGTCACGTACAAAAGGTGCAAATAAAGCATCACTTTGCTGATAACCAATCAGCTCCTATGTGTGAGAAGACAGAATAAAACAGTGAACATGCAGACTGCACAATTTTGTTAAAAAAAAGAAACCTCAGCCTGCACATCCATTACTTAACACGTCCATTCAGCAATCTGGAATGACTTGTGGAAAATCTCCACGCTGTGTAAGACTGGACTCTTCTGACCACCAGAGTGACTCACCCTGCTATTTCAAATGAAGGCCATGATGGACTGGTACTTTAGCCACACACACACAAAGGCAAGAGACAAGGTGAAGGAAGGGGAACAACAAACACCACAAACCACTGGCAAAGTGTCTGAGAATGTAAGGCAACAGAGCCGAATGTAGTTCTGTTTGATATTACACTTATGGATTCAGCCAGTGGTGCAGAGATTATGACCTTTTTTATGGTTTGAGACCCAAGAGAGGACCAATTTGGGGGTATCTTGGAAAAATACACTCTGTACGCTGCAAAAAAAAAAATCAGATGTGGTCGACAAGGATAGCATCTCGTTTCTGAAAATGAAAGCGTTGATGTTTTCTTAGGCAGGAGACCACTTCATTACCTCACATTGTTTTTCCTGAACTTCAGCATGATGCCATAGAATTTTCTCTCATTTCTCAAAGCACACCATGTTTCCCAAGTTCCCCCAAGAGTTTAGACAAAGAGAGAGTGCAGGGCATCAGGCACAACAGCTCTGTTTGCCCTGACCAAAGAAGTAGTTACAGGGAGCATGTGCTGGGAAAAAAAATTGCAGTTTTGATATCTCACGCTGACACAGATTTCACCAAAGTTAGGTTATCAGAAAGCCACAGGCAACAGAGAAGAAGACAAAGAAACTGGCAGACAAGCTGCAAAGCTGCTCTAGAGATCTGTTATTGTTTAATGTTACAGCCAGCCTCAGTCGACTGGAGGTTAATTTAAAAGCTATTACGCTAATTACCGTTTTATGGCCAGAAGACCAGGTGCAAACTTAAACTTCACTTAAGCTGGGATGGATCGTGGCCTAATAGTGTTTTGGACACGTGTGCTCTTACAAACACACACACTAAAGAAGGAGGAGGTTGCCTGGGCATGAACCCTCGCAAACTTTAAATTAAAACCCACACACCTGGCATTGCTTAGATATACAACCAGGCCACTTTTAAATTCACACACACACACAGGCTGCTTTGGCTGGGTACGTGAACTATACGTATTTCTTCTCCTTTGGTGTTTTATGGTACTTGGCAACTGTAATGTTGCATTACTCTCTCCTTTCCTTCGCACATGAGTCACTTAAAACTGTAGTGCATCACCTTTCAGTATCAACAAATATCTGTTAACAGTCAAACTGCTGTCAAATGAGTTCACCCAATACTGGTTAAACATATCGGTGTGTGTTTTTTCAGGATAGCAGTGTATAGAGTTTGTGTTGCCTGGTGCCATTCCAGTGCTGCACACAGGAAGGGACTCCGTTTAAATTAAAACAGGCAGAGGCAACAGCAGCATCTTGCTATTAAAGAGAGATGGTTGCAAACAGGTTGTTGGAGTATGATTGAAAATAGAAAGAAGCGCCAATGAAAAGTTTTCAGAAGTGATTCTACTGCTCAAAGGAAATGGTTGTTCAGCAGCTCGACAAGATAAACACTTCTCCCTCAGTCAGTAACAACAACTGAACTTACATACTATAGCTTTAAGCTTTAATGGTGACTTCAAACACAAGTTCTACCTTGCAATTTTTACGCTTAACCCTAAAATATAGAGTTTTACTCTTCCCGTTTGAACCTATGCCTGTTTTGCCTCTGTTTTGCTCTAATGAAGATAAAAAAAGGGCCCGTTTCAGCATGCTCACATATAACATCAAGCCAAAGGATCAGAGGAGCAGAGAGTCATTTATGTTTGCATAAATGCTTGTTTTCACATGTCTGGTGGGCCAGAAAAAAAAGTCACATTTGTAAGTGAATGTTGTAAGTGTAATTTTTACTGAAAACCCACAGTCACACAACACTCTGCAACTCCTTGCACAGGAGGTAACGTCAACATGTTCCAATCACACTGGCTACGCCATATCCTCACTGACACCAGTGCGGAAACCACTATGGTTTCCATATGTTGTTGGAGAGGTTTTTTAGTCTGTATAAGAGCAAACATATGTCTGTGTGTTCCATGTGTATGTGTAGTTCCGCACGAGAACTTGGAGGACTTGAGGGCGTCTCACTTCTGGCCAGACACCACAAAACTTTGAACTGCTCAAATCACAATGATGAGAGGAGATGAGGTCTTATGTGTTCATGTGCTTCAGGAAAACTGCCGAAAAAATGCGAACAAGTTCGCTCTTTTATCGTAAACGTTAACCGTTCCAGCATCTACTGTGGACTTAAATATGGTCCAGTCCTTTATAATGGAAAATAGACAGAAAAAGATTCATTCTCTTCATACAGAGGTAATTGTGGCACCAGTAAAGCCTATAATGGTAACTAATTCCTATAGATTTTATATGTCTAGAGTGATTATATTGTAGTCTAGACTGCTTCTTTATAAGGCTGAGGAGCACAGTGGAATCTCCTCAAGCTACTCTGAGTCTTCCTGGATCCCACTCTAAGAGCTAAATGGTTATAGCCCCCCTTTTGTGTTGCACTTTCCTAAAGCCTACACCCTAATTGAGTAACACTTGCAATAAATGAGTTTAAGGCGCAACTTGTAAAGAAAAAACAACACCTTTTCCCAGTTTTACTGTGGACACAATCTGTAGATTATTGGATGTCCACAACCTGAAGAAATGAATCCATTATTTAGTGGCTGTGCTCTTTGGGTGAAATAACCTTTAAAAAGCAGGGTCATCTGATATAATCTCGACCACAAGCACTTTTCAACTAGCTGGCATCACAGAAAGCAACACACATTTAGTGCCACGTTAAAATAAATGGATAATCGATGAATGTACTGAACCATCTGTCTATATCAGTAGTAGATTTGAATCTAATCTATCAGGCCTCATGTGAATCTATAGACACAGTTCTGGGCAAAGCTGCTGTCTGTCCAGAGGGCTTGGAAAACAATTAAGCAGCTAGAAAGTAGGCCAAGACAAAGTGCATTAAGACCCAGTGGGACAGCCGTGTGTGTGTGATTTCTTTGGCTAGTTGCCCAATCAACTGCATCCTTAAGTATGGGAACCACTTTGGTTGCATTAACAAGGGATGAAGGAGAGAAGATGTGACTATTTTCCCTCGTGTATGTCCTTGAAGGACAGTGGACAGTTTCTCTTTACTTGCAATGGAGCATAAGCTTCCTTGTCCCTGCAGTGGGCCATCTTAAATCCCTTTCACCACACATGCACACGTATACTCTGACTCGATCTTAACATCTCTCACTTCCTGGGGAAACATTTAACAAATGTCGCTGATAAACAGATGCAGCTTCAGACGGCTGCATTCCTCCATTTCCTCTGTGCACACAAACACAGACACACACATACATACATTTTCCATCAATAGCAGAGTCCAAACCAACACCAGGAGAATTTCCCAAGGAGAAAGGCTTGACTTTGTTTGCGAGTTGATACCAGGTGACGGTTAGTGCAGAAACAAATGTTGCCATTCTTTTTAAAGGGACCATACGGGAAACAAGAGTTCTTCCCTGCCACATTATTCAGCTGAGTGTTGAGTTAATCGCTCATATATTGGCATTGACATCCAACAGACTGGGTGGAACTGTGTTTTGTGGCAACTTATCTCAGCACTTCCTGTGTTGTTGAAAATAGGACGAAAGCATCAGCTGAACCCACAGCTGCAGAAGGTCTTTAAAGATTTACCAGTGAGCGAGATCTTTTGACAATAGCAGTGGAGTAATCCTTTGAATTTCATGGGAATTTTAGAGATAAGATAAAGATGAGATTGGTTTCTACATACTGACATTTTCATGTTGTTGGGAAGTCAAATGCATAGTGGATTATATATTTAAAAAGCTCTTACATGTACCAGTTACTGCACACACACATACACTGTAGAGTCTTAAACAACTATCATGGTGCATTAGGGATAATCATTGCTTAGTGGTTTAGCAAATGTTCATTGCCACCATAAACAATTGCCTTGTTTTTCTTATTCCTGTGATGTAATGTGAAACAAGCATATAAATGCATTCACCTACGTGTGCAGCACAAAGACCTCAGACTGCAATGCAGTCGTGTGATAAGATGATCTGGAAATGATATGGAACATTCCCTGCACAGTTTATGTGAAGTCAATCCAAAACAATAGGGTTGTTTACAAGTAAGTGGAAGTAAGTATCAGTTAAATAACCTTCCAAGTCAGCGAGCTTTAAAGTCAGCATGATTCCCTCCAGGTAGAAATCACATCCAAACCATTCCAAGCGAATGTGACCATGTCCAAGTTCCCACTGAGAGAACGGAGTTAATGGTAGGACCTTTAAAAACCTGAAGCACAACAAGTTACATCTATATTAGGCCTTTGCCACATCACACTGTGCTCTCATTAGCCCGTTAGCTCACACAGTCACAGACATATGGATCCATTTTCCAGGCCTTGACGACATCACTCCCTCTTTCTCTGTCCCTCTTGCTTCTTCTCTTCTCCTTGTACGTACTCTCTACACAGGAACAAATGAATGCAGCACTTTCCCCCCTTTCCCTTCCCCTGTGAGGTTCCAGCTGCTGGAGACAGACTAATGTATTCCCCAGAGCCAAGAGGTAGACCACAGCCCAGGGAACGGACAAGGCCTTGCTACCAATAAACTTCAATTCCATGAAGACAATGGCAAGAGAAAGAATAGAGAAATAAATCATTATTTTTTAGGAAAAACTCAACTTTAAACTTTCTCACAAACACGTGTGTGTAAAAGGAAGAACTGCAAGACACTAATAATCACAATATTTATAAACTCAATACAAAATAATGCGTATGGATTCTTTATTCTTATCTTTTCCATTCCATTTCAATCTATGAAGCCACTGTGTGACTTTCTCATCACTTGCTGTTGCAGCTAAGGTTTACTTACAGCAGCCCTGAGACTTCACTTCTAATTCAATTGTCACTGCCCATATGTGCAGTGAAGGGGTTTTCTGTCTGAGTTGAACAGATAAAGTGGCTAGTCATTAACTTAGACTCGCTGAAGCCTCACATTAACCTCAGCTTAACTTTGCACGACACTGTGTCGTGAAAAAGAAAAAATCCACCCTCACTTAAAAGAACAGACTAGATATTTCAAGTTTTTATGTATTTACATTAAATACCCCGTGGCAAAAAATGTGTCTGAAAGACTATATTTAACCTTTTAAATGTGATAATAAATGGCAACTTCACTCTACCTTCTCATTATAACTCATCCTCCAATTTGCCCTTTTATTAACTCTCACTATCTTAGAATATCACACACACACAAACTTGTTTTTATCTCTTCATGAGTACACAGCATTGACATAATGTATTCCCTCACCCTGTATCCTAACTATTACATCTAAGTGCTGAATATTAACCCTTACCTTAACCCGAGCATAAACCCAATTCTAACCCTAACCCTAAAACCAGGTCTTAACCCTGAAAAAGCCCTTTAAAGTTACGGGGCCCAGACAAAATGTCCCCACAATGATAGGTTTTTATGTTTTGGGACCTCACAAAGATATAAATACAACACACACACACACACACATACATGTCTTTACCACATTGTGGGGACCACTTTTGGGACCGAGCATAATGTCCCCACAAGAAAAAATGTCCCCACAAAAAAGGTGTTTTGCCAGGGGGTGGTCCACAGAAGCATAGAAAGACAAGAGCACACGGCGCGCACACACACACACACGCACGCACACACACACAAACTTAACAATAGCCATTAAAACACTTGCCTTTACCAAACCACAATTCAAAGGTTAGCTGTAAACATAACCAGTTACTCAGAAATGAGGTTCTGCCTCATTAGGACCTGGTTATGGTCTCCATGAGGACTGCTGCTCCTGAGTTTATGCCAGTAAAATGTCCTAAAGAGCTAACAAATACAAGTACACACACAGTTTCCCTGATAGCTGTGCTGACAGCGTTTAAATGGGTATAAAAGATGTGTGATAGAAAATGTGCTCCACATAGATTGGCTGTATGAATGTGTAAGTGAATGGGTGTGAATGGGTGAATGGTAAAACTGTAGTGTGAAGCAGCACTGAGTGCTAAACAGGTTTTTCTCACCTTTCCAAAGCAACCAATGATCACTGCATCACTGACATGATCTGAACGTCACTCACTGATTTAAACCAGGCGTCTAAAGTAAAACTGATCTGTGGAGGAGCTTTATGAGCTTATTATGTCATGATATTCCATTGTGATATCGCAATAATGATATTGTGGCAATGTTTCAATTGAAGTTCAAATTAAAACTTGGTTGTGAGTTTGACACCTTTGATTTTGACTCTATTCAGACGAGTACAGAGGAGTACAGACGAGTACAGACAAGATGCTGGATGTTTTTCCCCCCACCTAAATGACACCTTGAATACAGCTGGTTCTCGTTTGATTATTTACACTCGCCTGTTGTTTACCAACCGTGGCATCAAGCTGAGCAAAGGCTGCATTCGAAATGAAAGGCTGGAGAATATTTCTGCAGGCAATGTATGCCAAATATGTGCAAAATAAAGTATCAATCACCCCCTGAATCTGGAACAACATGTGATGCAAACAAACATGGGACAGTATGAAGTTCATCATCACCAAATGTGGCTTCTACTACAGGATGAACAAAAACAAAGCATCTGTCACTGCTCTCTTCCTCACTGTTCCCTCACATTGTCAGCCAGACAAAACCCTCAATGCTCCATTCGGCTTTCAAAAATGGAGGTCTTTGAAAAACACCTTATGTTGCTGTCAGAGACATCTATTCAGCTGCGTCATCCAGCCATGAGAGCGAGCTCCATAATGGACGCTTTTCTGTTATGACTTCCAGTCAATAAGCCCTGGCTTTCTGCCATGCATTCCTTCTCATGACTCCTAGCTCTGATTAATATGAAACATTGTGGCTCCCACTTATCCCATGGACACAGAAACACACAAAGAAACATGGACTTGGTTACAAAGAGGAAGGATTGTAACAAACATCTTATAAACAGCCTGCGCATCTGAGCGCAGGAAGATGGTTACCCTTGTTCTACTAAATATTTGCGCTTCAAAATGACCATGGGTTTACGCCTTTTGGTGATTAGTCACTGTCTAATGCAAGCTGTTCATGGGAAAACTGTGTGATATTTGTTAACCGACATCTGACAGACTGTCGGACAGCTGCATTCTCATTTTCAGAGCAATTTAACACCAAAAACTACAAGCTAATGGTTTTCCAATGGAATTCCCCAGCACTCAAATGGGACCATTATTAAAACACCATGTTAATGTTTTCATCTGACTACACTGCCTCACAGAAAGCTGTCGAGAGAACCATCGCAGTTTAAGTGCTAAGTGATGAAATAAATCTTTACGCTGAGGTTAAATCCTGAAATAAACATTTGTCCACATCTGTTGCTCTCATCCTGGAGTCAGTTCAGAGGTCTATCAGGTGAATTTGGAAGGTTGTCAGCAAACAGATGTTAACACAATGTGTTTTCTTCAATAAGAATCATACTATTATGTTGACTTGTATTGGAAGATGTGAGTTGACATGTAAGTGTAATTCTTGAGGTTAAGGACCATAAATCAAAGCTGGAAGCCAACAGAGGAGAACTTATAAAGAAGGAAATGTATCCTCCAATCAACTTATTTCTTTGGCCTCACGTGAAACAAACACAACTCGTTCTCTTGGCTCTCGTTACAAATTTTAAAAATAGACACGAGTGGTACAGATTTTATCTCGCTCTCAGCAAGAAAGTGAAATGTCATATTCCCTCGAGGAAGACTTGACAGTAAACAGCAGCAACCAAAACCTTCAAACTTGTAGTTTCATCATCTTTGTTGATGTGACTGAAACAAAGTGTCTTTGCCGGAACTCACCGGTGCTTCGATCGTGATGAGGGCGATGTCCGATTTCTCATCCACGTCTTTGATTTTTGCATCATAGGTGGCGCCGCTCTTCAGCTCCACCTTGACTCTGTGTTTATTGGCCACAACATGGGCATTGGTCACAATCTGGCCATCTTCTGACACAACAAAGCCAGAACCGCTGGCCACTGCCACCTCACGCTTGGAATAGGTCATCCTGTGGAGTGAAGGAGACAATTATGGCAGGAAGGAGGAGGAAGGATAGAACTTTACTATTGGGTGTATTCTAAAAACAGAAACCGAGGACAGTAAAACAGATGCATGATGTAACAGTGAGGTAAGTTTAGCAATAAAACCATGTAACACGTAAATATACAAACAGGAGTATTCAAAAGTGAGCTATGAAGATTAAGAACAGGGGGGGGAAACAAACTGACACCCAGTGAAAAGTGCTTTCAGAAGGAGACACTAGAGAGAAGAAAAGGGGAGATAAGAGACATATCTGAGTGACAGACGGAAAAACTGAAAAAAGAACCACTTAACAGAACAGACATAACAGAGACAGAAGAGTGGCGACGCAGGCGTGGAATCAAGGTGTCAAGGATGACAGGTATAGATGAAAGACGCTGGGAAGCAAAGAAAGATGTTGAAAAAGGCTGAAGTGAAGTGGTGACAAAGGGGTACTACTGAATTAAGTGGCCTGGTTAAGTATACAGGTAGGCTGTAAAATTTAGTGTCTCTCAGTCCGGTCCATATACAAACAGATTCATGGCTCTTACTTGCGGTAAAGTTCAATGTGAACTACAGATGGGGCAATTTTCTCCACCACATCGGCGATGAAGTTGTATTTGTGTCTTGCGCTCTCTGGATTGTCCTGAGCTGGAAATACAACACATGGGATGTCAGATGAGCAAAAACAAATAGCGTGCATGATGTAATCGCTGTGTGAGAACAGACAACCATCAAACAAAGCTGCCCTTTATCATAACACAGTACAGGAAAAGAGGGGATGGCACTCCATCTGCGGTTGAGACTGTCTCGGTCAGGTCTGACACACATGCTCTCACGCTCATTTGCAAACACTTAGCACTGTTAGTAAGTTGTACAAATAAGCACTTAACCTTCAACTTTATCCTCAACTTACCCCACAGTTGTTTGCACATGCACACTTTAAACTTCATATACCATCAGCACAGAAATGTCATAATACCACTTACACATGCATATATACTGTGTGAGACTGTATGCACGAAGACTGCCAAGTCCACTAAACCCACCCTACCATCTCTCCAGAGTTGGGCAAGTCAGTGATTTACCTGGTAATTAAGTCCTACCCAGAAGACAGTTTAACCGAAGCTATGAATCAACTCTCCTCAGACTTTTCCCTCAGATATTTTCATCGCTCCATTCCTAAATCCTCACTTTTGCCACGTACCTTTGACTATTTTGTCTCATAAAGGAACATTTTCAGTCGTTACATTTTCCAGGAGGGACAGAGTTTGCAGAGTTAAAGGCAAACATAAGCCCTGGGATATCACTGATTGCAGTAAGGGGTTAAGGGAAGAAAAAGAGACTTTCCACTCCAAGTACAGCTCAAGTATAGAATGAGTGCCATGATGCAGTAACGAGTGCCACTAAATTATAGAGTATGTAAACATTTGTCAACTCACAGACGGGAAATTCTGGAGTTATATCATCACCGGTTCATCTGTCGGTCTGGCTGTCGCCTGACCTTGAACCTTGACCTTGCCTTGAACATTTAAAGGTGCCATATGTAAAAATGTGGCCAAAAACAGTTACTACATTCAAATTCAAAATACCGAGGTGTTTTAGGTTTCGTTCACTGACGTAACTGGCAACCCGTGGTTGCTCAGCAGATGAGACTCTACTGACTGCAATGATTGGTAGACGGCGGTAGGTGGCGCCACATGCCAAAACATGATTTCAAAACATAAACATGATTTGCAGTCTGCAAAATATTTTTTTTAATGCCAAAATTTTGGCTGTACTGTTGTTGTTGGTGCGTTCAGTTTGTTATATGAACATTATTCCTGAGTGTGGATGATTTTATGGCCAGTTGCTTTAGATTTATTACACAATGCACCTTTAAGCTAAATGCTAATTTGTCAATTTTTTACTAGCAAAAGAATGTTACTGTTTTTTTTTTTGTTTGTTTTTAATATTGGTAACTAATCACATATTTTAATGAATTCAACTTTGGACCTTTTGATGGTGGGGACATCTTACTCTCGCCACCACCAGTCCTTCCAGCTATGCAAGAAGTTTGCCTCAAATAGAAAGCAAATACAAGGATAAAATATGGTCTATACATAAACGTAAATTGAGATGAGTTTTGTAAAGCCTGCCCCACACTAGAGGATTTCAAATGTCTTGATTTGATGAAAACGTGGGAGACCACAGACACAATGAACTTTATAACCGAGTAGACGCAGGACCACACAAGCGTAATCAAGCGATTTCAGGGAGGAGATCCCAGGGATTTGGGATCTCACAGAAATTCCACGATTTAACGTGACTTCAGAATATAGACAGACATGGAGGCGGACTGTCGTCAGTTAAAAGGTGTTGTGTGTGCGATAGCTTGTGCTGAGAAACGCAAATAAACTGTTGATGAAGTCTTGGCTGAGAAGACGGAATCCACTTGGCTTGTACAAGTTATGGTTTTAAACAAAAGTATGCAAAATCCGTTTCCTGGTCAATACGCTCCCATTAGTTATTGTTGGGTTATACTTGATACTGATGACGTAGTCATCACTTGACACTGTACGGATACTACAGGATAATTGGGGCAGAACTGTTCAAATCAGCCTTAAATCAGAAGGCATCCATGATTGTCGGAAGGGCCAGATCTGGACAATTATCCCCTTGTGTCGGTCAGGCTTTAGAAAGACATTTTTGTTAGACAGTAGGACAGTAGGAGTTATTTTTCCCCCATACTCGCTTCACACACATGATTCGCGGTCAGTTATGGAGGGAACCAGTCCAGGATCCAAAAGCTGTTGTTTCTGGAGCGTCCACACAGGCTCCTCAACCTCCTCCACTTCACCATGTTATGACCGACTGCTGCCTCTTCACACACATGCTGGAATTTACTGCTATAAAGCCTTATAAGCCCAGTGGTGATGGTTTGAAAGACATATGCAATGATACATTTAAATGTTTCTCACAGCTCAGCAACATTAGAAAACCAGGGAGATTATTTCACTGCCAAACTGATCTTACAAAGGCTTTACAATTGCAGGATTATGTTGAGTCGAACTGCAAAGCAGCGGTTTCCTTTAATTCCCAAAAATGACTCTCTTTCTCTCTCGATGTTTACATTCTGTGTGTGGAGAGAACGAAGAGATGTA
Source organism: Microchirus variegatus (assembly GCF_963457635.1). Classification (NCBI taxonomy): domain Eukaryota; kingdom Metazoa; phylum Chordata; class Actinopteri; order Pleuronectiformes; family Soleidae; genus Microchirus; species Microchirus variegatus. The sequence goes on from NC_139812.1 coordinate 9,438,420, forward strand.
AACCGCCCTGATTAATGTCCGACATGTATTTGTCCTGCTTAACAGTAAACAGTAAATCTTTCTTTTCTTTTTTTTCATATTGTTTTCAGAGAATTTTAAAAGTACACAGCTTACTGCAGTTAAATTACACAGGATATCTTGCCAAGAGTGTCATAAGCCCATAAAACAGGACACAACTAATAAAACAAAAAGGCAAACACATGCAAACAGGGATAGTTTATGTATTACAACATTAAACCAGGATGATGAATGACATTAGTTTGTCAGCAATCATGCATTTTACAAGCAGCAGTGCATCAGATACAGAAAGCACTTGAACGATAAATACATCATTTAAGAACTCGGCCGCTAAGAATTATCTCTTCATATGGACAAAAAAGCTCAACGCCGTCGCAGAGACAGGCTCCAGTATTAGCAAACACAATGGGGGTTTCATTTCATACTAGTTCTGATTTGTTTTGCAGATAATCCCCAAACCATGTCAACCTGTCAGTAAGATATGACGGTGCATTCCAAAGCACCAGGAGCTGAGCCGTGAGGCAGCAGAGAGTCAAAACAATCATTTACAGCATTATATTCAATAAGAGGAGAATATAACACTTCATCTTGAGATTCAGGAGTTCTTCTTCAGTGAAGTCATTCTGTTGAATGCCAGATTAAAGCTTATGAAAGGTTTTTCCTACAGATTTAACACCCATGGTGGTATTAAAAGTTCACTTTAGAGATCGGCACGTTAAGTATAGGGATAAGTGTACGAAATGTACATAGTTTGATAATAAATTATAATAACATACCCAAAAGATTATTCATGGGGTCAATAACATTCAGAAAATAAAAACCTCATATAGGCATTACCCCTCCCCTCTCTTCACATCAACCTTCACTATTAGAGTACCTCACTCAAGATCTCAGCTTCTTTTCCTCTTCAGTTTTAACATCCACAGTACCTGCTGTTTTATTGTCATCTGCAGACAGAAGCAGCTTTTTCAGGAACTACAGTGAGCTCATATACTGATTCTCTACTGTAGGATCTTACAGATTCCTTTTCATAGAGTTGTGTTACATGATTTCTATTTTTAATGGTGGGCCTTCATTCATGTGTAGTGTACGTTCAGTATTTATTAATTGATCATAATTAGGGAATGTTACTGCGTAAGTGTATGATCATAACTCATCGAGGACTAATGAGGCTTTTGCATGGTTTAGAAGACACTGATTATTCTGCTGTGTCTAATGTTAAAAAAGACTCATTTTGAGACAACCCATTATCCAAACTTTTCCACAGTCCTGCTTCCGGTTGTGTCATGAAAACTTTTCCATTAGAGACTTCATAACAACAGTAGCAGCACAAGATATAACCAGACACAAACATGCACACACACACACACACACACACACACACACAGGGACAGTTTTAACAGCAATTCTAAGGTTTGAAAAAATAACTTACATTTTGATGTATATTGAGGGTGGAAGACAGCAGGTAAAATAAAACTTTAAATAAGTTCATATGATTTAAACTCAGTGTCACTGCAAGACTCAGTTCAATGTTTTAAGTCATTCAAGAAAAAGTCTTTGACTGAACCTTCATGAAGAGAGCGAGACAAGACAGGAGGCGCAGACAGGTTTGTTTGTCTTATTAGTGAGGGAAAAAACATTTCCATTTAGTCGACAGAATCTGAGGAAATTACAGTTAAAAAAAAAGTGTCCATGCAAGAGGCTGCAGCAAAGGTGGTCAAGCAGAAAGAGAAGTACAGAAATAATATAGGCAAGAGACTTGTCTGGTGAACAGGAAGGGAAACAGATGAGGAAAACAGACCGAGTGACGTGCAGAAATAGGAGCAGAGACAGTCCGATAGAACAACATAGAAACTGTAAGACACATGCACAAAGATGATGTTTTATGCTGTATTATGAGGGGCTTAGACAGGTTGGGAAGAATGTGCATATTCAGCACAAGCACCACCACCCTGAGTCAGAGTGCATACATCAGCTGTGCAACACAGCACAGTCTGGGTTTTTAATTTAAATGAATCCTAAACAGATGGTTAATAAATCTGCATGATCACAACCTTGGGCACACAGACTTTACACATTTTGTTTGGCTTTTTTTTTTTCTTCTCACCAGCCAGTAAATATAGTTTGGCTTCAAAAATGGGTAATTTGTGGCATCCTGTGAACCATTTATGTAAAAACCATTCCAGCTGGAGGACTTTGTTTCTCCTTGTCAATCCTTGATTGTCTCTATCAACAATGGCTTGATAATACCTCCCAAAATAGTGTTGTTCCTGGTTAAGTTGAGGTCAGAGGCAATATATGACCTACTTCTCCTTGGCAGAAAAAACGTTTGGATAACGCCCATCTTTACGGTAACATCCAGACACATAGTGACATCATGCGAAGTGTACTTGCATATGTTTTCGTTACTTGGGGCCAAGTTGCAGGGTGCATTAAAGGTGCACAGAGAGGGTTGAGTTTATTTTCCTTGTCAAAATCAGTTACAGCAGACTGAGGCTAATTCAACAAAATAAAAAATAAAAAGAGATGTTAAATGCTATTAGAGAGGAAATCACTGAGCGACTTCTCAGACAGAGGAACATCTGAGGTACCACATTAAATGTGACACGTTTTATTGCAGTGATGAGTATTTTCCTGAATGCATAAGAAAATCAATAGTACACACCGCAGTCTTGCTCCGGGTTCAGACATGGTTAGCTGTCTAGGGAAAAACTTGACCGTTTAAGTTGCTTACATGACTGACAAACAAATGTGGTGATACAGTCAGCCCTGCCGCGGCGCCCACACAGTTTTTGATGTACATAAACCTTTTCCCAAAAATATGGGTTGCTAATTTTGGGTTTTCCTTGGTATCCTTAGCCTGATTTAAACGGTCTTCACAGAGGAGGAACTGTGGCGTTGAATCAGCGCCAGGCATTCCTTCATGAGACAGTAAAGTGTGATTTATGTGTGAGTGACAACAAGAAACACAGCGGAGGATGAGAGACACTAAGAGAGAAAAGGGGGATGGAGGACAAGGTTGGGGAAGGTTAGGGGGGTTAGTTTCCCGGCCTTGATGTATGTTATAGTTCTTTGAGGCAGCTGGTGTTGAAGCTCTTTATTCAAAATGTTTCAGCTGCACACATGGTGCCCACTTCAGACGGACATAAGGAAAAACATGCACACAATGAAAACACCGGAGAGAGATACGATGTCTTTACCACCTGTGGCGTCACATGTGTCTGAGTCTGGTGGTTCTAATCTAAATCACATACATGCTGTAGCACTGATGAGGATGGACGACTCACTTATTGAACTGTATAGAAGAACTGTGTAGTTTCATGAAAGATGCAGAAAGAAAGATGTCAGAGCTCCACTGATTGGGTTGAAATGCTTTTCATGCGACAGATTTGATAAAGTACGGTTCCACACTGAAACGCTCACATGTACCATTTAGTACAAATACTTACTTTTAGTGCATTGCTCCAGTTTTTATTCCATTCTCAGCAACTTCAATGAATACCGTTAAATGGTGGGAAGTGGTAATGAAAACTGTGGGTTTATGTGAGGAAAATCATATACGCACAATAGAATGCACAGGAAATACTAGCCATCATTTTTTAGGGATTCAGAAGTTGGTCAAGTTGCAGTTAGTTCCCTGCAGCAATGCAAGCAAATTAAAGCTCCAGTGTGTAACTTTTAAACATAAACAAATGTCTGTTAGATTGTCAAATGCCATCAGACTCCCTCTGTGTTTCTCAGTAGAGCATCCGCGTACATTCTCAAGCTGCACACAGATTTGTTTTAAGTCAAGACAGACGGAGGCTACAGCAGCGTTGTGCTAGTAAAGCGAGGCGGCTGCAAACAGGTGTGAGCAAGACTGAAAAACAAAGAAGTGAAGTGAATTTTACTGAAAATTAGGTGCAAATACCAGAGGAAGAAAGACTTATCTATTAAGGCCCTGGAATATTTCTGCACACAGCATGAATTGAGTCATCAACGCACAATGCGCAGCACAGATTTTGGAGCATTGGGTGCGTGTGGACAGCGCATGCATGCAACTGAATTTCCACCCCAGCTGTAGGAGGCCCGCTCATCAAGCAGAAAAAAATATCTGACAATAGAAGAAGTAGTTGCCAAGGATAGTCATCTGCTCGAAACAGACGTGTCCGAGGAAGCTGTAGAATCGTTCTCTTCTTCTTTTGTTAGAATGCATCCTATTCCTTGCGTCCAGACTTGTACCGCCACCCAATGGTGAAGTGGGATACTACAGGACCCTAACGTGCCAGGGTTCACTTTAAGGCGTCGTCTATAGCAAGCGATATTGTAAGAAAAAAAAAAGATGAAGGCCTTGTTTGATGGAGGCAAACAAAACAACGGAGCTGGTTTAGGATGAACTGTGCATAAGATAAAAGTAAAGTGAAAGTTCAACACGTGCGACCTTCTGCAACAGTGTTTGGACAAAGTATTTGAAACATATTTCATTCCTACAGAAAGAGGAACACTATGAGTTTGACCGATGAGCCAACTCTTTAAAGAAGACAATGATCCATGATTCCTCACTTTTAAATTCCCCAGTTCTTTATTTCTTCCACTAAAATTTCAGAAACATATATATCATATATCGCTTATTCAAGCAAATGCGGAATTAGTTGCAGACCTTGAACCCCACAGTGAATTTAAAATCACATCTGGAAAACCTGAGGTATTGTCAGACTTTTGAATGGTCAAACTTACAAAAGATTTTGGAAATGATTTCACTGTCCGGCTAATGTTTAGCAGACCCCTCTGGCATGGATTATATTGTTCAAAACAATCACACAGATTGGATCCATGTGACCGTGAATACACGCCAGAGATCATCCCAGGCTTAACTCATGCAAGAAATGAACTCATTCAGCAAAGCAAACAATTCTCCGAGTCTGATCAAGTCTCATTGTAATGCAGGAGCAAACACAGGAACGCAGTTGAATAATGGCTCTTGTTGTGCCAGACACATGGGGGGATTGTGTGCCAGTGAATGCAGCTTTTATTTGCCACATCTGTGTGAACTCCAGAAAAGAGTCAAGAATTCATGTGCAAAAGCACATTGTAAACGAATAGAGGTGAAATGACAAGAAAAAACACAAATAAGAAGCTTTCGACACCAAACCATGCAGTGGCTTTTATGATAAAGTACATGGTTTTGTACATAGTACAATAACTTTCCTCAACAGAAGTGTTACACTTAATACCCAATACCTTTCAAATGTCATGTCATGATTTATTTTGTGAATTATGTTCACAATAATGGTTGTGTAATGTTTTTAAAAAGTGGGTCCCCATATAAAACATATGGAATATTGTGATTGAATGTAGTAGTTGTACTACAGTATACTTTTCCAATAAATATTTGCCTACATTTTGTTCCTGTTCTAACAGATTCCATATGTATTACTTTTTCAGTATTGATCTGTAGGCAACTGGGAAATTATTATTATTATTATTACTTTTGTTTTAGTTTGAATCCCCACTATGTGGGATTAATAAAAATATACACTTATATTATGTTTTCTTATATTATCCCAATACAGACCAGAGTCATTTGGCCCAGCACATTCTCTAGACATTGACATAGGGCAGATGAACTGAACATGTGTGGCAGAGGAGACACAGTCACACCACAGTCAGTGTGGTGGAAAATGAGATAAGGATCAGGTGTATTTGACCTACATATCAAATTAAAACTGTACATATATGGCTCAAATCAAAAATATTGTTTATTCTCATGGGTTAGGGTTATATTGGTACTTTGAAAAAAAAATATCTCCCCAAGAATGGACCATTTTGCATAGCAGCCATTTTGGCACAGGTGTTACTTATCACACTAATGATGGCTCTGTTCAGATCATGTACCTCAGGTCAGTGACACAATAAACCAGCAAGCGCCCAGAAACTGAGAAAGCTAAATGGAACTCAGCCATTAATCACAATTCATTTGAATATTTACACCTGTGATTATCAGAAAGTGACCTGTGAAAAATGGCTGCTGTGCAAAAAAAAAAAGGCGTCTGTATTCTTCACCATTTCTATCCATATGTTGATTTTCTTGGTTGACGCTGTTGTTATGAACACGACCCGCATGAAGCTTACCTTTCCCGCAGGCTCCCCGCTGAATGAAGAGAACAGGTGGCTGCTGCAGCTTCTCGGCCCGGCGGCTGACCCTCTTCAGCTCGCAGATATTCCTGTAGGACACCCCGTCACTTCCACACACCGGATCGGTGGTCTTGCAGGCGCACACCCCACTCTTGCTTCTCCTCCTCACCGTGACACTGTATGCCACCCCGGCGGGGATGGCGCACTCCAGCCCCTCTCCGCACACGGGGTCCCCGAGCTTCCCGGTGCCGCCGCAGGCTTCTCCCTCCCCGGACGCGCACACCGAGCAGCAGCGGCAGGCGTCGAGGGCTTGACCAGCCGGACAGTCCGCTGGTAACCGCGGGCACAGCGCTTTATCACACCTCGCAGGACACCCGATGACATACCGGCTGGAGCTCTGTGCGTGAGCCGGCGCAGACGCAAAGGCGACGATTACGCACGACAGCAGCGACCAAAACATAATTCAAATGAGGAAAAAAAAAGTTAAATAGAAAGTTTTAAAAGTGTACAAAAAGTTCGCTCTCTGCTGGCAGTGTTATGGGATGAGAAAGCTCAGTCAGTGCTGCTGCTGCTGCTGCTGCTGCTGAGGGGGGAGGCACTTCAACGGCAGAGGCATTTAACAGAAAACTCCACTGCGCAACCATTTACGCGACGTTGTTGGCACCGCATCATACAAGTGAACCACAACACGCTTGGTCATAGGTGGGTGGATGTGACGCAGTGGGTGGAAGAGCTGCTTTACTGTTTTCTGTTTGTTTGTGTGTCTTCAGAGGCTGAAATGAGAGGAAACACAAACATGTGCGTCAATTCTATTCTTTTCTATTCTTTATTTTAGACCTGGTTTCCTTTCTTCAGGTCAGAGGTCAACTTCACTTTAAAGGACCAGTGACATTTCTGACCTGCTACTTTCGCTGAATCTGATTTCATTATTTACAAACAAATGAAAAGTATTATTAAAAGATAACACAAAAAGTTCACTTATCATTAGTTAATGTTAAGTAATACTTATCTAATGTTAGATTGATTATGATGATTAAATGGTTAATTATTTCTGCATGTGCAAAAAGGGCCACTTTTGGACAGGGAGCATGAGTGAAATTTCTGCATAAGGAATACAGAAAGTGTGATGATTAGTTAATCACTGGTATATGGTTAGTTTACCTTTTTTTGCTTACCTTTTAAAGGGGACATATTATACCCTATTTCTCCACATTAACCTGGTTCCCTGGTGTCCTAATGAACATGTCTGTGACATGCTTTGGTCAAAATACCATAAGGATGAAGCACCACAGCAGTTCAATCACCCTGCCAAAACAGCCCTGTTCAGAACACTGGGTTTAGTAGTATCTCTTTAGGTCCACCTTAAAAAAAGTAAAACAAAACTTAAGGGACAGGAAATTACATCAGCCACAGACAGATAAATCACAGATAAAAATAAAGTTTGTGTAGAAGTCTGTGCTGCACTGGCCCTCGCCAGCGCTCTCGCGTGTTTTACGAACAAAGTGGCGCTCCGTGACACAACAATTCCAGGAATTTAGCGCATTGTGACCCAGTTAGTGCAGATGTCAACATCGCGTCTCATCTCCTGTACTTAGACTGAGGAGAACCACAAAAACATGAGTGAGTCATCTTTTTTCACACTTTGCCGATTGATAGGACCTCCAGAGTCCCAAATATAAGGATTTAAATGATTAAAAAGTAGATTTTGCATAATATGTCCCTTTTAATGTTAAGTGTCTATTGTGGATATGTTTTCCATGCAGCTCTGTCATTTCACATGCGTTTTATGTGCACAGCATACATTCCTCTAGTCCTACCATGTGGTCATATGAACATCAGAGATGATTTAGCCTATAATAGGGGTAGGAATCACAGGATACGACATGGCTCGATACGTGATACACAGTCCACCAATAATATCATGATACAACGATTCTGCGATAATCAAATCATATGGTGATACGCCACGATATCTAACTGAAGAAAACAAAACGGAAATGTAAAAGTGCATAAAGTCTATGTTTTCTCAACTCATCACACACTCTTCTTCAGCCAGGTAACTTCTGCCAGTGGAGACATGAAGTAGCGACGCCTGGTGAGTGAAACAGGCAGGGTGCCTTCATTTGTTCATTAAAATATCAGTGTTTGCCCTGGCATATTGATGATGGTATTACATGAGGAAGGATGATGATGATATATCACCAAATCGATGTTTTGTCCCACCCTAAACTGTGCTGTCATCGTTGAAACACACCCAGGGATACGGACATTCCTTTTGGCTGAAACATTGGCTGCCAGGAAAGACAGAGACAAAAACACATTATCCACCGTGTAACCAAAGGCTGAACTATTAAAATCATTTTATTCTGACACTTGTTTCTCAGGGAGACTACTGTCTCCAGTTCATGAACTAAAGATTAGCACGTTTTCCAATCTCTGGTATACAATATTTACAAAAATGCACCAAAATAAACATTGTCAATTAAACCAATGAATAAAAATAGATAAACAAGTGGTTCAGATGTATTATGTGCTCCACATTTGCAACAGGCTTATTTTCTGCAGGTTTTTTCCCACTCCCTTAATTAGTCACTGACGGCGTCCACACAAACATCACGGCTAATTAGGAAAATCAGACAAGGAAAAAAAGAAAGTTGGGCGGATTGAGAGATTTGTGGAGTTAATGTAGTCCATTCACATATAAGCTGCCAAATATGTTGTAATTGAAAATTAGCTTGAGAACATCATTTATTCATTTATTAAAATCGCATCCCAACTCTGTTGGTAATGAGCACACAGTGTGCAGGGGAATAAGCAACACTGAATTGTAATATCTAAATAATGATGAACATAACTTCCAGTGGAAATATGCTTATCAATTTTCCTAATATGTATTCATCAAGTCTGCAGCAGACTAAATGGAAATACCGCACAATAATCTTTAAATTGCATGTTAAGGACACACTCTTGCTGGGTGTTAATGGTAGGTAACAACACATCTGTGTTAGGTCAAGATGTGTGTGATGAGCCATCAAAGAGTCTCAACACTGAGGTGAGAAGTCAGTGCTGTTAAAAGCCTCAACACAAATGTGATTGATTGGAGGTGCTTTGATTGGTTTAAATGTAGTGCAGTGGTGAAGGTTGCTTGGTAATGAAGGCACCAGAGGGTCGAGGCTTCCTGTGGTAATGGAGCTGTGGGTAACACAGACATCTCTTTATCCAAAAGGCAATTAGAAAGGGAAGGAGAAAAAAGGAACGGGATGCAGTTGTATGCTCTCTCGATCGGCTTGTCGAGCTGCGGGAAACAGTGTTTCGAATGTTTGTGCTCTTTACCCAGAGCTCAATCATTTCTCAACCAGTTGAACACCATGTCATTCCTATGGTGCATAACTTCACACGCTGGTGACTATAGTGCAGCCCCACAGCATCATCATCATCATCACACTCCACATTGTGGCAATGCACAGGAGAGAAATGGTGGGAAAATGTTCACATGAAAACAACCTCATGTGCAAGGAACACCCATTCTCCAACCAGAGTCGCCAAGCGTATCAAATGGATGCCACTGAGGTCTGTGTGATCTCTTTCCTGCACAAGACGGCAACGACGTCTCGGCGAGGAGTGAGTTCATGTCCACGCCTGAAGCCACACCAAAGTCTCATCTCCTACAGCTCAGACAAGATCACTGACAAGCTGGGAAATCAGTATATTTGTGAAGATAAAGAGTGCAGCATGACAAACATGTTCTCTTCTTTCAGGGAACTATGGAATAGATCTTACTTAAACCGTAAAATGGAAAAAAAAAAGATGAATCCAGTCTCTTGCAGTTAAGAGGGAATGGGTGACAAAGTTCAGAGCTTTTGGAAATGATGTTTTATTTTTTTCCATCAACTCCCTTGTCACGCATAGCACATTAACAATATTCAATGCACGCACAGACTGAAGCCCAGAATATGTCACTTCAGGCTTTACAGTGTGTTGTCAGTGTTCCTCCATGACCTCACTCTGTAAATCTATATGAGGCAAGAGGCTGCAAAGGTAACACACAAGGATGAACTCACTCACTATGGGACTTCATCATCAGCATGAGAGAAAAATTAAACACATGCTGAATATGTAGTGTTGAATTACATTTACTCAAACTCAAGTCCTGTGCGTAAGTACTAGTATGTTACTCCTTTACCGTTTGATGAGACTTTGCATAAGTTCCTAAAAGGAAAATATCATAAGATTGAGACTAAGAAAATTTTCACTGCAGGAATTTAATTCTCATAGTTGTGTTACTTTCATCCCTATTTTTGAGGTAATAAATCATTTTGTAAACAAAATACCAAAGGCAGCTCTTAACTGGCCCTTCGCACAACAGCCATTTTAACACATTTTAATATATCAGAATTAGCTCCAGAAGTACACTAAAGTACATCGTTTATTGTGATGAAGATCAATTATTTTACATGTGGTCTGTTATTTACTAAATAACAATAGTGTCCATTTTGTACATAATGATTTATCACTCTGGAAGAAAAAAGGGCAACATTTGAAAGTTATGGTCTTAATGGTTTCAGTTTCCAGCTCACTCCACTTTTTTGCAATTCCATACAAACTTGATTTCTCTCTCTCGGTCTACTGTTACATTCTAGTGTCCTATTGTCTGATATTTTATTACTCCTGACTTTATTGTCCCAGGTGTTTTCTACCACAGAAACTTTTTAACTCTTAAAACTAAAACCATTCCAGCTCTGGTAATGACTTCCACAGCACTATTGCATAAGAGGTTCAGGGCTGTGAAACCAGTGCAGGTTTTCCCTCTCACCACAAGAGGGCAGAGGAAGCACTGATGAATTCCACAACAACAAACAAGCCTGAGAGCAGTGACTGTGCTGGTTTCAAACTCGGAACTGAATTATACTCCAGGAAACCGAAGCACATTTTCAGTGTTTATTTCTTTCAAGTCATCCACATAATAAATAGAAACAAATCAAACCAATTAATACATGAACATTGGTGAAGTAGTTTGGCTTTGCTGGGATGAAATGGAGCAGGCACTTTTTAACAAAAGATTAGTGTGTATTATTTTGGAGGACTTACATGGGACATTTTAAATAATATCTGCCTGCTACTGGGAAGGGAACACAGGTTTGAGCATTAAGGTAAGGAAACATCTAAAAGCATATAAAAATAATTCTGATGCACACGGCTCTATTATGCAAAAATCACCAAGAGCAGCTGCAGATTAACAAAAACTAAGAAAAGAGGACAATGTGAAGAATCATTAACATGCAACGGAAGTGTCCTAGCTTGAATCTTGTTTTGTTGATCAACTGTGATCAAAAATGCTTGTATGGTGTATATTCAGTCTCATCCTCTTCCGACAATGGACTGTAGGTTTAATTCATTCACAGAAACCAGTTACAACCCAGTCAATGACACAAGGATTATCTATACCTGACCCAACACTAAGCTGACGTTTTTATGACAATGAATTCCAAAAAAAAAAAAAACCTATGTCTTGTTTACTTGTGGCACTCCTGTCCCAAATTATCCAGTGTCAGAAACATGAGTCCACAACGTTTGCTATGCTGAAACGCAAAGATGCCGAGTCAGGTTCTGAAGTGACGTGTGTTACGTGTACACTTACATGCAAGCTAAGTGAGCATGTAGTCAATAACAGTCAAATAATAAACTCACTGAAAACAGTTAAAACAACTGACCTCAACACTCTGATATAAAAAAAACCCGAAATAAAAAAAGCTTTAAAACAAAGACTTGGCAACTAAAACACTAAATCAGACTAAATGAGACTGAAATACATTTGGTCTTGCACTATTTTAGACACTAGATTATTTCAGATTTTTTTGCATCTACTGCTAAATCCAGTGTTAAAAAAACGTGAGTGTGAATGAACCACACTGTTTATACCAGATGATGGAGAGGTTATGAATAAGCTAGTCATCACTAAAAACTTTTCTCAGATATGAGGAAACACCTCGCACCATTTAAAAGCTCCCTTATTTTCTTGGAACAAAGTGGTTTACAAAATTCCTCTGCCCACAAACACCACTGAACACATCACTGCACAGGTTAGAATAAAACTGCTGCTGAAATCTAAAACAGCACAAGTAAATCCGATTGGTAGTTTTTGTTTGACAACGTCAAGTAAATAAATATGCAGGTGTGAATGCGACAGCAGGCAGTCGTGTTGGGTGAAGAGTGAGTCGTCTTTGGCACACAAGTGCAGTTCAGTGGTGATCCAACTTGTTTCTCTTTCACACTGACGGCACTGACAGAGGAGCTCAAAAGATGAGTTTGTGGTGTTGGGACACTTAAGTGCAGCTTTGATTTGAAACCAGTGCCGGCCCCCCTTTCTTTTTTTTTTTAAACTGTGGTGTGTGGTTTCCTTTGTATCCATGATAATTTGATGTCCAATGCAGGGTCTCAGACCTCACTCACTGGCAGGTCAGCATCATCCAAGTCCACAGGTGATTCGGGCATGTGGGGTTCAAAGCTGCTCCGCCGTCTCCACGGTGACTCCTCCATGTTGGTGATGGCAGTCACAGATGGCTCGCAGGTCACTTTGACAGACGCGTCTCCTGCAGGGACAGGCGCGCTGGCGTGTGGCTGTGACTGGGCCGTGGCAACAGGCTCATAAAGTGCTCGCTGTCCCACGCCAGGCTGCGAGCGTGTGCCGCACGAGACAGCAGTGCCCCACTCTGGGTAGCATGGTGACATGGAAGATATGGGCGAGCGAGGGACGGGGGGGCCCGTGGGGCTGCGGTAGAAAGTGGAACGGCTGCAGGATTCCTGCAGCAGAAACAGTGGAGGAAACAGAGGGAAGCGGAATGATGGATCGTTAGTAACATCAGCAAAATCCTGATTAAGTATTATATTGAGAGGAGCCAAAGTGAGTTACAGACTTGGAATAAGCACCAGCCTGTGGAGCCTGATGCAGCTTGAAGGATGTAGGTGCTGAAGAATGTAGCATTGCTAGAGAGTGGAGAAGGTGGCTGTAGTAGTAGCAGTAGAAGTAGTAGTAGTAGTACGAGTAGTAGAGTTAGCAGGAGTAGCGGGAGTGGTGTCAGCAGGTTTTAATTATGGTAGTCTCAACAAGTTGCAGTGGAAGAGCAGAGTGTCTTAGGAAGCAGTGGGTGGTGTTTGCACATTATTTCACAGCTTTTCACTGTCAGATTTCAATCTCTGAAACACAAAACATAAGCATGGGAAGATAGAACCCAAAAACACAGCAGAGGTAGTGAAAATGAAAAGGGAGTAACCAATTAGCAGTTGGTAAAACTCGATAGACCTCGACGCAAATATCCATTTTTAAGTTCCGTTTCGTGACACTGTTTCTCCCGCATGATGTGACCGTAGCATAATGACATCCTGGAATATAGCAGGCTTGTGAAATTGCTGATAATTAAAATAAATTAAGTTCAACATAGGCATCACAAGATTTAAGAAGCTGCTTTCTTACACGGACTTAAAAAAATTCCAAGGGTGAACCACATGAGATTTATGTTGAATCCAAAGGTCCAAAACAAAATCAGACCTCCTCATTCCTTACCATATAATTTTATAACAAATTCACTTTAAAGCCTGATTCATACTCTGTTGCACAACACTTTAGATAATTGTCGCTCAACAAAACTTAAAGAGGCGTGCGACATTTTTAATTTACGCTGCAGCCAAAGGTTTCAGTCGTCTCCATGTAACCACACCCCCAACTGGGTCTTTCATCATCCTCATGGGCATACATATCGTATTCATATCTGTGCTACTTTTGTGGGGGGTTTGGAAAGGGAAGGATTTGATGAGAACTTTTACTGAGAGGACATACAGAAGAGCAAGAAAACAGCTGATCGGTGGATTGACTGAAACCATCAAAAGCGTAACCCTGGATTTCCACTGGACGCGTTACAGCTGTGGCACGTCAGTGGCACGGTCGCCGTTGCAAATCGATTCCATTCTAATCAATGAGAGCATTTTCACCAGACACGCTGCGGCACGTCTCAGCAGCGTCCCAGAAGCGGCTTGCCGCGTAAATTTCAACAGAGCAGATCCCACCAGACAGGAAGTGTGACACAGACTCAAAGTAAAACGCCCCCCTTTCAAAATACAACACAATACGCCGGTCATATAGCCTGTCACAGCTTCACATCAACATTACGTTGTGACCGGTGCTACCAGGTCAACAGTCAATTAATCAGAGCGTCTCGGAAAGTCATAATGTACGACGAGAGACTGATTGTTGAAGTTGAGAAACATAAAATCATTTATGACACCAGATCAACAGTTCTTCCACGTCGGAGAATGAAAAGAAGCTGTGTTGTTGTGTCCTTTATACACACAGTCTATTGCGGGATCTTCCGTGAATACCGCTGGCTCCCAAGGCACCACGCCGCTGCTGTAACGCGCCCGGTGGGGATTGACACTGGGCAGAGGACAAAGCAGAACCGCGCCGCTGACGTGCCGCAGCTGTAACGTGTCCAGTGGAAATCCGGGGTCATGGGGAGAATGTGTATTTCTGACAGTGAAAGAGCAAGTGACTTCCAATCCCATTTCACAAAATATGACTATCTCCACGACACAAGAAAGTTCTGCAGGTGGGTGGCGAGAGAAAAGTGTCACTATTTTCTATCCATTTCTGTAGCTCGAAAAATGTTGTGCGATGGAGTTTAAATCAAACTTAAGCAACTTAATCCATACATGTAAATCAAACTCTGGCAACTCTGAACGTGTGGATTCAGCAATAGCAATTGAAAGCAGGTAAAATGATTATCATTTAACATGTAAAAGGTATAGGAAGTTTAGGTGGAAACAGGTTTATTATGTGTATGAACAAGAGAGAAACAAAAAAAACATACAGGCAGCGAACAGGAGGGAGGAGGAGAGACAGGCAGGATGTCACACATCTAAGACAGGTACACAGCTGCAGCAGACTGCAGAGATAACAGAGCACGAAGGGAAGAGAAACACAAGGTGTGAAAGACACATGTAACCAGTGTTAGAGACAAAGAGAAAAAAAAACAGGTTTTGGGTACTTGCAGATAAGATGATCAGTAGTTCAAGCACAGAGTGCATTTTTAGGAATGAGCTGTAATCGTGTATTTATGCATTTAATCATCAATAATCATAAAGACACATGAAAGCTGTGCAAGTAAAGCCATGAAGGGGGAGGGAAGAAGTACAGGTCTTTTTAATAGTTATGGTTAAATTAGAACGGTTTAGTCATACTGTACCTGAATGACAAATTTTATGTTTAATTGCTTGAAAAACTTTGAGGTGTGCTTGATTTGAGTTTCCATGCTTGTGGTGAAAATCATCAAATGCAGCAGAGACAATAAATTAAGCACATCTTGAGCCTCACAGTTTTACCTGTTCTAACTAAAATAAAACCACATGGAGTGGTGCTTGAAGTGACAGTTCGGGCAGGGGGAAAGCAAATGAAGAAGAGAAGTGGATAAGAGAAGCGTTGCGCACGAGGGCGTGAAGGAAGTAGCGCTCATTGGGTTATCACAGCCATATGTACTAGGGTGTGGTTGGTTCTCAGCAAAGTAAAAAAAAAAAAGCATCAGATGTGCCATCAGATCTGATCTGCCCTCATAATACCTACAACCACAAAGTGCCAGCCAGTGAGTGGAAAACAGTATTAAAAAAGGTGAACTTAAAGTTTCAAGGGGGAATTTAGACGAGCTGACATACGTGCTGCTGCACTCCCCGATTCGGGACGTATACCTCTGTATACAGGGGTTCGACAGCCGTCTGGCCTGCCGCATCTGCAACAACACAGTGCAAAGCAGGATTAGAGCAGATGGGCCATCTGCCAACAGGGAAAGGAGGTGGAGAGAATGTGACACAGACAGAGAGAGGGGGAACAGGGAGGGAGGGAGGGGGGGGGGGGGGGAGGGGGAGAGAGAGACCAGGCACAAGAGAGGGAAAAAGGTGAGAGAAACACAAGCAAGAGAGAAAGAAGGGCATGAGAAGGAATGAAAGAGGAAACTGTAATGCACAGACGTGTTGAGAGTGATTCCAGTCTAACCAGAGGGAACCAGGGCTGTGTTTCCAGTCAGGATTATTTAACCAGTTAAATTCTCTCTCTTCACACCTGGTGAGTCTCCCTGCCCAGATCTCAGCATGTTAGCCTGCTGACTAAGGATGCACAACCTTATCTATACAATATCGGTATCGACCAATGTTGGCTTTAAACCGTATTATCAGATATGACTAAAACAGTTAGGATGCTACCTCCTTCACTTCTATTCTAGTGCCCTCAGGTTTACGTATTTTGCACAATGAAGAACATTTTTATCTATATCTACTGTGACACGAGTATGGAAAATTTTATGTTAATTTCACTAAAGAAGAGACTAAATAACACCCCTTATATATAGAGGCATATTGGATTTCGGATATCGGTAAAATGTTCAATATCAAGCAGTTCTTAGCTAGTGTATTCGTGCTGGATGCTTCAAAAAGGAGATAACAGAGTGGTTATCTTGTGAGATATTTAAGTTTAATTTCAGTATAGGGACACCCTGGTGGCTAAAGTCAGAAGCTATTGTACAGTAGCAGTAATGAACATGTGATTCCCCATTTCTCTCCCTCGCCCCTCATTTCTTGTCATTTATCAACTCCAAAGTGGCTAATGAAGAAAATCACAAGGCCAACAAAAAAAAATCTGCTTCTTTGTAACGGTATGGTGGTAAATGGAGAACAGGCTGTGCCAAACACAGGAAATGGAATATTGCAGAAATGCAGATACAAGTTGTTTCCTCAATAGCAGGTAACAACTGTTCCAACACAGTATAGGTCAGAGATGTGAAGTAAACGTTTACAGAGAAGACAGCAAAATCTAACTTCCCAAGTGTTTTCACTGTATTCATCTGTCTTGAACAATTCAGCTTAATATTGGTAGACAACAACATATTCAACCTACTGTAGCCATAATAATACTTATTCTTTGTTCATCTCTGTAGCTATGAGTTGTTGGATCACTTGTGCAAGAAAGAAACTGTAAATAAATAATCAGTAACTGACATGCGTAAAACAAAATTAGTATTTTGAATAGTCATAGCCTGAGATGAAATCGACACATCAAGGCAAAGGTCATTCCCCTTTTTCACAGGTACATGCAAGATCTCTGAATTAGTAAATCCAGACAGACAGTTTGATTGCGAGTTCTTTATACCGTGGTGGTGCTGCACCAAACTATTGTGTGGTGTGTGATACATACTGTGGCAGCAGACCTTCCAGGCCCCCGTTGGGCCACAATGGCTCCTGAAACAGCCTTGATCCAGCTGTGCATCTCCTCTGGACTGTCGGCCTAATGGAGACACAAATACAGAAAACATCAGTAAGGAAACGGAGCAGAAAATGAGATGGAATAGAGTGGAGAGATGGCAAATATACACACACAGGGCAAGTAGGGCTGGGCGATATATATCCAAAAACATAATCACAATAAGATTAGTCGATATTGACAATTACTATAAGATTATGACTCCTACGTAGAAACCGATTTGTTGTGGTTTTAAACTTCTTTATGGAAAACACAAACATTTCACAAATCGGAGGCAAACATGCAACAGCAATTATGGATTGTGTCTCAATCAAAATAATACATCAGCATAGATATAACATTAGTGATATTGACAAAAATTATATTGCAATCTATCGTTACTAAATTATTGCCCAGCCCTAAAGGTAAAAAAGTGAAGAACATTGACATACAGTAACAGAAAAATGTGTGTATGAGAATCAACAGTAGAAAAAGCTTCACCTGTATGTAAAACGTCCTTGATGTTGTGACAACCTCAAACAGATTATCTCTCATCATAATGTCGCTACAAACAAAGTAAAAAAAAAAGAAAGAAAAAGAAAAGGAAAAACAGGTCAAATCATATTTATGTCATCTACTGAATATCTTAAGCTACATCAGAGCAGGAAAATACCATCCTCTTGGACAAAAGGAAGTTTTTGTAAAATGGGAAAATGTTGGGACATGTTAAATACCTCTGTTTACACTCCTGGACTTTGTGAACTTCCTTCAGCGGGATCATTCTCAGTGGCTCTTTCTCCTAAAGTTAAGAAATGATATCAAATTAATAATTAATTAGTCAGCCCAAGCCAAAGCGGAACTGAAAAACACAGAATAAATATCGCAAAGGCTATTCCTAATATTCTGAATTTAAAATATTTCATAGAAACTAAAAGGGAACGTTCCTAGAAGCAGCAAAGTTGTTTATAACTTTCTTGACATGGACATTTTATACAACAGACAGAGAGTCTATGTCCTTGGGGCCTGTTGATAGCCAAACAGACAGATAAAACTGTCAAATAAGGGCAGACCCTGCCAAGTACAGTACGTGAAGTATTGTCTGTGTATGAGTGATTGTGTGTGTGTGTGTGTGTGTGTGTGTGTGTGTGTGTGTGTGTGTGTGTGTGTGTGTGTAAGTAACTGTGTGTCAATGGGGAACAAGGCATGACAGGACATGTGAAATGAGGGCAGCGAATTCCTCACACAGCAGATAAAACATGTTAGAAGTCAGAAGTGTGCATTTGCTGCAGACTGTGAGGGCAAATCCAATCTACATGCATCCATCTTTTAACTTTATCAAAGTTAATTACCAAATCAGACTTGAAGTAACTCATTGAGTTTTCTTCCAGTAGGAAATATCGACGTTTCCAGTTCCTCATCTGGGGGGAAAAGGACAAAATGTTCAGAGCAGGAGTCAAATGTTCATTCAACGTCAATGTTTTCATATCTGGACCAAACAAGCTTTGAAAAAAATTACAATTTTGTAAATAAGAATGTAGGATCACTTTTTGGTTGTACTGCTCTTGAGTACTGGGTGGCATAGAGTTAGTCAAATATAAACCCAATGAATAAAATCAAGCTGCAATCACTTTTTGACAAGTGGAAAACAGTTTTACTGCTTGTAATAGCATTTTATTTCAACAAGTAAAAATGAAGGTGTGGGCAGATGTAACAGTCATGAATGAAATCCAGTCATTTGGAGGCAGTAACAACCTTTAAATGTACATTATTGGAGCTGCAATCACTGTTTGGTAAGGGAAGGACTGCTTTTTATTGCTTCTATTCGCCCTTCACAAAAATGTAACAGGTAAATGATGACTATAATCTTTTAAATATGACCAGGAGAAATTAAATTGAAATTGAAACTGTTTCCAGTGACAATATTTAGGAAAGTAAAAAAATTATTTTACTGTGTACTGTGACAGTGGAAGGTACTCACAACAGCCCCTTGTTTGACACAGTAGCCTGACTTGATGACTGTGTGTTCCTGAGCCGGCCTGCTCAGGAAGTATGGCAGCTGGCTGTGAGAGCGATGTATGGCGTCCCGCTCTGCTCTGTCTGCACCATCTCCACTTTCATGCTGAAGGGTGACAGACACTTGAATTATTAACTGCAAGTTCTCCAGTAAAAATTTTAAAAAACAACATAGACAGCTTTTCTAAAGTTTGAGGGCAAAGCTATGTTGTGTAGCAAGATGGCAATCAAACCAACTACATGCTTTACCTGACTATATGGTCAACTCATAACATGAATAAGAAAAAAGAAAATGTGAAAACATTTTACC
Organism: Microchirus variegatus; assembly: GCF_963457635.1. Lineage (NCBI taxonomy): Eukaryota > Metazoa > Chordata > Actinopteri > Pleuronectiformes > Soleidae > Microchirus > Microchirus variegatus. Next base: position 9,458,150 of record NC_139812.1, read on the forward strand.
AAAATGGTAATTATTTCTAGAGCTGTATTTAAGGAGTAACTTAATCTACTAATTATTTCTAATATGAATTCATTTACTATTGAATCAACATAAGATTAAATGATTTCTAACCAGCGCTTGAACACCCAATGCTTCTCCATTTACAATAAGGAACAATTCATTTCCTTTAAGACTTCAATTATCTGTATTCAGTATTATTCATCCTATAATATACACGCAAAAAAGTTCACCTGTGTCTGGGTGACAATGGGAACTCCTCCAATGATCTCTGTCCTATACGAGACTTGTTTCTTGGTTCCAACAACATCTGGTAAAGCCTTTTGGTTCTCTGGATTCTGCTGGCCATCACAAGGCTTTGGCACCTTAGACACACACAAATACATCGCACTTGAGAACAGTAAAGTTTTAAATTTAACACAGCAATAAATAAGACATTTTGTAGAATCAAGAAGGAGAATGGAAAGAGAGACTCTGCGTATGTAGAAGGTGACAGACTTTTAACATGTTTTATATTAATTTCCTTTCTGGATGCTGAAGTCTTCATAGAGAACAATGGGAGTAATCATTTATCCCGGCAACAATGCAGCATCCTGTTGGTCATACTCTGACTCACATGAGCCTTGACAGTCCACTCATTCATATTTCTAGAAAAGGAAGGTTTATAAGGTTCCTCCAAGTCATAAAACATGAGCCAGGAAGATAAGACATAAACTGACTCAGTGGTGAACTGTGTGTCTTGTGTTTATTTGTGCATTTGTTCATTTGTTCATCTCACAGTGATTTTGGTGGCTTTATTGAGAGCGTTGACCCAGTCCACGAGGTCCTGCTGATCATTAGCCTGCAGGAAGAACTTCCTCATCCCCGCATTGATGACTAATAGATCATAAAAAAAAAACAGTGGGAACACCAGCAAGTGTGAAAGTGTATTCAGGCCTCTTCGGTCTGACTCAGACTACATTAGACTCTGAACTATACAGTCTGATTCAGTCTGTTTAATATGAATCACATGCATGTAAAGCACAAGTATAAGGATGTACTGTGAAGTGACGTTGACTAACAGTGCGTTTGGCTTGTGATGTGAATAAGAGAACACATTTCTCTGGAAGAGAAACATGACTGAGTCAAGGAACTCAGACCCTTTGATGACAGGAAAAAAGAAAGAAAAACTCCCCAGCTTTCATCCACCAAATACTATTCTCACACTTTCCTAGCCATATGAACATTGGCAAACCACATTTTAAATCACAAAGACATTTGTGATTTTAAATGTGAAAGAAAGATTCCTTCTTTAACATAAATCCTTCAATTCTGTGGCTCAAACCCTTCTTGTGTCTGCTTTCAGTGCTGTGGGAATAGATTACATTAAAGCTCTAATCCTATAGTCAACTCTGGCAAGCTATAAAAGGCAACAAGTACTCAAACTGGCACAATAAGGATCATTCATCCTTTTGAATGTCTGGTCAAACTCCTCTTTTTCAACTTCCCAGTAAATAAATCTGTCTGGTCTCATTCAGGTGACCAGCATAAATCAATCCCACAGTATTAACCTCTGAATGCGTCTACTGTATTGTGTGGGCAGTAAATTGCTTAGTAACAGTGAAAGTGTTGTGGTCTCTTGGGCAGAGGGATGTCAAATCTGGGAGGTGGTTATCAGATGTGACTCACTTGCACACAATAAAACAATGTGCCCTACTGACAAACACAGCACTTTCTTTTAAAAATCTCCATCAACATCACATATCAATCCCATACAGCAATGGACCCTCTCTCCTTTCTTACTGTGAAAAGATGTGCAAGTGTGATGGCCATTACAAATCCTTTGTAAATACTTCCCCACCCTCCGATTCTTCATAAGGAAGGGGGTAGCAGTTGGATTTGAAGATATCAGCGAAAAATCCCAGTTTAAAGTAACACAAAGTAGGATTTGCTCTCAGGGTCTTCCTGCAGTATGCAAACTGTGTTGTCCATTACAACAGTATAAAAATAAATGTTGCGGTAACACATGTATTTGTTGACAAGGCAACAATACTGGAACAATACTCTGAAGCAGGACTTTTTATGTACAAACGACCATGTCTTCAGACCAGGTACAGTAGTCACTGTTGGAGCTTTTAAACTAATATGATACCAGATATCAGAAATGAAAACTTATCCCGGGAAAAATACAAAAGTACGAAGGTGCTTTAGATTACAGTCTGGGACTGTGTTGTATGCTGTGAAGTAGTATATTGTTATTTTTTGTGGCATCGACCCAAAACGAGGAGTTCCATAGTGCCAACACAGGCTATGCAGACCTCCTCAGGCCATTCACCCTGTTAGACGTTGATGTACTATCTATGTATGATCTTGGAGACAAGGTTGAAATCCTGCATTGTGTTGCTTACTAAGCACCTGCATATATGAACCTGTTTCCAATTAGGACTCTGTCAAAACCTTAACAAGGGAACTGATGGAAGACCATGCACACACAAAAACTACTAGTGTGTCTGGAAGAGGAGAAGAGGGGCTAGAGAACAACAACAGGGAATGTCAGCCTATTTGACCATTAGTGGGGCTTTTTTTTGACAAACAAGAGCACAGGAGCATACATGTAAGGCACAAGCACAGATTTGACTAGAAACATACACCAGTAATTAGAAGAAGTAGTTAATGTTAAAGTTACACGATATAGGATTTCAACCTCCATATTTATTTTGATGGTACAAAATGAACAGGTCTGCATTGCCTGCATTGGCACTATGTAACCTCTGGTTACAGAACTACAGCATTCTGCTTTACTGCATACGTAACCCGAACTAACACTTCACACTCTCTCCATCTTATTATTCACATAAATATTTAAAACTGAGAAGTTTATCTGAAGTACAATGTGGAAAATGGGCCTGCTGGGAGTAATTAGTCTGGTTGCTCAAGTTCTGAAAGGATCCAACCTAAAAATCTATCAATTTTAAAGCACTTAACAAATTGTAAATTTCTTAAATGCAGAATGCTAAACCTTAAATGTAACTCATGTACATTATAATAATAATGACAGTTTTCTTACCAAAACAGTATTCTGCCTTAGGCCTCAGCTTAGTGGCATCGCTGACCTAGAGAACAACACAACTGTTAGCGGCTCGTTCAATCAAATACCATAAATGAGCATATACCATACTGTGAAAAAGTCTAAAGCCACCATTAGATGTTGTTTCACCAATGGTGTAATTCTATAGTATAATTAATTCTCACTCACTTTATTATAACACACACACAGAAAATACAGGAAACATGTATGCAGTTATCAGTAAAAAACTGCTTCTACCTTACACAATAGCACAACCCTGGGTAACCTGTGTTTGTCCTACTATTTCATGTCGACAAATATCTGCTGGGAAAAAGGTCTATTATGCGATGTTTATTCAAGACATGCTTGAACATTGCATATACATGTTGTATGAACAGCTTGCTAAGACAAACTTTCAGTCACATCATTCCAATCCAAAGTTCACAGAATATGACAGAAATAAAAACAGACTTTTGCACGGCACTGTACATAAAAAAAATCTAGTTCAGATAAGTTTCTGAAGTAATATTTGTGTACCTTTGAAATGTAGGTGAGCTTGAGTGAACCAACGCAATCCGTACCCACAGGCAAGTTCTGTGGAAGTTAAAAAACAAAACAACAATTTGCTATAGCTTAGCTTTTGAAAAATAATGTATAGTCTGGTAAAAGTTCAAATACAAGTTCTGAAAAGCTAGTCAATTCTAAAGATTAAATTCTGTATATTATGGCTGCATACCATGACAGTTAATTCAGTGTCATGCTAAATTTGTCAAACTACAGGGATCCAGATTTAACATCGTAAAAAAAAAAAAAAAACAGTCTATAAAAGGGAAAGGATTCTTGAATTATTTAAAAATGCACTCTGCACTACATCGCAAGCCAACATGATGTAGAAACCAATAGGACAGTTACACTTTGACACCAAGGTTAACAATAAAGAAAATGTTAATCACTGGTGTAATGTCATCACTCACAAAGCTTCAACTGTTGCCATAGTATTCGACACCCAAATTAATATTAGCATGTTATTGTGTTTTTGTTGTTTTTTTAATCATTATTATGATTGCATGTGCATTACCACAATGTCAAGGAATTTTTATTTTTGTGCATCACTGGTTTAATCTTAATGTTAGCGCCACTGATAGAAACACTAACAATACACTGCACAAGTCATCAGGGATTATTTCCAAATTTATGAAGATGACCCATCAAAAGGAAGAAACCTAAATATGCCAAAAGAAACTGGTTCATCAGTCGCTATGAATTCATTCGCTTCTCATTCTAACCCATTAAAAGAAATTAATGGTAGAGGAAGCTCAGACAGAGTTAACACTGAACTCCTCCTGTGCCTGTAATATGTGCTTCCTAATTGCCGTCAACAACAATTAGATAATACAAGTTTGTTCATCTTCGCATGGCTGTCTGGCACTGCACATACCTACACTTGGCTTTTTGTTAACAATGAATGAAGACAGTTTTTTTTCAAAAAGTGGCCTGCAGTTAGCCATGAGGTGCATGGGAGCCGACCATAAACAATGATAACTAACATTAGCTGGCATGTAGTTAGCTAAAAGTCATCCATTTACCATCAACATTCACCCGTGCAGTAACCTGAAGGATTCATTTACCAAAAATTAAGCTAAGAGCTAAGCTAGCATAGCCTTTTTATAGTTACCTGTGGGTTGTCCATAAACCACACCAGGCTACCCTGCTGTGTGTCCAGTATGAAGTAACGGCGCAGGAACTTCCCACTGCTCTCATTCTCCTCGATGTCCAGGAAGCCACAGATGCGGTTCTGTCGGTCCACGTAAGGCATCTCGCTGCCGGGACATTCCCTGGCCTGCTTGGGCCCGGAGTGTAGAGGAGCAAGGGCGAATGGGATCGGGAAGAATTACTGAAGGAGAGAGAGACAGAGAAGAGTGCAAAGAGAACGGGTTAAGGAGAGGGCGGGAAAACAAGGATTTTCTGTTGTCTTTTTGGCGAGCCTTGCTAGTGTGTCCCGCTCCCTCTTTCTCTCTGTATCCACTATATCTATGGTCTCTCTGCCACCTGGACCTCACTAGGCTACAGCCTGCATGGGGATCATGTGACACAAACCACAACCCCGCCTTTATCCTTTTATATCAGCCTCACCCACTCTCTCTCGTTCTCTCCAAGTCTCTCTTTTTTCCCATGTAACACATGCTATTCTCTGTCACCCTCTCTTATATCTTCTGCACCCACCCTGGCGTGTTCTCTTTTCCTTGTGCCTCTTCTGTTGGAGGATTCTCCCCACTCACTTTATGTGCTATCGCCTCCCAAATGCCCTCTCATCCGATTTGGCAAGCCTCTGGCCAGCCCCTTCTATTCCCTCCCTCCTGCCACAGCTGAGCACCCACTGGAGCTTGGTCAAAAAAAAAACACAGATGCTTCACAGAAAAGAAAGTGTAAAATTTAACCTACTGAGGTCTGACCTTGATTAAAAAACTACTGCTTACGTAAAATTAATATGTAAAGTCAAACATACACATGCATGTATCTCAATGTCATACTCAGTGTGTGCGAGTGCACTATTACTGCAGACATATTGTGACATTAGCCTGTTTAAGTGACTGTCTTTTCAGACAGAACCTAAAATATGCAAGTGAGATGAGTCTTTGAAAAGAAAAGATAAAGACGGTCTTTCTCCATGATGTTATGAGCACCATGTGGGTGGATGGGGGGAAAACCGGGGACAAAAGGCCTGGTTGTTGTGCATGGACTATGCACTTCGAGCATCTCAGTTAGACCCCGCGTCTCTCCGAGTCATTCTATTTGACACACAGGCCTGAAAAAGGAACGATGCTGTCAGAGGCGACTATCTCAGTACTACACAAACACTAATTGTCACGCAGGAGTGAGATACGTCATTGTAGAGTATAGAGAGCCAGTAAATAAGGTGCTGTGTACATGATCATATGCATGCACTTCTATGCATTTTAGTGACACCAATTTGACAGTAGAGATAGTGAATAACAAAATCCCCACAAGATAAACAGGCACACATGTATATTGTGTAAGCTTTTAATTAAATTACTTGCAAATTAGTGGCCTCTTACTCAGGTTCATGTGGCAAATTACCATCTCTACAGCAAAACATTTGAGGCTGATACAAGCAAGGGTATATTTAAGTTTTAAAAACTTCATGGAACTATAGTATACTGGCCAATTTTCATCGAGTTTCAGCTCATTAGCAGTCCAAGCCATAACCCCAACGTTTTGGTTCACTGTAACTTCTCTTACAGTGTGTTTAGCCACAACAGACAAATGGCTCTTAAATATCAATTTACATTACCTTCCATTGCCATTTAAGTTTGGACATTTTTCTGAAAACCAGTTAGTGCAGGCACATCTTTGAATGCTGTTCATCCAAACCCTCAACCCTCACTGTCACTACTGTATTGGCCAAGGTACATGAGCATTAAAGAAGGAACCCTCTTCATTTTCTGGCTGCTATAACAAGATTACAACTGTACTGTAGTAGGTTGCCATTGGCTGCCAATGCCATATTGGCTCCCTAAATTAAGACAATATTTTGTTGAAACTTTAAGTGGGGTGTGTCTCATATTTGAGGATGACATTATTTAATGTTCCTTTATTAAAATATTTTTTTTTCACTGGAGCGAGTTCCAGCATAAATGTAAACTTTGAAGTGAGTAGGTGGATTTTCCCCCAAATCATTCTCTTGTCTTTCAGAATAAATCAAACTTAAAAGTGTTAAGTTAGCGCAGTTTTCCCACTATACAGTTCCAGCCCAACTCGACTCGGCTCAACTCAAGGTATCGTTTTCCGTTACTATAGTACCTCCTCAACATGGGCGCAGCTGCATGAAACTGCTGTGATGTTTCATACACGACACACAAACTAGTGACTAGTACAGCACTACTTTTTGGTGTACTGAATCATTAGAATCAGTTCATTAAAATAAATACACAAGACTCCTCATATCACATAATGAGCTTTTAGAAATGTCCTTGTGTGTTAAAGATTAACACATGTTTTCAGGATTTTTAGGTCTTTTTAACTGATCTAAAGTTCAGCATTGTTTGGTCTGATTACTGTCATGCTCATGACTCTTCCAGTGCTGAAACTCAGTCAGTTGACGTCCCTTTTCGTATCGGCTCAGCTCGCCAGTTGGAAAAGTAAAAAAACAAAACATGCATGCAGTGCATTCAAGCCGTGCCGAGTCATGCTGGAATAGTGTAGTGGAAAAGAGCCATATGAGGTTGGTGTAAGGTGCTCTGCTGCTACTGTTGACATAATTCATTTTGAGGGAAGATGCAGTCTGTCTGCAAAAATGATCCAGTAAGGAAATCAGAGAGCTAAGACTTATTTGATCTCAAAAAGACAGCTTGTGAAATGTTAACTGTCAGAAATAGTTTGCAAAAGGACAAAAAGTGAGAGAGGAACATTCACAAGAGCAACTAGTCAGCTGACTAGTGGAACGTTGGACAATGAGCTCTCTATAGATGACATACTGAACAAACATTTGGGTAAGCAGCCAGACACTATTGCATTGTCAGATGGTTATACCAATGTTATTTTGCGTGGTGCAAAATTAGAACACTCAGAAAAATGCAACTGATTATTTTAGGAAATACTTAATTCATATGTGAGAATATTTTATGTTTTTCCTTTTTGCTACTGTCTGAGTGTACTGTTAAAAAAACAAACTAACTCTTGAGAGGGTCAGATAAGGTTACATTATACGTAGACTTCTTTCTAGGACAAACATTTCACCTGGTAAAGTTACTCTTTACATTCACTGGAAGGCTTTGTCCACCATCACGTGGCAACCAACTGGTCACGCAGGACAAGTCATAAAACATCAGTAAGCGCCAGCTGCATAGCCCTATAGAGGGTGATTATTTTCCTTTCATGATCCAAGACCACTGCCTTAACAGTACAGTAACACAACAGCTGGAAACAGTAACTGGAGACGAAAACTTGTCCTGTTGTTTTCATGCTTACCTACCCCACATATGAACTACACAGCTGATGGCATATCTAGGTGTCAAGGTCAGGACAAAGCAAGATTAACTCCCAGAGGGCAGATCTTTGTTACTGGGCCCTTATTGATCAGAACCATATATGGTAGTGTTAATTTGCCAAAGCACCCAACAAGTACTGTGGAATTGAATTATTATTTAGGAAGTGATTGGCAACAACTATGATAAGCTACTGTGTTCAAGTTCATTGGTTAGCATGATACTACTTCAAAGGAGATTTGCTAGTCTCAGTTTCCACTACAGTAAAACAAATAGTTCACTGTTGTAAAACAATATGAATTACTTCAACATGCACTACAATTAAAATAATCTTACAAGAACGTTAATTTAAGAAATAAACTGCCACACCTACTGGTGATTATGGAGTGATACTGAACATGGAGTTCAGAGTAGGGATGGGACAATATTACGCAGTGTGATAAAAGCAGTAACTGGGCTAGTAAATTTCCTTTCTCAAGATAACCGTGAAATTAATTTATAAAGGTTTTATTTTTAACTTGTGTGTTAACTAAAAATATATATTCTATACTAGGTCACATGTTTGATAACATTACTGCATTATTGTACCAGTTTTTATTTTTGTAGCATTACTTCATCTTCTGAACGTCCATATCCGTGTACATTTTCCAAAAGCTAATGGTTTATGGATCAAATGAACGGTAAATGGTCTGTATTTTTATGTAGAGCTTTTCTGGTCTCGGTGACCACTCATAGCTGCTTATACACTGCAGTGTTTTTCCCCATTCACCCTTTCACTCACATTCATACAGTGCATCTATGCAGCACTTTCTTCAATCACACAACTTTCATACCCAGTCACAGGCAGCTGACATAGCCCAAGTGTCTTGCGCAGGGACACATCAGGATGAGAGGACGGGCAGAGCTGGGAATGAAACCCTTGACCTCCTGGTTGAATGGTGACTCGCTATACCATCGATCCACTGTCGGTTTGTAAATATGGACAGAAGTTTAATATTTCAAATGTATTTATTATAGGGATAATAATAAGTGTGAATTTTCATATGATCCCACACCTAATTCAATACAAATGTCATTCTGGACCTGTCAATGATACAGCCTTGTTTTACCCCCGATGTTATTCATTGGGAAGAAGTTATGTATTATTTAAGAAAAGATCAGTGAGATATACCAGAGGAACTGGGGGAACAAGTGGAAAAAGGTCGGGATTGAATACGTTCTTTACAGGTCAAAGGTGTAACAGGTCATTCCAGTTCAGCCAATAAGAGTAATTTCTGACAAGTATCAGGTTTTGGATGAAGCACACGTTTGACAGACAGCCTCTGAGTGGTGGTTACCAAAATTCAAATGTAGAACTCGTTATTGTTTAGTTGAAATGTCATGTTTTGAGTCACAATAACACATAACTTCACCTACAAGACGAAGCATGAAAACATGAAATGATTTAACACTACCACATAACACCCTGACAACACTTGTGTTAGCAGGAGCTGCGTTAACTGCGGCTCGCTGGCCTAAAGTTAACTGGGCCTGCTATTAACAACCAAGACTACTTCATGCCACAACGTTAGAATAATTCACTGAACTCTAAAAAACTGTTATTCCCGATTTTACTTTTTCACTTTTCTTATGTAATTGTATCTGCTGTTCTGGCAAAATAAGCTTTCGTGCACGGTACACGCTGACCTAGCTAACATTAGCGACTCGTCACATTCGGTGCCTCAAATCTTGCGGGCGCCTAGAAACTGCGCGAAACAATAACGCCACTCAAGACCGTGTGAAATTACGTTGTTCACCGTCCCAGAAAAAACTTACATTAGTCTTCCCTTCGACAGTCAGCGTCCGTGAAGTCGTCGGTTCAGTCCCTTCTCTCTCAGCCCATCTCCACTGATGCAGGACGCTTGAGAGTTTTCCCAACCCAGTTCAGAATAAGCCACGCCCACTTCCGTATATAGACTTGACGGAGTGCCGCATTGGTCGCAGAGTCGTACCGTACACCACGTGATCGTGCGTCAACGTCGCCGCCATATTGGAATGGGGAGTCTGCTTCATAGATGGTCTGCTTCTTCTATTTGTAAACACTGCAAAACACACATTATTAACTGCTCACAAAAGTCCACCGAACATTTGAATAAATAACGTTATTATTTAAAACAAACAAACAAAAGAATGTTTAGAAAACCCCTAAAACCACTGATTATTCTTTTCTGTGATCATTCTCAACATAAGACAATTTGAGCAGAATTTCTGTAATTGTCTCTTTTGTCTTTAATTTATCAATGAATAGCGCTACTCTGCTACAGCTTTCTTTTCACTTCTATTATTAGTTATGTGTCAACTGAAATGTGAATTTAAATTGTAATATTCATGATACTATTGTTACGGAGGTTAATAATTTGGACTGATGTGATTTGCAATAATAAAAATAGGTTTTGTACAGTGCATGATATAAAATAAGAAAAGGCTGAACCTGGAGTACGATATGAATCTTAAGACAAAATAGTAACTGCTGTTAAATGTGGACGTGCCACAACAATCAAGGACGTAAATACACTACAAACTACAGAAATTGAACAAAATGGATATAGTAGTACGTGGGGGCCTCTGCTGGTCGCCTTCCACACTACAAGGAAGGAGAACATTTGCTTCTATTTACTTAGATTTGTTTGAGCTGCAAGGTGCTGTGCCGGACATTTTGTTTTAAAATGAACAGAACATGCCTATTATTATGATAGAATTGCACATATATTTTTCCTATTTCTCTTGGTTTTCATTGTTGATCTATTTACTTTCACTTCACTTCCACGTCTTATTTTCCAAACTGTGTTTGTTTTAGTATATAACAATAATGTATCATAATAGCCTTTACGAGACCAAAAGAATCAAAGGAACAGGTTTGACAGTTAGTCAGATAATTAGCATGTTTCATAATCCCCATCATATTTGAAAACAAGTTTTCACACAGGTAACCTACATGTCTCTCCGAGGCGATGGGCGTGAACAACTACAGGAACACACACACATACACACACTTTCTCTCTCTACAGAGGGAGAGTTTGGGTGGAGGAGAATCGGAGTTCAAGCTGCTGATGAAGATGAAATTCATGTGAAGTCTCCTGTGAATGTGAGACTCACCTCCCGGTGGGCTGACGGAGCAGGGGATCATGGGAGAGGAGGGGGACACCTACCCGCCGGAGATCAGGCACTTTCCTCAGCTGTGGCCTCTCCCCAGGCTCCGCTCTCATAGTGACACCTCCGGATTTCGCTCCAGAGTGTTGCTCAGGCTCCGGGGAGCCCGCTCAGGTAGGAAACACCTCACACAATTACCAAATAATTGCAGCTTTGCAAAGCATTGGAAGATTGGGTTTATTAATTTATTATTTATTGTGCAGTTTTATACATTTAGATTCCTGCTAAAGTCTATCCAGCACCTGTAACAACTGCAGGTGTCATTGCAGTTGCAGCCTCTGTGTTTAATCACGCAGGAAGGCTACATGTATTGTTGGTGTTGCAAGTTATACCAGTTGCTCCTGGTGAGACAGAATCTCGAAATGACTAATAAAGCAGAAGTGGCTTCCTGTTCGTCTGCATTTACCTTTCCTTCCATGTATGTTGTGTGTCTTGATACCAAAAATAATTAACCTTTATCATTTTTGTTTGTCTTTATCAGGTCATATTAAATTAAATTTAATTAAATAAAAAACAAACAAAAAAATCAATTTTATGGTACACAACATGACACATCTTAGTGCTCACTGATCATGCAGCAGGCTGTGATATCCAGTGTCAAGTACAAATACTTTGTTATTGTACTTAAGTACAACATTCATGTATCTGTACTTTACTCCACTACATTTCCTCTAACTATTGTTGTTGCCCCTTTCCACCAAATACAATCAGAAGAAGAAGAAGAGTGGGTTATGGTCTGTATTTGTCTGTATTTATATAGAGCTTTTCTAGTCTTGAGCTGCTTTGCAGTATAGTTTTCACCCATTCACAGACAGCAATTGAGCCAGAAATTTAACCCACAACCTTCCAGTTGAAAGATAACTTGCCCTACCACTGAGTGACCATGGCTCCTCACGTTTTTTAATACTTTTATATTTACTTCTAAAACTTAAGTACATGTTATATCAGAAAAACTACCTTGTATGCGTAAGTACAGTAAATCATATACTTTAAGACTTTAAACTTATTTAAGTAATATCATAAAAAGTGACTTCAACTTTACCAAAGTCATTTTCTGGTAAGATACTTGTACTTTTACTCAAGTATCCCTTTTAGGTACTTTATACAAGACTGGTAATAGCAGAGTGCTGGGCACATAAAGACACCAATCAAATCCATTATCCATTAAACATGTATTCTTCATTTGTATCATAGGCAAATCATCCTTTTTATTTTATACAAAGTTATTGTTCTGTATTTCCTTTTGCGGCCTAATGGGAGGAGATGACCTCTTTCCACAGACACAGAGAGAGACCTCAACTGCAGTGTTAATCAGCTTTTTGTGCCCAGTGCTTCACATGAATGTCAGTGTCATAGTTCTGCTGCCTGAAGCCTCTGCTGTTGAGAGCGACCTGACATTCTTATGTGTCAGTGGTTATAACCACTTCCCACCGGTTTTGTCTTCAGTGTTTTTCACCCTGCAGTTGGTGCTCCCCACGCACACTGCTGCACGCCTACATCTGCCCTGACCTAAACAACAGACATTTAACAATACACTGCTTTTTAAAAAAAAATTCCACAATGACAATGTAGTTTTCTGTTGTCTAATTGCATTAATACACAATATGAAGTAGCTTTTCTTGTCTCAAATGGGAAACAGGAAATGATCTGCTTATGTGGTTATGTCGTAATTACAGGATATGACCATGGAAGTTGTTTATGTCTCTTGCCAGTTTGGGGTTTGAGCTCTATTTTTATACTTTAACTAAATTCAGAAAAGGTCCCTTCAATATATGCTGTGACTTGTGATTTTGTATGAACAGAGCAGTTTATAAAATACACAACAGAGGGCGCTAAACTACCTTTTTACAACATTGCAACAACATTGTGTGTAGTATAATGACATTGGTGGTTTTTGTCTTTTTCTCATATCTCGCAGGGTGTCTCCTCAAAATCATCAGACTCTGGGGTGAAATGTAGATAAGAGCTAACTTAAATATCTCCATTTGTCTGTGCTGATAAGGAAATTGTACATACATACTGAAAATGATTCTTATTTGGAATCTTACAGCAATTAACTACATTAGGGAGGGATTTCCTTTTAACATTTTACAAACTAACGACTTTAAGAAATGCAAGTCAGTTTGATGTGCTACAGTAACACATCACCACTTATTTACTCCACTTGTCCACTTGATCCTTGTGAGACTCGAACTCTGTTCATATTGTACCGTTTACATACCTCATGCAGTTATTGAAAGGCAATTATTACGTGCGGTAAAGTTTAAAAGCAATTCCGGAAGTTGTATTCCTCTTCCAGGTCACGTGGTAAGGCAGGATGATAAAAGGCGGGCGTTTACTCTCAAACCTGTTGCGATCAAAGGAAAATGTGTCATCAGATTGATATTCCACTATTGACGGAAACATAGTGGAATTCACAACGTCCTAAGGAGGAGAGATTAAATGTGTTTATTTGGGCTGCAATATGAATCCACAGATTAAGCCATTATGAAAACAATTGTTAGTTGCTGAGTATTATTTTCTAGGTATTCAAAAATAGGCATTAAATATGTTGCATGTGTATTTAGGGCCTAGGTGTTTAGATTAAGGTTTACAGTGGGATGGTACATACAGTATAGCACGTGGTCTTCCAGATGGGTGCTGTATCTCACTAAGTATACACAGGCAGAGAAAACAAGAAACCAGAGGGTTGTTAAATGGAGAGAAGGGATACAGGGACAAAAGAGCGAGGGAGGGCAGGCCATAGACGTAAAACAATAAAATAAAAATAGACACTTTAGAATTTAATGTTTTATTAAAAAACAACAAATATCGAAGCTGTGGCAAAAAGACAAGATGATTAGGCAGGACGAGGAGGCAGAGGGAAAGGCTGAAGAAAGGAAGAGTGTCAGCTTGCTGATGTGCTCTGCTGCTAGTGGGTACTCTCCTTGAAATAACATTCATTACACACTCTTTTAGTCTGTAACAACTGCTTGTTAAATGTGCTGTAATGCAGAGAACAGCCCGCCCCCCTTCACTGCCCACACACAGTCTGTCCTCCGGCACCGCTGCTTTAACATCCACTGATATACCCAATATGTTATATGTTTTAAGCTTCTTTTTTTAAGGAGCTTATATATCTATGTTGTAGTTACAACTGCTCACACACTGTATTTACCTTCAACTGCTGATTCAGACTCAAATTAGTTTTTACAAATTGCAGTCATGACCCCCATGGCAGGACAACAGAGAAAGCCAGTGCATCCTGTCTCCAACATTCGTATCATCCTCTGAGGAAGATATTTGTATCACTAGTGTGGCTAAACCATCCTTATTTTAGATTCATTATGAAATTTCTGTGCCGTTCCTATTTTATATGACGAAGATTAACCATTGTGTTTAAAAAAACAAAACAAAATTTGCATTTGAATCATTGTATTTGTAAGTCTGGTCCATCAGGGATAATGGAAGACATCAAGTGATATTATTGGCTGCAGTGGCAGGTGGTCGGGTATAGCTTAGATGGATGGATGGGTCAACAAAACATTGGACTTTAACTTTACTAGGGTCTCTTACCGACCTGTGTCTGCAGTTGTTACTTAACACTGATCATTACTGTAACCATGACAATGGCTTTTCCTCAACCGTAAACAAATCGTGTTTGAACAAAACCTTAACCACAGTATCTTCTTTTCAGCTTTAAGACTTGGTTGTAATGTTAGGGTTAGACTTAGGTTTATGTTAGGGTTAGGTAGTTAGTTGTGATGGTTAATGTCAGGGTAAGGAAGGGGCTTGGGAATGCATTATGTCTATGATATGTCCTCACCAGAGGTGGAAAGTAATAAATTGCATACTTTCGCGTTAATTGAGTAGATTTTTTGTGTACTTTGTGTACATTTCGTGAACGAGGACAGGTGAATGATGAGGACAGACAGGTGAATGATGAGGACAGACAGGTGAATGATGAGGACAGGCAGGTGAATGATGAGGACAGACAGGTGAATGATGATGACAGGCAGGTGAATGATGAGGACAGACAGGTGAATGATGAGGACAGGCAGGTGAATGATGAGGACAGACAGGTGAATGATGAGGACAGGCAGGTGAATGATGAGGACAGGTGAATGATGAGGACAGGTGACTGATGAGGACCGACAGGTGAATGATGAGGACAGACAGGTGAATGATGAGGACAGGTTATTGATAAGGACAGGCAGGTGAATGATGAGGACAGACAGGTGAATGATGAGGACAGGCAGGTGAATGATGAGGACAGACAGGTGAATGATGAGGACAGGCAGGTGAATGATGAGGACAGGTGAATGATGAGGACAGGTGACTGATGAGGACCGACAGGTGAATGATGAGGACAGACAGGTGAATGATGAGGACAGGTTATTGATGAGGACAGGCAGGTGAATGATGAGGACAGACAGGTGAATGATGAGGACAGGCAGGTGAATGATGAGGACAGGTGAATGATGAGGACAGGCAGGTGAATGATGAGGACAGACAGGTGAATGATGAGGACAGGCAGGTGAATGATGAGGACAGGCAGGTGAATGATGAGGACAGACAGGTGAATGATGAGGACAGGTGAATGATGAGGACAGACAGGTCAATGATGAGGACAGACAGGTGAATGATGAGGACAGGTGAATGATGAGGACCAACAGGTGAATGATGAGGACAGAAAGGTGAATTATGAGGACAGACAGGTGAATGATGAGGACAGGTTATTGATGAGGACAGGCAGGTGAATGATGAGAACAGGTGAATGATGAGGACAGACAGGTGAATGATGAGGACAGGTGAATTATGAGGACAGGCAGGTGAATGATGAGGACAGGTGAATGATGAGGACAGTCAGGTGAATGATGAGGACAGACAGGTGAATGATGAGGACAGACAGGTGAATGATGAGGACAGACAGGTGAATGATGATGACAGGCAGGTGAATGATGAGGACAGACAGGTGAATGATGAGGACAGGCAGGTGAATGATGAGGACAGACAGGTGAATGATGAGGACAGACAGGTGAAGGATGAGAACAGGTGAATGATGAGGACAGACAGGTTTTAAGTACTCTTTCCACTTCTGGTCCTCACTAAGGTATAAAAACACATGTGTGTGGGGTGGGTGTGTGTTGTTGGAGTTGATGAGCCAGTAGTTTTGTTTTTGCTTGTTGGCAGTTGTGTCATTGGGCCGCATCAAAAGTCAAAGTCTCACATTCACCAGCTCTCTGTGGTCAGTAACTCTGTGTGGTTACTTACTAAGCCTTTAACTCTATTATTAGCATGTGTTGGAAACACCTTAATAGCAAATGCACAGGATGTGGACATTACACTGCACAGCAAGGTACTAAAAAAAGAACAGGTGTTAGAGATGTAAGTCACCAATACAATAAATAAGATAAAAAGCTATATCTTATAGCTTTATAAGATAAAGCTATAAGATATAATAGAATATATATAGAATAGTTTGACACATTGGACAGTCAGGGAAATACAAGTGAAAAGAAGTGAGGGAGAAAAGGAAACAGAAAAGAAAAGCTACAACAGAGAAAATATATAATGTATGGGTCACTTTATTTATCATTTCATGGCTATATGGACAATATTTATGTCCATATAACCATATAGACGTTTACTGACTTTGGGCGTTCGTTTGTACTCTGTGGGTCCATGAAATGTTTTCAGAATCCTCCATTAAGCAAAAAGCTTCAGAGTACAATGATCAATCCATTTAGTTGTCATTTTGTTATCTGGAATAGCTCTTTTATAATCATTTTAACAATTTATTTAAATTATTCAGAGTTTGAAAGCAAGCGTTCTGATTTTTCAGCTTCTTAAATGTGACTATTTTCTTGCTCCATGTAAGAAATAATTCAAACTAAATGATTTTGGTTAGTAGACAAAACAAGACCTCATCATTTCCAGGTTTGGTAAACACTGAGCAAACAATTGTTATCGACAGATGAATCAATTATGAAAAACAATCTACCACAGGCACATACACGTGTTGACATTGGTCAACTTTAAGGACTTAAAGCTGTAGTGTGTAATATTTGAATATAAACAAATGTCTATTACATTGCCATATGAGTTCACACAATGGTGTTTAAGCCTGAGATCAACATGACTCTCTCACTGTTTCTAGGAGGGCACAGCTTCATACAGCAGCACTGTGGCGGACAGCCTGATGTGTACTTTATGCAAAGCCTTTTGTCCCCACAACACATATTATAAACTTTGAACATGCATCATCACAATACACAAACACATTCACAAAAAAATATGTCCTCCGCCAACTGCAATCAAGTGCTCCCTGAACAGCAGCCTGACGACGCACCTGTATGTGCCGGTCAAGGCTGCTGCTGTTTACTTCACCGTGCAGCTCCAATTCAGTTTCTTGGACGCAGTGATGACAAGTAATGCTATGTAAAAAGACAGACATACAACACATAACTTACCAAAGCACAGTAGAAACAGACAACAGAAGACTGCATCGCTTCTTTCCCTTCTCTCATGCTGTATGTGTGTAATACAGTATTATGTTAACCATAACCACAACCACTACTTACCCTTACCTCTAAATTTCACATTTCTCTCTCTGTTTGTGTGTGTGATATCAATTATCACAATTAGAGTTCTGTTGCCTGTTTGTGGGTTTTCTCTGGTTTCCTCCCAAAGGCCGAACGCACACAGATTTGGGGATTAGGACACTCTAAATAGACTGTAGGTGTGAGTGTGAGAGGGTTTTGTTGTCTGTCTCTATATGTGGCCCTGTGAAGGACCCGTGACCTGTCCAGGGTGTACCTTGCCTTTTGCCCTATGTCAGCTGGGATTGGCACCAGCGACCCTCATGTAGAGGATAAAGTGGTAGAACATGAGTGAGTGAGTTCTGTTGCTCCAGCATTAAACCTTTGTCTTACACCGATGACATATTTACTGTGTGGAGTGGCTCTTCTAAGTGCCTCTTAGCCCCTCTTGTATTCCACAGCTGTATATTCGAGTCGTCTCTATTTCTACTTCTGTGCGCCTGTATCTGAGAGTTTATGTGTATTGATTTATCAAGCTTTGCGATTATCACTGATGTTATTTTTATGACGTACATTGCTTTTATCGCGCTGCAGTCACTGTGGCGCCATGGTCGTCAGGTGTGTTCCCCGTTCATCACTTTATATTCAAAGATCTCAGATTTCAAAAAGCCAACCAATGTGCGTTGTCAAGAATATGTAGTCAGTTGGGCTGCACGTTTGGTGTAGTGATTCGCGCTCTTGCCTTTGCAGCATGAAGACCCGGGTTCGAGCCCAGTTTGGCACAAGGGCCTCTCTGCATGGAATTTGCATGTCCCCCCCCCCCCCGTGTGTGTGGGTTTTCACCGGGTTCTGCAGCTTCTTCCCACAGTCCAAAAACATGCAATCTGGGGATGAGATAAACTGGCCACTCTAAATTGACCGTAGGTTTGAATGTGAGAGTGAATGGTTGATTGTCTCTATGTGGCCCTGTGATGAACTGTGTAGGGCAGGGCTATTCAACTAAAATTCCCAGAGGGCCAGCTCACACTATTTTTTGTTGCATGTACAGTAAAGGGATACAAATAGATAAAAAATGTTATAATTATTTAGCACTAGTTTTGTGCAAAAAAGGTAAGTAACAAAACCACCAACATTCAGGTACAATACAATTTGCGTATAGTGCAAAAAGGTTATAGTTACAGTACCAACAATGTCACAATTAGCTCTTACAAAATTAGATGTAACAATATAAACAACATTATGGCCACAATGGCCACAATGGCCACAATAGGCTATTTTTGCAGAAATATAAGTAACAGTACCAATAATATTCAGGTACAACTGCTACAGTTGGCTCATAGTGCAAAATTAGCTGGTACATGCAAAAGCTGCCTACAATTACAGCTGTACTAGTATTTGCCAAAAAGGGACGCAAAGTGTTGCAAATTGTCGCAAAGTGCCAGAAATAGGCGAAGCTATAGTCTTATTGGCTTTTTAATAATACATTCATTATTTATGGGTTAATGGGCTGCGGGCCAGTCCAAATTGCTTGAAGGGCCGGTTCTGGAACCCGGGCCTTAAGTTGAATAGCCTTGGTGTAGGGTGTACCCCGCCTTTTGTCCTATGTCAGCTGAGATTGGCAACCCAACCCCCCAGTGACCCTAAAGCAGTAAATAATGGATGGATGTAATCAGTTTGTGAAAAATGTCAAATATTGTCTGGTTCTGGCATCTTATGCAGCTTTCCTTATTTCTGTCCAGTTTATGTCACATACGTTGTGTTGTTTTATACCTGATGTTGATTTGTGCACTCCGTCTGTCTTGTGGCATCTCACCCCAGGACCAGCTGAGGCAGATCTTTGAGTCTGGTTATCAGACATTTATTTTTTCTCCACTGTTGCCTAGTGCTTACTTGTTGTGTGAACTGTTAGGCTTATTTTTTTCCCTAGCCTTACCAGAAAAGATACCTTGTAATATTTGATTAGACTTCAATGGTCTGATAAGCACTTTCTTTAGTTTATTATTTTTATGGTAAATGTATATTGTTTTTTGTTCTATTACAAATCAACAACAACAAAAACAAATCACCTCAGTCAGGCATTTTTGTGATATTTTACAGACTGAATATTCAACATTCATTTTAATTTCTGATTTAAAAAATAACAACCTGCAAATGGTTCCGATGACCTTGTCTGTCCCTTTGACATAATCACAATTTCCAGATGTCAACGTGCCCTCCTTCTGGCTCTTAAAAAATTATCACTATTTGTAAACATGTTATTGATATTTGGAGATAAATACGGCACAGCAAGGGAAGTAAACACACCAAACAGGAAGCAAACTTCCTGCTGATTTCCTTCTCTATAGCGTTCGTTCTTAAACAATGATTTCCTGTCTGCATCCTTTCCTCTCTCATCCGTTCCTCTCCTCTCCTCTCTTCTCATTTCCTACGTCACCATGGGACCACAACACAGCATTGGAGAGTGAAAATAAAATGAGACATGGAGCCAGAGTCTGTAGCTATAGGAAGAAACAGATTGAGAGAGAGAGAGAGGGAGAGAGAAGGAATAGAGATGGAAACAAACATTAACTTTTAATGGTCTTTATTGGTGTGAGGGGAGAGTCAGGAGGGATGGATGGAGGAGGGGCAAAGGAGTAGCAGACAGTGGAGGGAGGGAGGGCAGTGACGAAGGAGGGAAGTAGATAGTGAGGGAGGAGAGAGAGAGAGAGAGAGAGAGAATAGGAGAAGGAGGAAGACAGTTGAGAGGAGGGGGAGTCAGTGGGGGGAAGGAGGGAGGGAGGCACAGAGGTGGTGTGTCGGGAAGAGGCAAGGATCAACTCACACACTGCTGATAAAATTACCTGGGTCAAATCATGGAACATGATGGTGAGTTTCCTCCTCCTCCTCCTCTAAAACGCTTCTGTTTGCCTGTGCTTGTGTGCTCCAGTGTGACATTGACTTTCTGTGTGTCTGTGTCTGTTAGTCACACACACACACACACACACACACACACACACACACACACACACACACACACACACACACACACAGAATCTTTCCACCACTTCTTCCCCTCACATGCTGTCCTTATATGTAGCTTAAGATGTCACCTGTTAGCAGTGACTGCGTTACACATAGTAGAATGTGAAGGACACACACACACACACACACACACACACACCCACACACACCCACAGGCTATAAATCTTTTGAGTCGCCCTCAGCTACACTGATATATTGATGTGTACCAATATTTTTCCAGTGTCTGTTTACTTTTATACAGCTTTGTAAACAGCACGTAGATAAACAACTTTTACATAGAAAAGGTGTCTGCATTTGCATCACGAGTGTCTGTGCCGGTGTCGCTAGAGATTATTTGGCTGTCGTTATGAGGAGTCACTGAGCTGGAGCTGGTTTTTCTTGTCCTCTGCCCTGGTTTCATGACTTCAAAATAAATATGGCAATGAATGACAATAGGGCAATGACAACAATACGCAGTCATGCATTATGTTCAGGAACACCACTTTAAAAGCAGTGACAACTGCGGTACATTGTGTACAGAGTTAATTAGATGCTATTGTTCCAAGTAGAACACTTAATAGCATTTAGGCTGGCTGTATTTCCACTTAACCAGGTTTGTTGACAGTTTTTTTTTTTTTTTTTTTTAAGGTAAAGGAAATGATGACATTGTGTCTAACTTTTAAGTAACTATTGAGAAGATAATATTGTTTTGACAAAGCTACATCCACAATAATGGCAGTGATTTTATTGTCAATATTAGAATATTGAAAGAGCAGTCACTACAGGTGGCTTCTCTGGGTTTATTAAACAAAATGACAGTTGTCGGTGACACACTTGCAAGAGAAGGCAGGAAGTCTATATCGAGCCTGTGTTATCTAATATAGTTTAATTACTGTTTGCAGAGGTTGTCACAACACATTATGGACAGGAACCTCCTGCTGCCACTGGTTCATAAAACAAAACGGAAAAAAAGAGACAGAAAACCCACTGAAATTTAAGACAGAGAATAGTTGTATACTCATTTTGTTTTTTTTAATCCACTTCTTTGTGTATGTGTTGGTCTGTGTCGACAGAGATGTGCGTGCAGAGGCACACGACAAATGTCTGAAAAGCCTTTTGCAATGCAAAACAGTATCTGTGATTGTATGCACATGCATCTGCATATTGGGTTGTGCGCTTGTCTAGAGTGAGTGGTTGGGTCGTCGCTGCACAATGCAGTCGGCACTATGTGGAGACACGTTTGTCGTACGTGTAGCTCAAGAGTGTAAACAACCTTACATTTTTTTGATTTTCAGTTTATTGCACGTCCACCTCTGCACTCAGAGAAGTTCCCTTCTTAACGGGAAATGGTTATTCTTACATTGAGTTGTGAATGTAATGTAATACTATAATTTTCCCACTGCAGCTACATCTGTTCATCCAACTTTCTTGTTTTTATAAAGGAGAAAATCTCATTTTGGTTATGTAATGATTGAATGAATGGCAGCAATATTCATCCTATAGTTGAAGAGATAATGCATTCTTTTTTTATCTTGCTGGTAAATCTGCACCTCTGATAACATTAATATGATTGCCACTTTCTAAACAGAGTGCATCAGTGAGTGTTATTTGGACAAAGACCAAAGCAACCGTCTTCAAACAGTGCAAGTCCAGTTTAAAACAAACCTTGCTCAGATGCTGTTTGGTCTTGTCCAATATTAACACAACAGTACTAAGCAAACGTGACTGTGGAAGCTCAGAACAGTTGCTTTTGCCAAATGACATTGATGCTTTACCAAATATGTGCAAATATTGCCTTAGATAAATAGAATACGATGCTGTGGAAATAAACGCTGGCTGGTGTTCGTTTACTCTAAACTTTCACTGTCCTCTTGTGGCCTCATATCACAGCGTTTTCTTTCTGCCAATAATCTTGAGTGTGCTATTACAATTTCTTGCCACTGTGGCCTTTCTTATGTGGCGGTTGTTATTAAAGAGCTTAAGAATATCAATCTTTCCCAGAGCTTGCTCCGTCCCCGTCTTCTCCTCTGCCTGCCACTCTCAAGCTCGTTTTCTCCTAAGCTCTCAGGCTGCCTGTCTGGCAGGATGTCAGCTATTGATTTATACAGGCAACATTTTAGCAATGATGGCGGCTTATGGGTTGCACCAAACAGAATACAACAAACAGGAGATCAGGTTTCAAACGAGCTGGCTGGCAGATGGGAAGAGGAAGAGAAATGACAGTAACCGCTAAAGTACCAATACAACAAAAGACTGCACAGTTGATGTCATGAAGTAAATATGCCTTTAATGGGAAACCTCTTCTTTGTTCGAAGGAATTATTGACAACTGGGTCATGTGCAACAACTGATGAGATCAATATTAAGTTTTTACTTTAGATAATCGTCAGCTGCCAAATCTACAGGCTTAATTTATTTTAAGACTTATATTTGACAGCAAGCAGCTGAGCAATAAATATCAGTCAGGCCATACCTTTGGGATAAAATGGTGCCATAAAACTACAGAAATTGAAAAAAAAAAGAGTCAATATTAAAGGTGCCATATGTAAGAATGTGGCCAAAAACGGTTACTACATTCAAATAAAATACCGAGGTCTTTTAGGCTTCGTTTTCTGACGTAATTGGCAACCCGTGGTTGCTGGGGAGCTGAGATTCTACTGACTGCAATAATTGGTAGATTGGCAGTAGGTGGCGCCGCATGCCAAAACATGATTTCAGAACATAAACATGATTTGCAGTCTGCAAAATATTTACAAAAATAAATACAAATATTTTGGCTGTACTGTTGTTGTTGGTGAGTTCAGTTTGTGATATGAATATTATTCCTGTGTCTCTGTGACATATTTGGAGGATTTTATGGCCAGTTGCTTTAGATTTATTACATAATGCACCTTTAAATATTAACGATTACACCACCAACAGTACATGTTTAAGTCTAAAGATACCGCTCATGACCTCTGCATTTTCAAGAGTGTATCAGGTTTGGTTGATGAGTGACCATAATGTTAAGTTACCTCTATAAGAAAAGGCTAAAGGTCCAGTGTGCAATAATGACTGACGTCTAATGGTGCGACACTAAATTGTAACATAGAACTCTTCACTCCTTCCTTTCCCAAAAATGTCGATCTATTTGGGTATGTGGTAAACTTTACTTCAAAACACGAAATACACTGTAATGTACAAATAAAATGTTATGGAAAAGCAATTACTTATGTAAACATTTACTTCCTGTCATTAAACCCTCCTACATGTTACATACTGGGAAATGTGAAAGTGAAATTTTGTTTTCACGAGGAGCACATTCATTAATTGCCTTTGTTGTTATTTTATTGCTGCTCTTTTAGCTAAACCATCTCATTAGAAAAAAAATCAAAAGTTGGAAAATAACTACAATAAGATTATTGGGTTAATTGTGCTTTAATATTCATATAATTAACAGAAAATCTGCTTTTCTTTGAGCCTTTAAAACACATGGTCAGAATAGTCAATGTTATCTCTCAGTATACTGAGAATGTTTGTAATTATGATAGAGACAAAGCTTTGGACCATTTAAACTACTGAATACAATGGTGAGATAGCATTCAGAGAGACTGTAGGTACAGTCATGCTGCTTGTTAAAGTGAGCTGAGTCCATGCTGAGTCACACTTGACTGTTATGACTGTTATGTGGTCGGAATCATGATCCTGATCAAGCGATGTCCGGTCGCTCTAAAAGGTTAGCTGCCCCACAATGTGCATTAAAAGCTGCACATGTAAGTTCTCACACTTTTGTGCAAGTGCATGTGGATGGCAACTATTTTCTTTTATTAAAGGTGCCATATGTAAGAATGTGGCCCAAAACGGTTTACGACATTCAAATTCAAAATACCAAGGTCTTTTAGGTTTTGTTTTCAGACGTAACTGGCAATCCGTGGTTGCTCGGCAGCTGAGACTCTACTGACTGTAATGATTGGTAGACGGCGATAGGTGGCGCCACATGCCAAAACATGATTTGCAGTCTGTAAAATATTTTTTTTAATGCAAATATTTTGTCTGTACTGTTGTTGTTGGTGAGTTCAGTTTGTTATATGAACATTATTCCAGAGTCTCTGTGACATATTAGGAGGATTTTACAGCCAGTTGCTTTAGATTTTTTACATAATGGGCCTTTAAATGTACAAAATGCTTTACATTTGCCAAAATCACACACACTCACACACATGTTTTTTTAACGCACCCTGTCAGAAACGACATGTACGTTTAATAAATAAATAAAGGGGAGGAGAGAAAAGCTCTGAAAAGTAGCACTTAAACAATTATTACCTCCTTGTTCTGCTGAGGCTACTACTTAATATTTGATGGCTTCTTTCCTTTCGTCTTGCCCTCCTCCTCCTCCTCCTCTCCCGTCTTTTATTTTGTTTTCCGGTCAATGCAAAGGTCAAACAGCCTCAGTTGATCTCAGTTATTTAGTGTCAAGTTAAACAGGAAGTAGTTTTGGAAAAGAGTCACCTTCACACTCGAATTCCTAAAATCAATGGGATGCTTTCTCCACCTCCCAAATTTAATTTCCAATTATTTTTGTTTTGGATATACTGTATTCTTGCACACAGCACGCCATGTCTGGTCAAGGCAGCTTCTCTAAATGGATTGGATCTAATAATTAACCAATACCGTTTAATTCATGTGACTGAAAGTTAGTCTTATATGTTAAGTTGTCAATGAGTTTAGCTTGTGCTCGTGGCGTAATAGACCTTTACCAAAGCAGATTTGAAATAGGAAAACAGGTTTTACTAAACATTAATGAGGTTTTAAGAGAGTGCGGGTAAGTCACACTAAGTACTTTAACCTGTATTTATACATGTATACATGTATTTCAGTAAAGTGATACTGCATGTTCATTATAACATTGCTAAAACAACAAACCCTATGATGAACTAAGATTTGTCACATAGTGAAAACATTGAAAATCTTTTCTTTGCACCTTTGTTTGTAAAAAAAGAAAGAAAATAATGGTTTAAATTAATTTAGCAAATTAATTGAATTCAGTTTGACGTGGTACACAGATAGTTTGTCAATGTCAATGCTAACACTGTCAGTTAGCTGCACTATAAATCTCTCTGCATCTCCATCCTCCCACGTCTTCACGGCTTCCCTCCTGCACCCGTTTATTTAGTTACCTCTTAAGACTGCCTCCTATTTACCCTTAAATAAATATGTTTAAGTCTTAACAGTGTACACTACAAACAAAACCGGGTCTAGATTATTTGAACTAATGTGAGGATTTATGGAATCCATGTCCATAAAAGCTGTAAGATTCAGTGTGACTGTGTCATGAGGTACAGGATGTGGTACAGTGTCTGCACACGTCACTACAGGAGCTATCCGTCATCCTGGAATCCCCACAGCTGTTGAGCAAAGAGTTGAGTTTTGTAGTGAACACTAGATGGCAGTCTTGGCTTGGAATGTCACACTGAGTGTATATATGGGAGTTCTGTCAGGCCTGGTTCTGCATGATCTCAACTGACACTGTTGACAGAGATGACAGATAGAGTTCTGTCTCTCTTGGTCACACACACAAACACACAGGTTGGTGCAGTTGTTTTTCTGAGGACACTGGATTGAATTGCATTCATTTGAGCAGCCAAACAAAGCCTTATCCCTGACCTTAACCTCACCGCAATTCAAATCTTATCGTGTAACTTAACCGGTTGCTCAGAAATGAGGTTCTGCTTCATTAGGGAATATGTTTTGGTCTCCACGAGGACTGTTGGTCCTGACAAGGTCAGTGTTTATGCCAGGACGTGTCCTAAAGAGGTAACAAATACAAGTATACACACACACACACACACACACACACACACACACATGGTGAGTGTTTGGCTTGGTTTATCACAGTTGTCAGTGAAGTGACGTGGGGCCATGTGTGTAATATGAAGCAGATATTATTCTGTGCTGTGTTCTACTATGAAACTTTTTCTCCCCATCTCATCCCATTACACACTGGAGTCAGGCTTCATTTACATCTCTCTTTCTCTTTTTAATGAAAATAAGTTGACTATTAGCAGAGTTTGTTGTCGTGGCCCTTCAGAGCCACTGTCAAGACCCAAAACCATTGATTCATTATGAACTCTATAAGCTAGAACAATTTAGTGCCACGCTGGTTTTTGTTCAATCTTACGTTGTAGTCCATTAATACAGTAACTCTAATAATATTTCACTTTTACTTCCTTTTATCATCATCTGTGTGGTATAAAGCAACATTTATACACTGGAAAACATTTTTATTTGCCAATGTATAGATTATGAAATCTGCAGAAATAAAGCAATCATTATTTGCTTATCAACTTTAATGGACCTCCTCCGATGACAGCCATCCGCTCTTATCTATCCCTGCTTCTGAGGATCAAGAGTGAGGTCTATTAGTGGATATCTTTTCCTGACGTAAGCAGTTTTCTATCACACACACACACATAAGTCTATGGTCTGCACACACCAGCATAATTTTCCTCTTTAAAACAATAAAAAAAAATATTGAAGGAAATACACAGATCGTTCTATTCAGTAAACACGTCATAAAGAGTAATGCAGCTACTGTATGTATCAACACACTTAATCAACACCTGTCATTCATGGTTTCATGTGTTATATAAAAAAGTGACCACCTTTTCACAGTAGCGGTTTATAGTCTTGGCAGTTGGTCAGGTCTAGGTTCAGCAACACTATGCGCCCAAAGATTTGCGTCAGCTGATTATACCCCATCAATGGATGATTTTCTTCCCTGAAGGCACGGGCATATTCCAAGATGACAATGCCAGGATTCATCGGGCTCAAATTGTGAAAGAGTGGTTCAGGGAGCATGAGACATCGTTTTCGCACATCATGGATTGGCCCCCACAGAGTTCAGACCTTAACCCCATTGAGAATCTCTGGGATGTGCTGGAGAAGGCTTTGCGCAGTGGTCCGACTCTCCCATCATCAATACAAGATCTTGGTGAAAAATGAATGTGACACTGGACGGAAATAAATCTTGTGATATTGCAGAAGCTTATCGAAACAATGCCACAGCGAATGAGGCATCAACATTGCTCACATGCTCTTTCTCCTTTTACTTAAAAATTAGTACACATAGTACTAAACAGTGCTACATCATAATTTGTGTATTTAATATATTGTGTGTTATTAATCTGACTCAGCATGTTTTCTATAATGTGTACTGGAATACAGTATATTGCCTTCCTTAACTGTAGTAAAGCACACAAGTGTCATCTGAAAACCACAAGTTCATATCAAGCTTATTTATTTATCCTCTTATTTCGCTTTGAAAATAATTTACACTCAGGAAACTGCAACGTTGCAACGAACGATGCATTATCTTCATAGCCTGAGTGCTTCAGTATTCAACATATACAATTTCAAAAGCAGAGCAGCGCTCCATGCTTCAGTCTATGGTCCACAGACTCATGGAGCTTTTACTGTCGGACAATTTAATTTACAGTGACATTATTAATTGCTTTTCACAATTGAGAAACTGGTTGGCATCTCTGCTTAAAAATTATTCTAATTCAACTAATTTATTATCTAATTGAGCTCTAGGGTTTTGTCGGTTAGGGTTGGTTAGCTTTCTGTGTAAACAGGTTGACTAAACAGTTTTGAGGTTTTAAAGTGCTTTTCAAGGAGCTCAACCAAAGTAATTATTTTAATTTGTAAGAATTGTGACATCTAGTGGTGAGAAAATGAAGACTCTCCACTCATCCTTTCCTTTCCCACTTGTGTCAGGCATCTTCATTTCTTTTGTTTGTGAGTTTTGTTAACTTCTGCTTAATACATGCCTTATGACAGTTTTGTCCATTTTGGGCTACTGTAGAAACATGATGGCACAAAATGGTGCCTAAACTAAACTACATGCCTAAACTACATGTGTAAGGCTACAACCCAAACTGTTTTTTAAATTAAATATACACTGACAGCATATCCCATTTCTGACATTAAACCCTTCTAAATGTTCGACACTTGACCTAGTTTTGTGCTGTGACCACTCAGGAGGTTAAAGACAACGTTCAACTACTGTTCATTTGTATATAAAAAACAAAAATAAGGAATGTTTCTCTGTCATGGTGACTGTGTTTGTCAATCGCGTGGTGACAGCTCCTGCTGCTTACTAGCTTGTGCTAGCATGTAAACGTCTGGTTTTAAGGTGTGGGACCCCCCCTCAACCTTTGACCCCGGCAGCTACTCCTCATCCATAGTCTAATCCCGCAAAGGGGAATGAGAGGCATTCTTCAGCTGCTCACAGGAGGAGGAGGAGGAGGAGGAGGTGGTGGTGGGGGCGGGGGGCGGTGGTGGTTGTGGAGGGAGGGGAAGTAACGACGTAGTAGGGACTCACACTCAGTCAGTGAACCAAGTTTCCAGCGACATCACGTTCAGTAACTGTTTTGAAATGAACCCACTCGGCGGACAGAGTTTATTCGGCGATAGAAAGCCGTGATTGCGGGTTTGGGGGCCCGGTCCGGCCCGGTTTCTCTGGATAAAGCTGATTATGGGTCAGACTGCTGTGTCTGCTGTGTCCCAGACCGCGAGCGGTGAGTATGAAGTGTGTGTACGTGTGTGCAGTTTCCCTTCACACACACATTCCGCTATCTTTACTCCGGAAGTCTTCTCGTTGTGTGTTTTTGTTTTCGTTTAACATTCTTGTGTCGCATGGTTTTTCGAAACTTTGACACAGCTGCATAAAAAGAGAGCGCTCACTGGTTTTCTAGTGAAGGGAGGTCGATGACCTGTATGTGTTCCGAGTAATTCAAACGCTCTTGTTTGCAGCATTGTTGGCTACGAGTCTTTTCTAAAAGAGTGCGTGTGTGTGAGAGTCAAACCAGTGAATCAGCCAACTAATGCAGAACGTGTGTGTTTATAAAGCGACATAGTTTCAGTGAAGTTCACTGTCAGACGGTTGTGTACTTAGCAGCCAGTTTGACATCAGTCCAGGTTAATGGAGAAGAGCAGCTGAGTTATTAAAGATGTAATGTGTAAGCATAAGGAGGGTTTATTGGCAGAAATTGGACATATATCTCATAATTATGTTTGAATCAGTGTTTGGTGTGTTAGTTGTGATGAAGCCTTTTATAGTTATGGTCATCATCAGCCATCTTGAGTTGCCATGTTTCTACAGCAGCCCGAATGTACAAGTTGAGGCTTACTACTGAAATAAGGAAAACCGCTTCGCAAACAAAAACATGAGGCATAAACAAACTTTATAACATCCGTGCTAACTTCATCATCTGACAGTAAGTCCATTTACATGCACAGTTTAATCGAGCTAAGGCCGCAGTCCGACTAAAACAGGCAATCGGACAACTTGTCAAGTCCCGAGTATCGATTTATTGGCCTTGTACATCTGACTCCGCCTCCATAAATGGTGCTCTATCTCTCTATAACCTAGTGTATATTGAATGATTCTCATGTTGACATTTACATTGCAGAAAAACAAACAGTGAATGGCAAGGTGGATGCTGAGATGGATGCTGTGTTCTGTATGTTTCATACATACATAAATCTTGTCTCTTCATCAGTCTAAAAGTGGGTCTACTACTCCGTAGCTAACTCTCCCCGACGCCATCGGGTTGTTCGTTTCGGACAACGGTTCTGCAGTTTATATGCTGTCTCCTTCTACTTCCGGGTCAAAGACCGGGTAGGACATTTTGGTCCAACTCCAGTCCAACTCCAATGCAGGAGTAATTGGACTATGAATCACATTATCCATGTATGTTAGTTGGACTAAGAGGAGCTTGATGTTAGTCAGACCAATGTATGACATTAAGTAAACTGAATTATTGACTTAGTCTGACTAAAATCTGACTTTTAACATGCACCGAATGACCACATTCTTGTGAAGGGCACTGTAGTTCCCTGCTGGTCTTGAGCAGAGGAGTCCTTTTTTTGTCTGCAGTCTCATCATTAGATGTTACTAATTCTGCCACAGAGGAACTATTTGAAGCTCTAACTCTACAGTGAGTGGATTTATATTTAAATATGTCATGACTGAGTCAACAACAAGCCCTGTTTTTCAAGGCTCCCTAGACGTTCATCATTTATATGACTGTTAGCGTTGTTGATGTCTTGTTTTGTCCACAAACTAAAAATATTCAGTTGGTGTCATAGAGGTTGTGACGTAGAGAAGCTTTTTTTTATTTTTTCAAAAAAAGTCAAATGATTTACTTATTGTTTGACAACAGAGTTTAAAGTGATAGCTCAGGTTTTTCTGAAGTGTGGCTTTATGTGTGGTTGCTGCTGACATGTTTGGTATGTTTGTTACTTAAATATGTCTGAAAATAGGCTTTGAAGTCACAAAAGAACTAATTTGAACATAGCGATGGAGGCAGCTCTGGACTTTAGAGGAGGAGACTTTACAAAGCGATGGGAATTCAGTTTTCATTTATAAAAGTCTGTATAAGGGTGAAATAAAGTAAAGTAGAGTAAACATATTCCTAAGATGTCATACATTTTATTAGATGAGTATTTGGTTAAATAGCCAAAACCTTATTTTCCTCATTTGCTTTTTTATGACTTGAACTACTCTTTTATAACAAGAACAACCACATTAATTTAACATATTCTCAATATCTGTTATTGTGACATTATGTTTAACCCTAAAACAAAGATAGTGAAACTTTGGTATCAGCTCTTTGTGGAAGGATCAGCAGCAAAGAAAAGCATCACACCCTCACATTTGAGAAGCTGGATGTAGCAGAATTGCTGATTAAGCATATATTTCACCATGAGAACTGGTGCTAAAGCTAATATCTGTCAAATCTAAGATTTGTCAAATTAATAATGAACGAAGGGCTGCAGCTCATAGCAGTTTAGATCCTCCCTTAAAGGGGATATTATGCTAAATCAACTTTTTAATCATTTAAATCCTTATATTAGGGACTGTGAAGGTCCTATCAGTCGACAAAGTGTGAAAAAAGATGACTCACTCATGTCTTTGTGGTACTCCTCAGTCTAAGTACAGGATATGAAACACACAATGTTGACTTCTGCGCTCATTGGGACGTCACAATGTGCTAAATTCCTGGAAGTGTTGCCTTGCGGAGCTCCGCTTTGTCCGTAAAACATGCGAGAGTGCTGGCGAGGGCAAAAAACTGGAAGTCCGCAAAAAATTATCTTCTTGGCTCCACAGTGCAGCACAGAGTCCTACACAAACTTCCAGCCTCAGAGGATTTATCTGTCCAGTGGATACATGTTATATATGACGGCAATGTGCCTGCTCGAGCCTGCAAATGGTCACTTTTCCAAATGCTAACTGCTGTTAGCTCCCAGTGGTAGCTCTGTGGATGATGTCATTTCCTGTCCCTTAAGTTTTGTTACTTTTTTTTTTAAGGTGGACCTAAAGAGATACTACTAAACCAGGGCAGGGTGATAACCCTAACCCCGCTGTCGTGCTTCATCCTTATGGTATTGTTACCAAAGCATGTCACAGACATGCTCATTAGGACACAAGGAAATTAGGTTAACTTGGAGAAATAAGGTATAATATGTCCCCTTTAAAATAAAACATATTTGGATAAACAATATCATTTTCTCACTCACTGATGGAGAGTGTAACATTTTTAAAATAAATACACTGTAGCTAAGTGCAGAGTGTACATAGATTTTCGTTTGTGGTTTGGGAGCTTAGCAGTTTTTTAATAATTACATTGACCCTAGCGATTACCATGGAAAAAAAATCAGCAAGTATGATTTAGTGGAGTTACATAAACAACACTAAATATAATTTCAAGCTTAAGGGGATCAGTGTCTTCTGTGTCATAACTACATGCTAAGCTTTTTTTCTTTTGGTCTGTCCGTCTGTAAGCCATGATTGTAAACATTTCACATCCTTATGGGAAAATTGTAATGCAGTTAGGAAGAGAAAAGGAAGAACACTTGATGAAAACACAACATAAACCGTTTTTATTATTCTGTCAGCAATTGAGGCCCAACACAGACTGTTTAGTTGCATACTTAAGTCAACATAATAATGATGTGCATTCGGCATTGTGTGACACAATGCGATGTGTTTTAAATGCTGGATATACAGGACTAAGAGCAGCAGGGGGGAATTGATTCAATGATAACATAAAACTGATATCCTGTTGAGTTATTGCTCTATGTTAAATACTGTAAAGCTGCAGTTTCCTGTTTGTTTCCCTTGTTCCTCCATTACTCTTGACTTAATCCAAACTGCTAGGTCGTGTGAGTATCATGAGTTAAACTCTACTGAGCTTCCCTGTCCTACATTGGACAGAGATTTGGAAGAAATGACCCAAGTGTTAAAAACTGAAGCTACACCGTGGTGCCCACCCACTTCTGCTCTCGTCCAACACCTCTTGTTTCCTTCTTTCTCTCACTATTTCTTCTCTCCCTTCTTCCATATTTCATTTGTTACCCCCCCCCCCCCTCAGTTTCTACTTCTCCCCTTTTTTATTTTCTCCATTCTTTTTGCCTCTTCTCTTTTTCGCCCTCCCTCTCTCCCCTTCAGTCCCTCTTCCTCTGTGCCTTATGTCTGGTTCTTCCTTCTCCGGTGACTTGCAGTGAAGGAAGGAAGCCTCTCCCTTTCCCCCTCTCTCTGAACACATGTTCCTGCCATAGTGTCTGAAAAAAAGGCTTTGTCGCAATACATCCCCACTCAATCGCAATGATGTTGTTCCACACAATGTGTAACATACAGCGCATTGAAGACATATGAGACGAGGCTGAACAGCAGTTAACATACAGTATAACTAAAACATTACTGGCCCTTGTGTCGTCGTTGCACAATGTTCTCCGTTTATTGAACAAGTCAGATTTCTAATGTGTCCTAAGTTGTGTTTCTGATTATCCCATCCACTTCCACAGCTGCTATCCAAATCTTGATTCACCCCTCCTACATGACCTCATGAGTCATCTGTTGGGGGGGAAAAGAGCTTTGGTATGAAATCCAGTGTGGAATCATGACGCTGAGTCGGCAGTTGTTATGTGTAATTAAATCGCGAGTTAAGCTCAGGTGAATTTAGAAATACAGTGTGTTACTTTCTTAGATTGATTTGCTTTGTGATCAGTGCAGCCGTACTGTGAAACCACCAACATTTTCAGTTCCTGTGTTTTATTTTTGACTTGGCACATGAATGTGTGTATGTTGTTGTGCATGCAATGTAAAGTACCATGTCCAGCCAATGTCCTGGCTGTGTAAATAAGAAAATTGGCTTAGTTATTCTATAGCTCTCTGCTTGCTCCATTACTTAAATCTCTCCCTTTGTTGCTAATGGTTTTACCATAGGAGAAAAATCTGGTGCAACATTACAAATGATAAGTGGTTGTAATTTACTGTAGTGGCAGGAGGAGGTACTGTATATCTAGAGGTTGTTTTGAAACATTAACAATATGACTTTAGACTTGTTTTGTAGGTGAGATTCTTCTTCTTCCCCCAGGGTGTTTGGCTTGTGTTGACACAGCTAATTTAGTCTGTTTTAACAGGTCTGTAATTTATTTATTTTATGCTATGAAAATGTATTTAGATGCACATTAAGATGTGCAAATCTTGCAGCACCTTTGATCCATGCTGAAGGCACTCAACCATGGGAACCATCAGACTGCAGAGCAGGATGACTGAACCTCCTCTTTTAAAAACAAAAATAACCTCTGTTGTAATGAAAACTGCAGAAAGGAAACTGGCATCAGTAAACAGCGTTGTAAAGCTGCCTTGGGTGTATTTTACTGACTCACAAACAGAGAATTTAGAGTGAAGTTGTTGTTGGGTGATTTTAGACTCAACACACTAATTGTGAATGTATCGTGAACTACGTGTGTGTGACATAAGCCCACTAAAATGTCTATTTATCATACTGTTGTATGACACATGAGTCTCACATATTCTCAAACCTTCCCATACTGACAAGTAACTTTGACCTATTTATTCTTGGTACTTTAAGAGCTTTCTTTTAAGATGATCTAAAGTTCACAGTGGCCTTTTGTTTTCATCCTCTCAGCTCCTCTCCTTTCTTTTCTCTTCTCTATATGAAATCATTTAGACCATTGTCCTCAGTTTGTCCCCGCTAGAGGTTTAATAATCGAGCTAACGTTGATGATAATTGCTGTGACTGATTTTCCCATCATTAGCTGCTGAAAGGCATCTATTGTTGTGATTTGATATCAATACTGGAACAGGAAGTGTGTATGTGCACGTGTGTGGACTAAAACTACGGGAGAGAATATACTGTGCTCTGCGCTACACTTTTCCGTGTTTCACTATAGTTTTTCTTTTTCCTCTTCATTTATTCACAGTAACATCTGGGGATGTTATTATTTTGTCGATACTGATATCTGAACACAGCGGTATGTGGTGGATAACTGTGAGAGAAGAGGAGAGTTCTTCTTTCCTCACCACCAGAGATAAAGTGATGCTAAAAGTAGCTTTACAATTAACTATTCACCTTATTCCTGGAGGTGCTACTGTTCATTAAATGATTAAGTTTGGAACTTCTTGAGCAGAAGAGGAAGTAGCAGTAAGCTAGTTATTTCCAGAGGCTCTCCACGGTGTGGGCAGCAGGGTTACATGGGTACAGGATCATGCTGGTCTTGCAATTCAAGAGCATCTTGCTGTTTGTCAGTTTTTCACCTGATGTTGAAACTAAAAACCCAGGCTTGTTAATGTTGAACACTCTCTATATTGTCTGCCTTTAAATAAGATTGTGTCCTACTTTTTTTTTTTTTTTTTTTACAAACCACAACCAAACTAATTTCTGAAGCCACTTCCTCCCATGCCTCAATACACAGTAAATCTAGCAGCGTTAACAACAAAACAATAATTATTAAAAATGTATATATTATTTGGGAAATACAGACACTATTTCCACATCATTGTTCTAATGTGACTTATATGTAAAACAATCTGACAGTGTTGAATTAACACTAAAATAATCAATTAAAGTCTTTATATTTACACATATCTCAATTGTGTCTAGTTCTAAACAGAACTGGTGTTAAATTGACAATTTTCTCATCATTCTGTTTGAAGTGTATCAGTGATTTTCTTCACCAGAATTTTTCAGTTTCTGTTTCAGTGTTCCTTACACTTCAGCTTTGTCACAGTGAACTTCACACTGTTGAAATGATGTCCCCACGTGTTACATTTCGCAATGGCTCTCACTGATTAGCATCTAGTTACCATCTGCTCTCAGCAATAAACTATGCCCACAATTCGTGCAAGGTATCATGGGGGATAGGAATAAGGTTCATACCAAGTGTTATGTTATGTAAGTTTATTGATACTGATAATCATATACTGACAAACGAGGAACCAATACCGCTTGACCAAAATGTGTTTGGAAGCTTGTTGGGTTTTATATGAGGTGATGTCACTCACACGTCACCTTGTATTATGGTATTGTTTGGTTTTATATGAGGTGATGTCACTCACACAAATGTAGTTTCAGTTAGTTTGAATCTGAGGAATTACCTCTTATTTCTTGGTATGGTTCTGCTATGGTGAAAGCAACACACACACACATATTATGACCATATGCATTCCCTATCCCCTTACTCTAATCTTTACAAATAAATGCCCATCCCCAACCCTCAACCTAACCCTAACCAAAACCTAATTGACCCTAACTCTAAACCCAAGTTTGAAAAAGTCCTTTAATCTCGCGAGAACTATGTGTATATATATATATATATATACGTATGTGTATAGTGCACACACACACACACCATTCACTCACTGCATTTTCCAGAAGCTCATCTAATCTTTCAACAGGAAGTGGAGGAGTTGTGGAAGGCTTTAACCAGCCAAGTCACACAGACACACACACACACACACACTGCAAATACTGTAAAGACATAGTAAGAAATATTCCATCTTTGATGGTCAAGGCTGAGTTTAAGAGTGGGGCAGATGTATGTCCACAATATTCTTTATCTGTTTATGTGTACTTGTCAGACCCATTTTTCCTGTCTCTAATTCAGATGTCATATTTTTGCATATATTTTCTCTCCTAGTTGATGGGTTGGAGAAATCATCATCATTGGCCAGCTGTGATGTGGTGGTGGACAGTGCCACGAATACCCAGAATCCTCCTGCATCACGGCAGCAACGAGGAAAACTGTCATCATTAGGAAAACTGTTCAAACCCTGGAAGTGGAGGAAGAAGAAAACCAGTGACAAGTTCCAGGATCTTTCCAAAGGTTGGACTGTGTGTGTGTGTGTGTGTGTGTGTGTGTGTGCGAGGGTGGGGGGTGTTGTCTTGTAATTCTATGAACAAGCTCATGAGTGTCTGTACAACATCACAGGCAGCTTATATTTTTGGATTTGTGCTGAACACGGAAATCATGGGGTGAAGAGTTTACTAAAATCCTTCATAAAAAAAAAGTTAAAATTTTGTTTTGGTTGTTTTTACATGAATGCACTATTTGTCATTGGATTGGATTCCAGAAGCATTGAACACATTCTACATTGTACATTTAAATATGGATTGCTCCATTGCTATTCAAACATACATTTTGGCCTAATGGTCACTATGGATTGTCACCATTAAACTTGTTTGTCTAGGTCATGTATTTGGCAGTGAAGGACAACATGTAATTGAAGATTGTGTGGATGGTTATGGCTGCATAAGGATACTGTCTGCTTTATTAGCAAAGATTGGGACAATGAACAGAAACATCAAATTAATTATCATGAACCAGTGTGTATTCAGCCAAGAGAATGTGCAGTGGGTGATGATGATGATGATGATGATGATGATGATGATGATGATGATGATGATGATGATGATGATGATGATGTTCAGTTGTACCATAATGACAGAATTCACCTAGTTCCTCATTTATGTGGTGCTGTTCTGCTCGCTGAAGTTAGGGGATTGCAATGCTGCTTTGCAATAAAAGGAGGAACAAACTGGATCAGTTCTGCAATGCTTTTTCCGATTTCTGTCAAAAATGTAACAGCTGTCGAGGACTAGATGGACTAAATAGAACTCCTTGTGCTGAATCATGCTTTGACCGTGACTTTGTTCATCCATTAGTTCTAGAGAGAAAAATCTCCACCAGACAAACAAGAGAGGAGCTCATCAAGAAAGGAGTTCTCATCCCTGACCAAGGTTTGTCTATCATCCTGTGACACATTTTCAATACTTCTGTCAAATGCAAAATCAGAAATGATAATAACACAAAGCAGAGTTAGCAGAATTTGAATATAGTGTGTAACCGATTTAAATACACATTTTTGTTTTTTGTAGTTTTAGAAGAAGCTTTGCAACCATTATTATGTCAATATATATTTTACACAGGCTGCCATGCAGTATACGTTTCTGGTATACAAAAGCCACCGTAGTTTGCTAGATGTCACAAAGTCTTACACACTGGACCTTTAAATACAAATGGAGTCATATTTAAGATGTACCAAGTGATTTATTTTCACCAGCATGAGCAGTTTTCATTCTGTTTCAGTTCCTCTCTCGTGCTCTCATGCATTGCTGAAACG
Source organism: Microchirus variegatus (assembly GCF_963457635.1). Classification (NCBI taxonomy): domain Eukaryota; kingdom Metazoa; phylum Chordata; class Actinopteri; order Pleuronectiformes; family Soleidae; genus Microchirus; species Microchirus variegatus. The sequence goes on from NC_139812.1 coordinate 9,496,381, forward strand.
GTAAACGATATAAACTGAGTGTACTCTTTAATCTCTCCACCAGAAGAGTCAATCAACAGTCAAAATCTCAATGGCCATGCCACATCCAGTGTGACAAAAGAGGAGGTCAAAGTTGACATAGAGTCTCCAGAAACAGTGCTGCAGGAACAGGCTACTGGTCCCATCCGTACTGAGGACAAACCAGGTAACTTCTTTGACCTTTTATAGAGGGATACAGAACAGTGAACCTTCCACGTTGGCCATTTTATTTTTAGATGCTTGACGTCAATGTTGCTGGGTTTTTTTTGTTGTTGTAGTTTTTAGTTTCTTTGAAGTTTCTTTTTCCTCTCAGTCGTGGAATGCATTTGTATCGGCAGCCTGACATTGAATCCCCTGTGGGATCTCTGACCGGCCCTAATGTGTTCAAATAGATATTCCCATTACTGCATCAGCCTGCAGCAGGTATTCTCAGCCTGAACAGAGCAGCATCTCCATCTCCCTCTAGAGACAGACCACTGCTCCTCTATCTGATGCTGCTTAAGTGTTGAGATGTTTTCATCTCAACCCTGTTAGCATTGAACAGGGCCATTTGTTTGTTCATTTATCAATAAATGGAACATGGCGCAAGCAACTAAGACTGTGAACACGAACACACGGATCATGCTGGAGGTTAATGGGTTCATTCTATCTGTTAATCTTATGTAAATGAGAATACAGATCACACATCTTTTGGTCATCATCATTAGCTCTTTTCAATGCACTCTTTATCTGCAATCATCTCTTCTGTCTTTGTGTGCTTGTCTTGCATGTCCATTTTGCGTAGAGGCACATCTTCTCTTCTGCCTCTCAACTCTCCATTTTAACCTAAACGCCAAACGTTTTCTTCCTGCTTCCTCTGCTCTGCCCAGCGAGGTGTGACACTAAACCCGTCGCTCGGGCAAACCAGGCACGACCTCAGGATGTTCAAGCTAAAAAATTGCAAAGTGCCACTCTGCCTGCCTCATCCAAATCTGCAGGTGGCACTGCAGCCACAAACAGGCATAAAGAAGTTGCCACAGGGACTAAAAAGACATCTAAAACAACAGGCAAGACAGGCTCATCCACTCAGGCTAAAGCTAACCCACGGGGCTCTAACAACACGAGCCGTGTCATTGGTAAGTTAGTTGGGGCCTGAAGCCAGTTTGCCTGTTGCCTGTCTGCATGGAAAATGTGCTCGCATCACTGTTTGAATGGAAAAGGAGGCTCAATATAAAGCTGCCTGTCAACCATTGTTTCATGTACACTCCATCATGTATTTGAAGTGCTTCCTTCAAGTTCCTGCAAAATAGTATTTTTTCCCCTCCCTGTCTCTTTCTCTGGATAATGTCCTTTCCACATTAGAAATGGTTTCCGGTCATGTCTGTCTGTTTTCTCACAAAGCAGAAGTGAACATTTATTCACTCTGCTCTGCTAATGATGCAAAAGTGTGTACATGCGCACGTGCATGTGTGTGTCTGTGTGTCGATGTACTTGATAACATACACAATGATGAATGTAAACCTGACCACAGCCCATAATAGTGCATGCAATATTTGTCTGGTCTTTTCTGAAGCCTCCTGTGTATTTTTCTGCTGTTATTGGAACAAACTGGTATATACATATATTTTATTAGTGTTAATAAGTACAGCTTGAAGTTAATCTCATCCCTTGGGCTGATTTTACCAGAACACAACAGAAATGATTGATGAATTTAAAGGATATCAGCGTTACTTTAGGTAATCTAAATTTGGATATTTGTTATATTATAGCAGCTTCATAACAGATCAATTGTGGATTGCATATATAATGCTTATATATAATGTATTAAAAATAAGAATGGAGCTAATAAATGATTAATCACTGTTTTAAGTGTGAGTAATTTGTGTTTGTCCTTTGGTAAGTTAAAACCAGAAATGATTAGACATCACTCTGTGTGCCAGGAATTTGTTTAATAGTTGTGGACCTCAGAGTAAAAATTAAAACTCAAGAAGTGTGTCTATTTATATTTGTTTCTTTCATATTATGATAGATGGTTTTTGGATTTGATTTCTGTAGTAGTATCTCCATTGTTGTACCTTTTCAATATAATGACATGATAATGTATATCTAAAAAATTTATATCTTTTTTTCTGACTTCCAAGTGATTTTATGGTTGTTAACCCTTGTTTACTCTTTATCCACTAGAGAGACAAAAAGCAGCATCATTTCATTTTAAACCTTAAGAGATGCCTCAGTGAGATTTTCATAGAGAGAACCACACTCACACATGCAGACAGTTGGAGGGTTTTGTGTCCCGTGTGTAGCTTTGCATGTCCTCAGATTTATAATAAAACTGAAACCCTGAGAAGAAAGCTCTCTTACAATGTCTTGCTCCTGTTTCTCCTCAGCCAAATCCTCCCATCCAAAAAAGACAGGAGGCACAGCGAAAACAACCCCTGCGTCCACCTCCAACCCACGCTCTCGTACGTTGAAGGATGCAGGTGGTGCAGCACAGACTGACAAGACAAATGCAAGGACCAACCGTAAATCATGCACTCCCAACTCTTCCTCTTTACCTCAGAAGGCCACCGCAGAGACTTCTAAACAGTCTGGGGCGTTAAAACCATCGGCCATTTCCTCACGCACCACCAAGACGGCCTTATCTAAAGCCTCAGTCAAAGAGACGGAGGGAACTTCTCAATCTGCTCTGGATGCCTCTGCTGTGGGTAAGGAGACCCACAAAGGAGTGACTCCTGAAGCTACAGCGGGTCATTCTGCCCATGTTAACACTGTCACAGAAGACACTTCCTTCACAGAGGGAGACACGGATAACAGCTCACAGGATGAGAAAAGAAGAAATGAAAAGGAGGGAGGAGAGGAAGAAAAGAAGAATGGAGAAATGGAGCCTGCTGTGAAGAACAGTCCCAGGTAACAACATAGTCAGGACATTTGTTCACAATCTCTGCATCTCAATCTTACATATGTGATGCTTTATAAAGCTGCCTTAATGGATTTCTAATGCTGAAAAGTTTTAACGCTGCAGTGCATAACATTTGGTTTTTGTTGCTGATTACTTTTCCTCTGTTTGGTCATAAACAGAAACGATGTAATGGCGCTATTCCACTACACAGTCCCAGCACGGCATCTACTTGACTTTTTAGTACCTGCTCTTACAAGGGTCTGACATTCGACACAAGAATCAAACCAAACAATGCCGAACTGTAGATCAGTTAAAATACTTTAAAATCCTGAAAACTTACGTGTTAATCTCCAACATTTAACAAGGAAACGTCTAATATCTCAACATTGAACATAGGAGTCTAGTGTATTTAGCGGCAACACTGCCGAAAGTGGAGAGCGGCAAGCCGCATCACAACCGCTGTGTTTCAGCTTTCAGCTCAGTGACTGTGTCAGACAGAGTCTGTGCCTCGGTACTGAACAATTCTGTGAACAAATCTTTTTAATTAGCTGAGTCTAATGATTCAGTTACACAGAAAACAACTGCTTTACAAGTCACTAGTTTGTGTGTGTCGCATGTAAAACAAAGTCGGTTTCATGCAGCTGAGCTATGATGACTCCGCCCACGTTGAGGAGATACTATAGTAATGGAAAACAATACCAAACTGCGTTGAGGTGAGTCGTGCCGGGACTGTGTCGTGGCAAAGCACCATAAGAGTATTTGTACGCCGTGTCCCTCATCTGAAAACAGGCTCTGTCAAGCAGCTGTCACACCAGACTGAGGGAGCAGGGGCAGGCGGGGACAAGAAGCATTTCTCCTGTCAACCTGCTCAATGACAGCATTTTTTAAACAGTAGAATTTGTATTTGTATTTTCAGTCAAACTCCAACCTGTTTTCCATTGCTCAGTGTTGCTGTTGCCTTTGTTTATCACTTCCATGGTGGATCACAGAAATGTTACCGCGGTGACGCGAGATCTAAACACCACTATACTGAGCATTGTTTGACAGTAGTAACATGCATTTCTTCATATTTAAAGGTTACGAATGATAATGAGTTGATTTACAATAGACTTAAAGCAAAGTATGAACATTTAGTCGATCATTTTCAAAAAGTCAAGGACTGTTCTACTTTTTATTTTTTTGGCTGCAGGTCGCAAGAGGGCCAGTCTGAAAAGACACAGGGCCTGAGCGTAAAAACAGATCAGGTCTTAGTGACGGTGATCCCTGATCGGCCAAGAGACAGCCAGACTAGTGACTCTGACTCTGACGGCCCAATCCTGTACCGGGATGAGGAAGAAGAAGACGAGGAAGACGACGAGTACACGAATAGTATGCACCACACAGTCAAACATACCCTTAAACACAAAAATATCCGCATTTATCATTGTAGACTTGATCAATGTTTGATTGTGATCTCCAACTGATTACTGTGCCGTTTGTTTCAAGGCCTGTAACAAATTCTCGCTGCTGCACCTTTATTTCAGGTGCTCTGGCCATCAAGATCCGGCGGAGAGACACTCTAAACATCAAGCTCGGGAACCGACCCAGCAAGAGAGAGCTGGAGGAGAAAAACATTCTGCCAAGGAGCTCGGAGACAGAAAGACACGAGATGCGCCAGCAGATAGGCTCCAAACTAGTCAGGTACCAACACACACACACACACACACACACAGAGCATGCTGGGATTATGTATCTAGGTGTGAATATTCATCATAGATTTGGCAGAAATATGAGGTCATAAGAGAGAATGTTGATTGTTTTTTTTGTTGTTGTGGGTGGTGTACGAGTACAAATGATGCACAGTAAAAATCCTAGTTTTCTTTTGACCAGAGAGGCTGATAAAAAGATAAACCTTTGGGTTTACAAGGGAAAAAAAAAGGTGTAAATAGCTTTTCTCACAAGTATAACTGTGAAGATCCACGCTGTATTTCTGAAGAGCTGTGAACGTTTGAATCATTGTAAAAATGTATGAGAACACAGATTTCTCTTTTCAGACGCCTGAGCCAAAGACCCACCACAGAGGAGCTGGAGCAGAGAAACATCCTTAAACGTAAGTTTCTGAAAGACATGTCATATTCATTTCATATTGGTATAAATAAATTGAAAAAGTTGTATTCATAATAGTTCTTGTTGTGGAAAAGCAGACTTAAACACAGACACTAGTAAGTAGGGCTGTCACTTTTTATTCAAAATGTGATATTATTACACAAGTGGGATTGAGAATGCATGCTGTCTTCTCATAAGCAATTCATATCATTGTGGCGACAGCATCTTGGAGATGCAAGTCTCCTCTCTCTCATCGCAACTTCCTGTAAGATGGCTCATAAATGTCTGCGTGTGTGTGCCGGGGACATCTGTGTGCGCCGAGCGTTCTCGCCCACGGGTATTATTGTAAATTTGACAAAAAACAGCCACTCTCCATTCTGATCAGGTTGTCAGACTTGTGTTTCTGGTAAATAATATCAGAAGTTAAATTGGGTCATTTGCTTTGTTTATCAGTTCTATAGTTCTAACTACATTATTACATTTTAGTGGAATGCTGTTGGAGCTTCCTCCTGTTGTCAGTGATTTATTTAATCCTATACTGAGTGCTATATTGTACACTAGCAGCACTGTGAATAAGGTAACAATTATTAAAATTGTTACTAAAGTAATGAAAACTGTGATGTTTGTGCTGTATTCGGGGATCAGCAACTTTCTGCTTTCACAGACCAGATTAAAGAAAGCCAAAAGAAGACGACAGACTAGAACATAAACAAAAGTAACGAGAACAAAATTAAAAGTATGATAATAATGGTAATGTAAATAAAGCAACTAATAAAAAGGTGTATAGGTGTTAGTTAATAACTGTCAATATAAAGGTCAGGATAAAATCAGTAAATATAGCAGTAAAAATAAGTAAAAGTTACAAGAAGTAGTTTTAAGAACAGATTTAAAAGATGCTACTGTTTCTGCGAGCCTCATCTCCTCAGGCAGCTCCGCTCAAAAGTCGCGCAGCCCTGACGGCAAAGGCTCGGTCTTCTCTGGATTGAGCCTCGACTTTGGAACAGTCCACAGGGCCATGCCCGAGGAGCAACATTATGACTATGCTTTCAGGTTGTCATATCTATAATGTTTGTAATTCACCTGAAATCAAGGTCGTTCTGCCATATGTTGAACTTTGTAGAAATAAATCATGAACATGAGTTAGAGATTTAGATTTAACTAGTTAGAGTTATGTTAAATATAGTTCTTACTAATCACAATAGAATAGGTTCAAATGAGGTTGTTATCCTTGGGTTAGGGTTAATTATCTCTCTGTTCAGAGAGCTGAAGGCATGGATGTTTCTGTTTCTGTCCTCACACCAGAGTCTCTGTAAGCTGAACAGCAAACAGTACTTGTCTCAGTTTATGTGTCTAATTACACCAAAACCCTTCCAGCAGCTTGTTTTTGTGCTTTTAGACCAGGTTTTAACGGGTGTGACACTTGCATAAAACAATGGTTTGACTCTTTGGTTCACTGTTTTAAAGTCGCTATCGGCAATCGCTTTAAGCATTCAGATTGCAGGTCTCTCAAACACTGCTGCTTTATCTTTCTCTCTCTCGTCATGTGATGACTGAGTTTTAACAATCGGCAACCAACAAAACCGTAAATAAATGTTTGATCATAATTAAAAACATGATCTTCCATGCCCAAGCACCAAACTTTTAAATCAACACAATCGGTGAAATCCTCTGTGATATTTGGTGAAGCAATCTGTCGCGCAATTCCAATTGCAAACATCAAATCCACTGAGTTATTTTTATAAAATTGTGTTTTCCTTTAAACCTGAAAAACAAGTGGGTCAGTGTGAGATGTTTGGCTCTTCTGCAGTATATTGTCACATTGTTTATTTACATGCATATTTACTCTCTCTATGTAAAGTTTACGTCTATGAAGACATTGTCTTAATTACAGAGCTAACTCACATGATCCAGTCATAGTCATACTGTGTTACAGCCATGGTCATGCTTTTTATAACAAGTCACATTTCCCAGTTATTGATAAAAGGATAAGCTTGTTACAGACACAGTAGTTGTGAAGTGACTCAGCTGGTTCATTTCTTGCAGAGAAAAATGAAGTAGAGGAGCACGAAGCCAAGCAAGAGATTAAAAGGAGACTCTCCAGAAAGGTACTGCAAACACTAAACGCACTCACACACACATTTAAGAGCGAAGACGGAGTCTATATTTAGCTGCTAAAATGTTAAGTTTCATCTTATGAAGTCTTATTGGGGGGGAAATAATGATGCCATGTTTGGTGAACTGAGCCATCTAGTGGACATGAATGGAACTAGGAAATAAGATCAGTTTCCTGCATGTGTTTTAATTAAAGTCAGGGCACAGCAGTAAAAATTAAGCATGCATAAATTATATTTTCAATTATATGCTATAGCTTAAAAAATAAATAAATAAATAAAACACTGAAGTCTGTCTGATATGTCTTTTTCTTGGTGCTTGTGTGTAGTTGAGTGTGAGGCCTACAGTGGCAGAGCTCATTGCTCGAAGGATCCTGCGTTTCAACGAGTACGTGGAAGTAACAGATGCCAAGGATTATGACCGGCGAGCAGACAAACCCTGGACACGCCTGACTCCTGCTGACAAGGTACTGCAGTTAACAAGCTCAATATTACAGTGGCTGGTGCATATTTTATACATAAAATACGAGTGAAGTTGAGGTGTTTAATTGATGAAACACAGCTGGATACCCAAACAAAGCATGATGTCAGCATTTGAACACACATGAATGTTGATCGTCTCCACTGATGCAGAGAGTGGTTAGCATTCAGCCATTAATAGCATCAGTGAAACTGATGTTTGGTGATAAGGTCACAGTGTTACATTTTTTCCAGGACTTGACAACTTCATTGAATTGTGAAAGCTTAATATTATCTTCAACTGCAAAATAATGGTTTGTATTTTCTGGTCTTAAGCAGTTAAACTAAACAAAAAAGTATAGGATTTATGATGTATAGTATGTTTTTGGACACATTGGAATAATACACTCACTGGAAGAATAACTTTTTTGTTTTCAAAGTACAAGGTCTTTTTTAATCTGTTATAGAACCTTCTCACAGAAGGAGAAAAAAGCTATTTCTGTGTCCGGTGCTCCCTCTGCTGTTGATGTGTGGAAGTGCACAAAAATCACACTAAAATCTCCATCACCATAAACCAGGGGCCTGCAACCTGTGGCTTGAGAACCTCATGTGGCTCTTCAGCGGCTCCTTGTAGCTTTGAAGAAAGCACACTTTTTTGTCCAGATAAAGGCATAAATAAAAGTTTTTTGATATTTTCTCTGTCACATCCAACAGAAAAACCTCCCCTGAAAGCCATTAAAGTAATGTGTACATGAAGAAGTTCACATTTGGAGTCCTGTCCATCTTTAGATCCATGTACTTACACTAGGCAGGTTTTCTCAGACATAAACTACATATCACGTATCAACTTGTATCAACAAACTGTAGTTCTTTAAATGTAGTAGGCTATATATGTATATATATAAAAAAAACTGTACATTTTATGTCTGGAGCATTAATTGGAGCATTAATTATCTTCATTTTAAGGATCCTTAAAATGAAGATAATTAATGCTCCAGATGAATTTTATTTGGGTGCAGAGGGGACAAAAATGTCTCTTTTCATTCTAAAGGTTGCAGACCCCTGTCCTAAACCCTAAACATGACTCCTCTCATAGAGTTTAACTACCATCTGTATGATCAGGCAAATGGACAGGAGCTCATGCCAAAAAAATAGTTCTCTGATCAGTCACATTCAATACTCATGGTCCTGAGTTTCAGTATCCTCTAATTCCATCCCATATATTATGATATAAAAATAAGTGACAAACTAACATAAACCTTTCCTAACGATACAAATGTTTGCTTGGTTTTATGCCATCCCTTATCAAATTTTGGACAGACAACCCCAGTATTAGCCTTTATTTGATGTGTGATTGTGTGTGTGTGTGTGTGTGTGTGTGTGTGTGTGTGTGTGTGTGTGTGTGTGTGTGTGTGTGTGTGTGTGTGTGTGTGTGTGTGTCCTCTCTGCCCCTCAGGCTGCTATTCGCAAGGAGCTGAACGAGTTTAAGAGCCGAGAGATGGAGGTTCATGAAGACAGCAAACAGTTCACCAGGTACTCAGCGGTCGATTTTTTGTTCCCGACTCTGATGATAGCTTGCACTTCATTAGTAATTTACCCCTGTAAATCCTGCTGGTTATTAGCTCCCTGTGATCAATATTTATATTATTCCGGTCCCCTGAAGCCTTTTCCGCTAACCACATTAAAGTCATGATATACACACACGCAGGTCGACTACAGACTACAGTTTATTATCCTTTGGGATTGATTGCCAATAAAGTTCAGGTTCTCTCTCGATGTCTGTGTTATTAGATCTGTGCGACATGGTTTTATATGATACTACTGTTCAGATCTCTAAGAGAATATGTCTGTAAAAGCCTTCTCTGCTTTTCCATTATAATACAGTATTTATTTTTTTATCCACACAATATGAAAGTATAAAGCTCACTTATTAATATTAAATAATTCTCAGAAGTTGTTTTACTGATTTACTGTGAGTCTTCAGGTCGTGTCCAGTGCTTGAAATCCTTGAAAGTGCTTGAAGTTGCAACTTTATTTCTTTCACAACAAACAGCTACATGACTGAGAAGTTAACCTATAACAGGGAGAAATTATAATACTGTTTTCCTTATTTATTTTTCTGCAATTACAGAATACACATTGCTTATAACATAACACCATCTCTTTCAATGTCATTTTATAATGTAAAGTCATAATTTTTCATATTAAGGCTGTCAAAATATAGATGTTTCTTCATTTCAATGAATCCCCAAAGTTCAATTGTTAATCACACGTTTCAGTTTGCATTATTTACTGTTCACATGAGTTTTCAAGTCCATATTAACAATGTAAAGCAACTCTCACTGGTGTATCTTGATTCTAATGGTGTTTCCACCTCCTCGCCTCGGAAACGGTTAAGTTGTGTTACCACTAGCATAGTACCTGGTACCAGGCGCTTTTTTTAGTACCTGCTCTGGTGAGGTTCCAAGCGAGCTGAGGCGAAAATATGCATGATGTCGCCAGACTGCTGGCCACTGATTGGTCAGAGTGCCGACACAAGAATCAAGCCTAACAGTGCCGAACTGTAGATCAGATAAAAAGTCTTAACAATCCTCAAAACGTTTCGGCGAGCGTGATCGGTTTTCTTTAGTTGCATGCGCCACACAACAATCAACTGTGACACTGACCCACTCCTGACCTTCATTTTAAACGTGTAAATTCCATGGTACCACAGCTGTAAATGCTTGTAAAATGCTTGAATTTGACCTTAAAGATGTGTATTACGTATATCAGTTTTATTGTTTTGTGAAGATCTCTCATATACGCTCTACTGCGTCTTATATTTCCCAAAAGTAGATGATATGATACTGCGTTAATTTCCCCTGCCTTGTATCATTTCATGATCAAATCCTGTGTATTTTCAGATTCCATCGACCTTGAGGGCGCTTTCACTGCCACAAACCCTCTGGACCACATTTCCCAGCAGCCCTCTGGCCATCTGGACCCTCACTACACAGCCACACATCAACTCATGACGCATCTTTCTCTATAATGATAGTTAAAGGTTTGTCTTAAGGCGCTGGTCATCCACAGACTCTGGAAAAAAACAAACACATATAAACACATATCTATAGTCACAACAGTATGTAGAACTATTTATTGACTGTGGATGTGGAGAGCATACTGGTATGAAGTGTTTCTTTTCCCTTTCTTTTGTTCACTTCAGGCCTTGTAATAAAATGGGAGGGAAAATAGCCTTGTAATGAATGTGACCCAAGTGTACTGTACAGGTTGTGTACATGCCACGGTATTCTTTGTCATAAACTGCCAAATAACCACATATGGGCACCCTCTTTAGAGCAGAAGATGGGAGCGATTGGTTGGTTGTGTGCCGTTGTCAGTGCCTGTGTCATAGAGGAGAGAGGTTTGTTCTGCTTTGATGTGGCTCTCGGGGTTGAATCTGAAATACTGCAGTTAATTGTAAGACATATTTGAAGTATATTGCCACTAGAGGGCATTATATCATAAGAGTTGTAGCCTGTACTGATGAAGTGTTGAGCTTTTAAACTGCTGAAGCCGAGGGAGCAGTGGGTACCTGAGGCTTTAATAATGAAGTGCAATGGAAATCGCTCCGGTTTATAGCTCGATCTAATCACTCGGGCGCTCCTGATGATACACAATAATCATGTGTCTTCTTGTGGCGAGTTATTCAGTGCTTAGATTCAACCTCAGTATTTCATTTTAGCTGTAATTTGATTGAACCTTGGTCTTTTGCTGGGTGGATGTTGTTGGCTGTGCTATTTTTTTTGTTGCGTTTCACCACTGAATGTACCATGTAAAAGGCGATCATTAACGTAGAGCTGCAACCAACGATTAATTTCATAATCAATGAATCTTTCGATTATGTTCTCCATTAATCGAGTCTTTGTTTGGTTCATAAAACGTTGATAAAATGTGTCCAAACTTTGAAATGATGACCAATATCTTTCACTTTTAATGATTTCTTTGTCAAATGGAGCAATGAAAACAGAAAATATTCACACGTTGCAGCCCTACATTAATGCATAGATGGAGAAACTTAACCTTTTACATCAGAAATGTAAAAAAGCTGGTAGATGAAGAGATAAAACACGGGTGCTTATTGTTGCCAAGCATTTTCATACGTAACTCAAACGACCACATTAGTAATTCTTCATTCCCGGGACTAGACGGTGATTCTTGATAGCGATTGACAGGACAGACTTCCTGCCTCCACAACGCTCGTCGTTCTTACAAAGAGTAACTGAAAAGGACAATTATTCTGTCTGTGTTTGATTGTGTGGAGGTTGCAACATGAAAAAAAAAAGGTGTACAGTGATGGAAAAACAACCAACAGTATTCATTTGTGTCCATGTTTATGTTGTTATATATTGATTTTGTACAGAATGTATATGGAGCATGTGCATACATCGAAATGAAATTTACTATCAATATTATACAGTGATGTGAAAGTTTGAAGCTCTGATTTTACTTTTGTTTTTTGTTTTTTTTAATCATCAAACCTGCCTGTTCCTGGAGGCAGTGACAAATCTGATTATTCATTGTCCTTAATGCAGCTGACATCACTGGTAGTGACTTGTTTAAAAAGTGATTTGTAATCCACTCAAATTTAGATTTACCGCGTGTTACCTCGCTCAAACAATGACACAAGTGAGATTAAACAATCTCAAACATTCTAGAGTATCAAGACAGTGGTCTTGTATAATCCAGGTGCGTTTTGTCATAAAGGGAAACATGAGTCCATGTGGAATTAGATTTTATATAAATGAGCCAGAGCAGCAAGACCAGAAGGCTCTTATTTCACAAAAAAACAAAACAAATCGAAAGTCTTAAAAGGTGCTCACAGCTTGATGCAGTAATACCTCGGTAAACATGAACTGCTTTTTAAAAGACTATAAATTGAATCAGGTGATGCAGAACTGCTTTATTTTAAAGTCTGTGTACAGTGTGTAGTACTTAGAAGCAGGCATAAACAGATATGAAGACATTTGAAGTGTTTATTAATGCATTTCTCAGCCCCGTACGAAGGGTTAACAACTATGTGGAGAATGATATGCATTAATTGTACTTCATTACAGCCATTTCACACCGTGTTATCAAATCACAGTTTCAAATGTCCTTAGATGTGATAATGGCGACAGATGTGCTGCTTAAACGTGTGAAATCTTGACATTTACCTACCAAGAAGCATTAGAAATCCAATTTGTGTAAGTGATTCAAACATATAGATATTTATTTATAATGCGAGTGCTTATTCCCCACCTAAAATATTCAGTGTGACATTAAAGTACCAAACATTCAGTAATTTTAGAGTGATTTTTAAAACACTCACGTCCACTTTGAAACTTTTGTGGCTTCGACTTTTTTTAATTTGCAGCTGCAGAGGCTTTCGCAATTTCAAGACAATGTTTACATTTGAGAATGCCTCATGCATTTTTTATTTCCTCCCAAATGCTCAGTAAGGTATCAGGAGCATTTCCTTTTCTTTCTTTTTTTTCTGTCCCCCACATAAGGGCAGCGCAATGCTCAAAGCAGCAAAGACCTGGGGCTGGATATTTCACATGGACTCCAAATACCTTTACTGTGTGTCGGTCTTTGAACCTGTAGGATGACGTCATGCTGTATATCCACCCCCAAAAAACTGCTACTGTTACATGTAAACTGTCAAAACATGTATATTGTTTTTGTATATAAAGAATCATGAAAATACACAGTACACAGTTTGTCATCAGAGTTTTTTCCACAAGTGGAGCAGTCAGAAAGGATGAATATTATGGTAATAAGCACTTAATTTTAAATCCATACACTGTACATGCCTGAATAATTATAGACGGTTTTTATCCCCCTTCCTTCTTGTGTGTGTTACTCAGAAGTCAGAACAGGCTATTCAGAGTGCCACATATAAATGCACTGTTCACAGACATGAAAGGCAAAGAGGAAGGCACTTAGGCTCAGTTGGGTTTTATTTATAAACCATAGTCAATAGTATTTAACTGCATTATGCCCTAAGCCAATAAGAAAACCCAGACTGAGTTTACAATGCCGGTTACAAGATCATTTGCAGACTTTCTGGAAACACTAGAACAAAAAAACCTTTCAGCTTGTCCAATCAGTTATTCCAATAGTAATCATTTTGTGTGCAAAAAGCTACTTTTTTAATCAAGGATTCTAAAGCTCAACAGAGAAGCCTTTAAAGCCAATAACTCTAAAAGGTTGTGGAACATCATGATTTTTATGACTGGAATATGTTATTGAACTAAACCCCTTGTGACAGTTTCACTATCCACCCATCTTTTTTCTACCACTTTATCCTCCACAGGAGGGTCGCTGTGCCAATCTCAGCTGACATAGGGCGATAGGCGGGGTACACCCCGGACAGGTCGCCAGTCCATCAAAGGGCCACATAAACAACCATTCACTCTCACTCTCACGCCTACGATTAATTTAGAGTGACCAATTTGCCTAATCCTCATATTGCATGGTTTTGGACTGTGGGAGGAAGCCGGAGAAGCTGGAGAAAACCCACGCACACAGAGAGAGAACATGCAAACCACTGCACTAAAAACTGTGGCACATTTCCACTAACTATTATATTTGCATTTGATTGATTTGAAAAACATACGCTGTTACATACTAATCTCACAGCCTGAATCATTATTACTCTTGAAGATGTCGGCGCACAAACTCCAAGAAATTGCTAAAGGTGTTGGTGTTTGATTTAAAGGTGATATAGGTGACAGCGGCCTTTATCATTTAGCACGGTGACTGCGATCAACATGTTGCACAAACACTTATACACAAACATATCTGCCCCAACCATCTGTTTTATGCTTTTCGACATTGAACCTATTTGGTTTATTTTTAGCGCGTCAGCAGCAGGAGGAGTCTGCTCGAGAACAGCACCAGAGAATTAGCACATAATGAGGAGAGGAAACGACAAGGGAAAACTAACAGTCTGTAAAAACATTATGTTAAATATAGAGGATATAAAGTGTCTGAGAGGGAAAGATGTTACGACCGGATTCAAGGTCTTGGACTCGAATGCGTGAGACTTGGAGCAGGTTTCAAAAAGTTTATTTGCTTCAACAAAAACTCAATAACTCAGAAAATAAAATGACAGCTTAGCTGTGTCAAAAAACCTGAAAACAAATCTACACTTGCTGAGAGAATCCCATAAACGAGGGAATGACGAGCTACGAGCACATGGATCAAGGAATAGGTCATCTTTGAACAATCATGAATAACGGACTGACGACTAACAAGGGAAGAAGGAACTTTTAAAGGGGCAGTGGTAATGAACGTTATGTGCAAGTGATTACTAATCAACAGTGAGCACAGACAGTGGAAACCCATCACCAAAATAAAACAGGAAGTGAAGTGCATGCTCCACTTCCTCTCTGCTTTTTCTATTTTAACGCAGTCCCTCGTTCTTTTTTTCCTCTGCTCTACATGCTTTTAATAGGGTACAAAGGCTTGATTGTTGAAGTGCCTCTAGCTGCATTATTGGGTGGATGGCAATAGGTGGCGCAACAGACCAAACCCCCCAAAAATTCAACATAGTTGCCTACAAATTAAATTCCTTTTGTGATTGTCAGTAAAGCCAGTATTGTCATTGTTATATAAAACACTCCTTACATGGAGCCTATTTTTAAGAGGTTTGCAGTAGAGCTGTCACAAGTGTGGCAGCCAATCTTTCAGGCATCTATTAACATACACACTATCCCTTTATTGTGGGAATCATCACTAATAATCCCTTTAACACAAATGTTTTTTTAAATATGTGTTATGCTTCAAATTTAAACTTGAGCAAAATCTGGTGTTCGTGTGTACCTACAGTGTTCTTTCTCAATAAAACTTTCTGTTTTTCTTTATTTAAAATTGTTAATACACTATTTTAACATGCAGCAAATTGTAAATAACTACCAGATACTGAACTTTATTCTGGAAAAATTTGCAAAAGCATAGGACATTTTCTGCCCCTTTTATGGTTAAAATAAACAAAAAAAAGTTAAAGGACACATAAACAACACATAACCTTTCTATAGTACTGTAGAAACAAAAATATAATGTCTTGCATTCTCTCTCTTTCTCTCTCTGGAGAGAGTGGGGGAGACGCGGGGTGATGGATAATTAGGTTTGTACTCTACAGTGTAATTACTCAGAAGTCCAGAAGGGGGCGATATTTTGTCTGCACCGGAGCTTTAAAATTCTGAATATGAACTATGACTGTCGAACCAAGGACATAGTGTCCCATGATTTAATAGGATCAGATAAAAACAGGCTTCTATGCATCTGTCCATACTTAAGTTTAATGAAGAAATTAAAACAAGGTCAAGTAGACTGTGGAAGTATTTCTCTGTCTTTGCAGTGATTGATTGCATTTTGGGGTGACCTGTAAAGCGTCCTCCTCATGCCGTGTTATTAATTGTTCTTGCGTCATGTGTGACATTACAGATCTGCAAGACAAATTTTTTTCTTTCAATCATTGATCGCAATCCTCCGAAATCTGCCTTGAACCTTGCTGTTGCTTTTGGCTCCTAATGAGTTTCATTGGTTTTAAAAGCACAAAGGACACAGTGTAACTCAAGGGTCACTCGGTCTCTTTGTAGGTCGGTCGCCCAAGGAAATTACTCAACTACAAAATTATTATTGGAAATGGTTTCCATGACAACAGATATTCATCGTGCCCTAGAGGTAAACCCTGATGTTGCTTTGTGACGCTGTGAACGGTTAGTTGCACTACTCCTCTAATTCTAGAAACCGGTATTCAAACACGATGATTGAAGCAGTGAATACTTGTTTGTTTGCAATGAACAATGCTGTGGTCTTTGAGAGCTCGTCGTCCAAATGAAAGCCCGCGTCACAATCGTCTCAGAGCTATTCTGTGCAACTGTGTGTTTGGGTTTATGTGGAAAGTTCCTCTGTCAATGACCATTAAAGTATCACATTTCAGCCCTCTCCGTCAGCTTCATCCACAGCGTGGATGGGATATGGGCATAATGGAGTTGCTTCTGCAGAAAGGGACGAGGAACTAAGGAGCAGAGAGTAGAGTAGAGAGGGAGAGATTAAAGTTTTTTTTTTAATTAAAGGTGCATTATGTAATAAATCTAAAGCAACTGGCCATAAAATCCTCCTAATATGTCACAGACTCAGGAATTATGTTCATATAACAAACTGAACTCACCAACAACAACAGTACAGCCAAAATATTTGCAATAAAAAAAAATCTTTTGCAGACTGCAAATCATGTTTATGTTTTGAAATCATGTTTTGGCATGTGGCGCCACCTACCGCCGTCTACCAATCATTGCAGTCAGTAGAGTCTCAGCTGCCGAGCAACCACGGGTTGCCAGTTACGTCAGAAAACAAAACCTAAAAGACCTCTGTATTTTATATTTGAATGTAGTAACTGTTTTTGGCCACATTCTTACATATGGCACCTTTTCAAGTTTGTCTTTATCCACCCACTTGTCAAGTCAGTAGTAATTGAAAATGATAGTGTATATAATGCTTTCTTCCCTAAAATCAATAATTAATATAAATAAATGGGGGGGGGGGGCATTTATCTCTAAACATAAGGCCTCAGAAATGGTCTTACTGGTCCAGTATGAATACCAGAGAAGGTTCTAGAGGGGTAACAAAACACACACACATACACACATAATATCGCATACATATACATAACGACACATAATCGCTTTCTCTCTCTCTATATATTATATATAGAGAGAGAGAAAGCGAAAAGATTATACAGTCTACACCGTAGGGAAATCTGTAAAATGTTTTAGAACTTGGAGTTAGTGGAGAATCTCAGGCAGTTTTGTCCCTGGCACGTCGCCGGGAGGCTGAAATGCAGATTCTCCTATTTCGTATAAAAGAGTGGATATTTATCACCATTCAGTATCTTCTCCTCTGCTGGTACAGAAAGTATGATTATTAGAGAATTCCTTCTGCACATTATGACGGCCATTCCACGTCTCAAATGACTTGCTCTCTTGAGTGGCACGGAGGGCCATAAAAAAGGCAGGAAAAGAGAGAACGATGGTTTTCTGCGCTTCATTTCAGACATGCCTTAAAGTATTTTGTCATTTGTTTCATCTGCAAATTTGACGTATAAAAAATTAGCTTTTGTGAAAATATTCATGCGTTTGGCTTCAGGGTCATTTGTGTGTTTCATCTTGGAATGCGTCAACTTCCTCTCTGTCACAGACAGAGAATAAAATAAAGAGTAGAAAGTCGGTGCAAAGTGATGAGGTTTTCAAACCTTGGTGTAAAAAGTGAAGAAAATGAGAGCAGAGAGTGTGGTGGAGGAGGATCATTGATGGGAAGAGATAGTGCAGCTTGATGGATAAAACAGGTGGGTGGCACAGAAGGGCAAAGATAATTGGATCGTGGGAGCAGTTACATTTGACGAGGGTGAATGTGCTTCCTGGACCTTTTAACCATTTGGCCGAGCTTTTGTGTAATCAGAGAAAAGAGCTGATGTGGACGAGCGTCCAAACGAGACGCCAGGACATAGAAAGGCAAAACACGTGTCCACATATACACAAAAAATACGAAATATGTATTAACAGCACGATTCCAGACTGCTCATTACTGAGCACAGCTCCCTTGGTCTCATTTTCAAATATCTTTCTAAATCACAGTTTTGCAGATCCCTGAACACAAACCACATCATTTAAAGCTCACTCTGTTCACCTGGAAACACTGGCCCTTCAAAATACAACACTCTAAACACCAGTTTGTCTCACTCGGGCTGGAGTTTTGCTAAATAATACACTAAATAAATAACATTTATTTGGCATTTACACTACGTGTTGTAATAGAACTGCTGTTTTGCCTTTGCTGGTAGAAGAAATCCGGCACTGAGCAGCTGAACAACGGAGGTCTTTATGCAGTTGGTAATTGGTGGTGATCAAACACAGGTGTGTGCAATCAGCCAGTGCCAAGGAGAGAGTCAAAACAAGGAGTGGAGTGAAGGATCGTGACATGTGCCACATAAAGCCTTACATGAAAACTGTTGATGGCAGTGCTCTGAATCTATCACGACTGTGCAGTGTATGATATGAGAATACAGTATCTCTGTGTGTGTGTGTGTGTGTGTGTGTGTGTGTCGCTGTGTTTAATTCCTAAGATATCTCTAGTGTTGTTGACAAAGTGGGCTTCAGTTTGTATTTAGTTTTAGGAAATTGACTGGATTAGAATGTCTGGATCCTCACGTTGGCAGGTGACACACACAGGTGATACTCAAATGACTTGCTCACATGAAAATTGATATCGTTGTGGATTGACATGACAGTGTAATACAAAAGTTTGCCCTCCATGGATCAGACTTGTTTGCCTAGCACATCCCTGGTCCTTGGGACACACTGCTGTGCATGTTTTACACGTTTCCCTGCTCCAGCACACCTGATTCAAATAGTCAGCTCATCAACAGGCTCTGCAGGAGCCTAGTAACAACCCATTTATTTGAATCAGATGTGTTGGAGCAGGGAAACATCTGAAAACATGCAGGGCAGTGGATCCTGGGGATCAGGATTGAGTAACAATTCAATTCAATTCAATTTTATTTGTATAGCATCTCAAGGCACTGTACATGGACAACATCATGGAGAGCAGAGAAACCCAACAATTCACTCAATGATCAAGCACTAGGCATCAGTGCAGAGGGAAAAACTCCCTTTTATCAGAAGAAGAAATCTCTGACAGAACCACACTCAAAGATGTGCAGCATCTGCCTCGACCGGTTGAGGTGAAAGGGAAAAATGGCTGACAAAAAGGACAAGAGGGAGATGAGGTAGAGACAGAAAAAGAGACCAGGAGCAGATATACAACAACTGTGTCACATTATAAATTTATACAGGACAGTTATGAGAGTCAATGATGACATGTTTATAGAACTACAATGTCATTTATATAAGCAGCAGCAGAGATTGTTGATAAAAATTATACTGATATTGACTTTTAATTATAGCATGATAATAATAGTAGTAGTAGTAGCCTCTGAACTGGATCTGGATCCTGCAACCTGCAAGGTGAGAACACAGAGAGAGAGAGAGGAAAGGAAGGAAAGACACAAACTAGAGAGAGAAAGAACAAGGGTTAACTATTAGCTTTATCAAAAAAGGAAGGTTTTAAGTACCTTTAAATACAGAGATATCCGCCTCCCGAACTGTCATTGGGAGCTGGTTCCACAGGAGAGGAACCTGGTAACTGAAGGCTCTGCCTCCCATTCTGCTCTTACAGACTCTGGGAACCACAAGTAAGCCTGTATTTTGGGACCAAAGTGATCTGTTAGGGTGATAAGGTAAAACTAGGTCTTTCAGGTATGAAGGGGCCTGACCATTAAGTGCTTTGTAGGTGAGGAGGAGGAGGATTTTAAATTGAATTCTAAACTGTACGGAGAGCCAGCGTAGAGAAGCTAACACTAGAGTGATATGTTCTCTCTTTCTAGTTCCTGTCGTGCTGCAGCATTTTGAATCAACTGAAGGGTTTTCACAGACTTGTTGGAACATCCTGATAATAAGGAGTTACAGTAATCTAATCTCGATGTAACAAAAGCATGAACTAGTTTTTCAGCGTCCTTTGAGGACAAAATGTTTCTAATTTTCATGTTCCGCAGGTGGAAGAGGGCTGTTCTGGAAATTAGCTTTATGTGTGAGTCAAATGACATGTCCTGGTCAAAAATAACTCAAAGGTACCTCACAAGTGGAACTGGATGGTGATGTCATCTAAAGTGACAGTGTGGTCAGAGAGTTTTTCTCTAAGGTGTTTAGGGCAGAGTATAATGACCGCAGTTTTTTTCTGAGTTTAAAAGTGGAAAGTTACAGGTCATCTAGGACTTAATGTCTCTGAGACATTCCTGGAGTTGGACAACCTGATGTATTTCATCCGGCCTCATTGATAAATGCAACTGTGTGTCATCTGCATAACAATGAAAGTGTAGGTATGTGTTTTCTAATAATGTTCCCTAAAGGAAGCATATACTATATAAGGCCCGAACATAGAGCCCTGTGGAACTCCACAATTAACTTTTGTTTGTAATGAGGCATTATCATTTACATGAGAAAACTGGAATCTATCAGATAAAGTATACTTTAAAGAGAGCAGTACCTGTGTCTCTGCAAATGCAATAGAATATTGTGATCAAAGGTATCGAATGCAGCACTAAGATCTCACAGGACAAGAGTGGTTAGCATTCGTCCATTAATAGCATCAGTGACATTAATGGCCTTCAAACAGGCCATTAATGTGCAAATATTCACATAATTGAACTGTCTTTTTTTGGTTATCAGCAAAACATCTGGGTCAATGGTCGCTTTTTTGAGAAGGGGTTTAATAACTATCTAATAACTAATAAGGGAGGTCAAGTCAACACCTTGAACTCATACCCGTGTATCTCAAACTACTCTTGATCCATTTGTGCAGTGTGACGGAGGTTTATCCTGCTGTCACTGCACTCTTACTGGAGTTTGATCGACCTTGTCGTCGTGACTCGGAGGGGAAATAATCAGGTTGCTACAGGTGATTCACCACGAGACAGATGCACACTGCCTCCGTCTATAATTTTTCTCTTATACAAGAACACCACATCTTTATTTTCTAGGGGTAGAGGGTTTTCTGCATGACAACCACACACTTCAGACTTTTGCTTCGAGTTGTCTTTCCTTTGTCCAGACCATATTTTAATCAGCAAAAACAAGACACCCTGAATAATAGACGATTGCTTCAGAGGCAGTCAATAATAATAGTTCTATTACATTAATTTTAATTTAGCAGTAAATCACAAAAAAAAATCCACATTGGCTGTTAATATATATGGCAAAGTGCGTTGGTTTACAATATATTTATTTTCTAAAAAAAATCTCTCTGTGCTACATGTCACACACAATCTGCTCCTTCAGCCTGTCGTGTCTCATCTGGACGAGATTGTGCACAATGGTGTCCAGCAGCTTTCTTGTCGAGTTCTTCTTCTCCAATTTGTCGTAAACCTCAGCCATGAGCCACGGCAGGAAGTGAGTCTCAATATCTCTCACCACAGGATCATCGAAGAAGCCTCTGCTTGAGAACGAGGTGAAGACTGCAGGGTACAGATCAGCCAAGTGCTCTTTAGTATACGCCCGGGCAGCAATTTTCTCTGCAGTCCGTCTTTCTTTCAGCTGTGCCTCCTTCTGCTCTGCTATTCTGCGTTCTTTTTCCTCTCTGTGGCGTCTCACCAGCTCCTTAAGTCGCTGCACCTCTGCCAGCTCACTATTCCGGAGCTCTTGGAAGGCCTTCTGCTGTGCAGCCAGACGGGCCAGCTCGTCTTCCTCCTTCACCTCTAGCACAGACTGCTCTATCACCTTGTCCACCATTATCTCTACCAGTGGTGGCACCTCCCTGTCAAAGTCAAACAAATCCCCCTGCTCTATCTGTATTGAAATATCTTTGCCAATTTTAGGAGGTATGAAGATTGCTGGTGTGCTCCGAAACGTATTAGTCTGGGACTCAACACCTGGGATTATTTTAGCAACACTCATTTCTCCAAGATTAGGATCTGTTTGAGCGCCGCTGTCTTTTGAGACCGCTGGGGCTTTGTCGGTTTTGGTTGGTGCCGTTTTCTGGCTGGTATGATTTAGAGCAGTGGCTTCCCTTCGTGGACTTCGTTTTTTTTCAGCCGACGGAGTTGCTGTGACAACGCAGCAGTCAAACGTAATGGTTTCATCGTTGGGGAAACCGTTTTCAGGTGGAGATCCGAAGACGTTCTCCACAGAGATGGAGTAACCGGAGAGAGCATAAATTCTGCTCGGATGTTTTTTGTGTGGTGAATTGAAAGCCATGTCGGACGCTATCAGGAACCTGCAAACATGCAGTTCTGACACGTGGTGTGCTCTCTATCTGTGGCTGTGCTGTCGTTGTTCTTGGTGTTTTATGACAGATAGCATTACATAATATTTTACATTACATCCTCCTTCTTTTTTCCTCATTAATCTCAAGGGTGTAAAAAAAAAAAGATCATGATGATGTCACACCTTTACTGACTTTGAAGTCGCTGACTCTGAAGTTTCAAAGTTCCAGATCGTAGCCACGGTTGGGAATCTGACACTGTATAGGTCATATGGTTATAATCAAGATATAAAAGGCAATCGGAGATGGCAGACTTCACCGCATTCACGCAACAAGCCTCTGTCGGCCTCTGTTGGTCATATTGGAAAGTGCAAGTGCAGAGACACAAGTAATAAACCTTGTTTCATCCACTGCAAATACCTTGAAATGAATTGCAGCTCAGCAGTAGAGCAGGAAAGCTCCGCTAGTCTACATTACGATGTGTCCTTGGGCAAGACACGTAACCCCATGCTGTTCCTGATGGCTATTTGAATGGGTATGAAATATGTGTGATAGATAGCCATAGATGTGCTGTGTGAATGGGTGAATGACAAAACTGCAGCATGAAGCAGCTTTGAGTGATCATCAAGACTTCATGTGCATTATTTTCTTGTATTGCTTTCTTTTGTATCCAGTGTATTTTTCCTATCCATACCCAATATCCATTATGCAAAATTGACAACCTACATGTCACACTATGGATTTAGATAAATGCTTTCATAACCGTATAACAGTATAGAGAAAATAATGCGTTAAACAATTCAATTTTACTCAGTTTATATATGTTTTTTTTCAGTTATTTACAGTATTTTATTGTTCTATATATTTATATTGTTTTATAATGTGGGTTCTTTACAGTGTAATGTTTTTTTTTTTACTATGTTTATATAGTTTTTTAAAACCTATTTACAGTATTTTATTCTTTGCATTTATATTTTCATGTAATTTTTTAATTATAAAGGTTTTTCCATGTTATTTCATTCATTTAAAAAAAACAAAAACATTTTGAACTCATACATTTTTCATTGGTGTCAGATTATTTGTAACACAATGGTGATGAACACTGGTTGGAAGGGCTCCCTGGGAAATTTTGCTTAGGGCCACTACAGACTCTAGAATCGCCTCTGTGTATAATGTCAGTATTAATAGTCATTGTGAAGGGCTGAATGAATCAACAATTTTTTGACCTGATTCTTCTCCTTTGTACTGTCTGTGCCTTTTCCTTTCCTTTCCTTTGTGGTTGTTATTATGTCTTATTTGTAAACGTGTGTTAATTGACTGAGAGAACATCTCTCTCATTGTGTTCAATTATTTTTCTCAACTGCTGGTGATTTCCTCAAGTCACTTAATACAATAAATGGTTCCTGTTTCCTCACCTTTCTCTGTAGAAGAGGTCTCTCTCTTTAAAGAAAGCGGGCAGCAGGTGCTAGTTTATATGTTGGTTTCTCAGACAGAACAGGTTGAGGTATAAGAAGTGTGTGTTGCGTGTGTGTCTGACCTCACATGGATAGACCTCATGCCTGACTTGGCACTGCCAACCCCCACGACTCTCACAGTAAGAACAGATGGCAAGGACTTACCCGACACAGAAACCCTCAAACGCACTCAAACACAAGCATTATATACATGAAACAACAACATAAGAACCTCCGTGGCACCACCTGACTTGCCTCTCAATCCAACAATGAGTCATGCACATAGCATCCGCTCCCACCAAGCGTCTGTGTTGATGTGTGTGTGTGAATCTGGCCCGGCTGTATGCTTCGATAAATCACCTGAGGTCAGCAGAGTCGAACCAAAGCACCTGCTGCTTTTTGCAGCCATACGTCTCGCAGTGACATGACGTCATTTGGATTATGAAACACTTTTTTTTTCGTGACTAGTGTGAGTTAAAAAAAACACGACCCCTTCACTTTTAACACAAGAATAATCATCGTAATCTGAATTTACTCATGAGCTGTGTGTCGTTGCATAGCGGTGCCACTCCTTGAGAAAGTAATTTGCGCACTCTGACATCTGACTGTTGTTGCTTTTCAACCACCATAATGACAGCCATTAACATATGAAATATAAATGAGCAAAGTCTTTGAACCATCGTAAGAGACATATCACGCATAAAAAAAAACCTTTACATCTTAAACACAAAGCAAGTAATAATTTAGTGAGCAGGGTGCAAAACAAGATGCAGCTGATACGTGTGCACTCATACATGTGGGTGGATAATTGGGTGCGAATGTGTGTGTGTGTGTGTGTGTGTGATTGTAGTGCATGTGTGAGAGACTGTGTAGGAGGACAACGGTTTGAGGCCAAACAAAGTCCTTGCTGCAATGACAGTCTGTTCTGTGCAGTTTTTTTATTGTATGCACAGATGAAAGCTTCAGGGCTAAATCATACTCAGGCTTTCCAGTCAAATTAGTTTAGTCCGATTTTTGTTGCTGTAGCATTTATTGTATCTTTAATTTATGACAGTGAGCACGTGTTTTCTCGTCCTTTTATTACTTATTATTTCTCATTATATTACAGTTTTAAAATGTGTTTCTTTCCTTTGTCAAATGAATAACAAATATGTAAACAACTGAAAAACTAATCAGGGTACCTTTTTTCCTTAACACCACAGGTGTTGATTTTCTTCACAGATTTCAGCCTGAGCATCTCCATTTTTCAAACATCTTACATAAAAACTTGTAAGGCACTCTTGGCATACTTGCATTAAGGTTAAAAGGTTATAATGAGATTAAAAGGAGTGAAGCTTGAGTGGCTGAACACCTTTGTACTGTGCCATTACAGTGACGGCAGACTAATCGCTGACACTGCACAGAAAATAAATATAGTAAATAGAGTCCTATGACAACAATAATTAAGCTTTATTTATTAATTGAATAATCCACGTTAAGTGCCACTAAAATACTGTATTCATTTAGTCCTAAATGACTGAAATTTTAGGAAATGTAGCTCAGTTTTTCCATGACATACTGTTTCGTCGAGTAGTTCCTGTTTTAATGTTGTTACCATCGTCACTGAGGGTAATGCATGAATTAAATGTCTCGATTTTAAGGATCCACAGGAAGAGGAGGCCAGCATAGAGAAAAAAACATTTTAATTAACTCAAGACATTTCAGAGCTAAAATGCAGCCCAGTCAATTAATACAAATGCTTTCACAGATGATACGGATCATAAAGTTGTACAATTAACGTGCATGTTCTCTGGTGAATGTACAGGAAACTGTTCTTTTTAAACTTCATAGCTAACGTTCCTGAAAGTTGTAGACCTTTTATGGGTCAAGAAGTAATGTTTTTATTAGTGATCCAGATGAAAACATAACCGAGTGTCTAGGCATCTTACATTGTGTACATGATTATCCAGTCCATCATTTCAGACGCACCCATGACACAGGATGTTTGGCAGAAAAATCAAGATGAGGAAAAATCAACAAAATCCTTAAAAAAAGTATTCACTACAAAAAAACACACCAGGCTGAAAGTGTAACCTAAGCATCGTCCGGTTTGTCTGCTGGTGGTCCACATGGCTGGAGCATCTTCTCCATCAGGTTGAAGCGGACGCGAGCTTTGCTCTCATTCTCAGCAACGGAGAAGTAATTGAGCAGGTCAAAATGTCCCATGTAGGAGCAGTAAGAGTCCCGGTGCTGGTTCACCAGCCATTCCCACTTGCTGGTGTCGGCGTGCCCAGTGCCTATGTACTTGGACTGCAGATGCTCCAGTTGACTGTGGATGTTGTATCGGTCCGTCATTGTGGCTCAAATGAGATTTCCGGAAGCTCTGGTGAGAGAAAAACAAGTTTTCAGTCAAGTTAGTAGTTAGACTCGTACCTGGTACATATTATAGCATTGCTTGATAACTGTGGATATGACAGCATCATCTGGTGTATACCGTAATAGTTGGATATAACCTGAATATCTCTCCGATAATTTTTTTTGTCTCTACAGATGAATTGTTAGCATGCTAACAGTAAACGTGTGGCTGGCTAGCAGCTAACTACCCACACGTACAGTGTGTTTACTATTTCCGCATCGGCTAATTTAGCGAAATGTCACAAACATAAAACGCACTAAACATACGTACCCGGTTAAGATGTAAAAAGATGAGTGGAGGAGACAGAAGACGTAAAATAAGAGACTGAAGCGACTTCGTTTCCCCCGCACCACAAACACTGGAGTTGTGACTTCCGGTATCGCCCCCCCGTAAAAAGAGCCGGTAGGTGGAATAGGCTGCAATCTTCAGTTCCGCCGTTCCTCCATTAGACTCTTTAATTTGGATCTCTCTCTTTGGATCTCGCTCTTTTACTCACTCTCTCTATATATACAGTGCTTAACACATTTATTACACCACCACCCTGTCCTAAAGTAAGAGCACTGGTAATTATCAAAACAATTTTTTTTATGTTTCTGTAATTTTCAAATGTATTGTTTTACATTTTTTTTTTAAATAGCGTAGCATATTATTATTTATTGATGAAGATGTCAAATTGTAGTTATTTACTTTTTTTTTTTTCCTGTGATTGAATGTTATGCTTCATTATTTTCTGACTCTTCTGAAGCCCAGATCAAATTTCTCTGCCAAGTGTTATTGCAATCAGCCAAAAGCTGTAATTTGAATATGTGCACAACATTTAATTGTGATGAAGCGGTATCTGAAAAGCTGCTGGTTTATATTGGCCTGGACCTTGGTGTCATCCCTGGAGACACACTGCCAAATATAATTATATTTTTATATAATTTATCAAGCAGCACACTGAATCTATAAAGGTGACTTTGAGATTAGTCTGGCTGCGATGATAAATGGTTTTCAGAATGTGAATTTATAGTTCAATTTGTGACTGAACGTCACAGACGGATTATTTATGTATCTACAAATGATTTCTCATTTATTTTATCCAATAGTATAAACCACTTTTAACTATTTACTAAATATAGCCTGTGCAACACATTATGTCTTTCTATAATATGTATTCATTTTATTGTCCATCGGCGCACTGATACAGTGTGATCATTTTATAGGCCCTATGAGAGGTGTAACTGTTATCTTCGTATGATCTGAAGCGAAATCAAATAAACTGCTGTAATAGTAGTGTCCCTTGTGTTGAGTAGATATTTATAAGGAAAACTAATTTCCTGTTTTAGTCCCTTCATGGGAACAGTTTACACAACCTGCCTTGCCTCTTCAAGTGCAGGTTTTTAGTCTTTAAAAAAATTATAATGAGATGGTTTCTTGTTGGTTCAACACATCGTTGTTGTCATTTCTCTTTAAAAATGTCAGTGGAAATGTGTGGAGACAGCAGAGGGAAGCAGATGGCAACAGCTGTCATAACAGGTACACTGTAACAGTATTATTGTCCCGAGCAGAACACATCCACTGAGTTATGTGACTGTAACGTCAGACACATCCATCTGAGTGTGTTTTTCTTGAGTTGGTAATTGGTAAAGCATTTCATGACCATCTACAAGTTGAAGCTCCTTTGAGGAAAAATGGTGATAATTTATCAGTTATTATGTGTTCGAACTTTGATGAATAGGAATAAATATGTGGAAAACAAAGCAGAAATCTGTCAGGTGACATTCTGTATTTTCAATGTATGAAGTTACGTATAATTTCACCTTCATGTGTCATTTAACCAGACCACATTTCATATTCAGTGAGGCCACATGAGGTCAGTTATTCATGACTATTAATTGTCTCTTTTGGTCCATTTATTAACCTTAGTTGTGCACATTCACATTTCTGGGAACCGAGAGAAAACTCTGGGAGCAAGAGATCAGGATTGTGCAGTAAACGAGGCTGATATCAGAGCCCAGATGTACGTGAGAGACGTGCTTACATGGATGGATAAAGCTGAAATACTGTGTATCTCCAGTCTGAATGCACAAATGAATAGCCCTGCATTTGCATCTGAATGAGAGAAAAGATTCAATTATATGTAGGCCATTAGTCTTCTGACATTCACTTGAGAGTGGTGTAATGAGATAGAGGGTCTCCCTTCTATAATAAGAGAAAGAGTCTGTGTTAAGTTTTTTTTTCTTCATCCACTTATCTCCATATCATGGTCACAATACAAAAGCCTCGTCATGAGTTGAACCGTTTGCATGACAATGGCTTTTCAATACACATTCATTAGTGTGCACTGATGAGATACAGTAGTTAAAATTCAAAGAAACACAACATTTTACATGTTTCATAGTTTCCTATAATATCACAGAAATGACCTGAGATACTTATCCTTCACAGGAATGAAACTAGTAAATAAAATAGTTTGGTTTTGAGACACTCCAGCCTTGTTCTATATTAACAGATACATTGCATTAAAAAAAATTAAGCGGTACAGTTTTGGCTTCGTTAAAACCAATGCGTTGTTGGATAATTATAGATTTAAATCATGGAATAATACATTTAAACAGATACAACTGGGGGAGAATCAAGGTAAAATAGAAGCAGCAATGGCTTCATATGTATATCTTTATATCTATATCTTTATACAATATTGACCTTTAGTATAAGCCAAGCTTCAAAAACACTAGTCTAGAACAAGTGCATGGATTATATTAGTTTCCTCTCGTTTGTTCTCTGCCTGAAACAAAATAGCTTAATCTCATTTTACTGAGCCACATCTCAGGTAATCTGTCATCACAGGGGGAGGATTATTCAACTTTGATGGCCAATCTTTTTTTGTGAGCAGTTCTGGGAGCTGCAAAGGGTAATGAAATCAGTTGAATGGATGTGAATATGGTCTGGTGTGATGGCTCCTGTGCCTCATGGTCCTGCTGAATGATAGCATAGTAAAAAAAGAAAAACAAAAAAAACTGACTCATGATACTTTCAGGGATTTAAACCAACTGTCCATGTCGGGGCACATTTCCAACCACCAGACGTCCGGGTTTGATAGAGAAAAGAGGTAAAAAACAAATGACACCCTGCAGAGTTGTTTCAGCGACGGCTGGTCTGGCGAACAGAGGCAGCTCATTGGACAGCTGACAAACTGCCCGGCTATAACTGGGTGGCTACTTTATTGGCAGGGAAAATGATAAGATAGATTGGATGTTTGCATGATTCTGCTCCTGGCTTCACCTTCTGTTTTTGGGACTTCTATCTCCCCACCACACCTGAGACACCCCCCTCGTATTGGTTAGATGATGAGAGCCTGTAAGCCATTCATCTGGGTGTGAAACAGCCTGAGGAAACAACTGCTCTGTGCTGAGTTGTGTATCAAAGCCTGGAGGACTTTAAATCGGATTTGGCACGGCTCTGAGCAAACAATCTCACTCCTCCTCACTCGTACCGCTTTGGATTCCTTCAATGATGTCTGTGCACTTGCTGTTTAAAACAGCTGTTTTCCACTCATCACATACTATGATCAGCTACGGCTTCAGTGGTGACCTGTGCAACCTGTGACCCTTGTAGCCATACCAAAGATGACACAAGTTTCCCAGGAGCCCTCGCAAGCAGAGCAATAGTGTGCAGTATGAAGGTTAGGTTAAACTTCATTGTCCACAATGTGGAAAATTGCCTTCGGCTCCACATAAGAAACAAGACACAGCAGATCACTAAGATCTGCCTTCCTGCACTGAAATATACAACCTGCAGCACAGACGCAGACAGAATGATTAAAGGGATACTTCACTGATTTGCATGTGGCTTTGTATTGCTAGAATAGGAGTAGTATTTTTTAGAAAATGTGTTTCCCTCCCGCAGTTTTTCACTGAGCTGTAATAAATCCGTTTTCCCTTTTCCAATAGAGCCCCCACACACGTGACAAACCGCGTCAAATGACGCGTTTTGCGTCATCTGACGCGGTTTGTCACGTGTGTGGGGGCTCTATTAGTTTCAGTGGTGAAACTACAACTTCTAAAACTTCTATTTCCGCATTTCTTAGACCCACCCACAGGGGGACGATACCTGATCCCCAGAATGTAAACCCAGTGTCCGCCATCTTTGATATCAGTTACGCTGACCGGCTCTTGCTCTGCAGAGTAAAAACTATGGCAGAAGGGAGTTCTCAAAGTGATATTTCAGAAAAATATTTTTACGATTTGCTCCTGGAATCTGATATTCGTGGGTACCTGTACGAGCCTCAGTACAGTGAGGAGCAGTTGAGGGCGTTGGAAGAACAGGAGGCAGCTGATGCTGAGGCTGCGGCGGCAGCAGCCGAGAGTGAGGATCCCGGGCTGACTCGAGGGTGGACTGGTGGTGCAAGTGCTCACACTGTGCGCCTATGGACACGGAGACAGAGTCCTTGTGCTGCGGGGAATTTCAGCGATGTCAGTTTCTAATCGAGGAAATCGCGGAGTCGGCCGAGGAAACGGCAGTGTGTGTGACACAGCACCCCAGCTTTGTGCCGCATATGGACAGAGGAGTCCTGGAGACATATTTCAGGATCCCTAAAGTGAATTGGAAACGCCAGCCAAAGCCCGCCGGGAGAAACGGACGTCTGAGTGTCACGTAAGTATTTCTTTTTTGTTACTAACACTATATGTACACAGTATATCTCAATCATATTCCTGGGGATCATGGGTTATCATGGGAGCATCCCAGTACAATGCACGTTTTCACCATATCGAAAGAATAACATGTAAATTACAAGTTGTTTTCGCCGAAGAGTTGGTCACGGGAATGTGGATGTCCACAGGTATTACGCTAGAAATACCGGCAGTAAACAGTGGGTGTGGCCTAGGGCTGTAGCAGGCGTGGGCTTGTGGGGCAGCGAGCACAGTATATTCGGGGAGTTGTCGTTCGTGTACATGATCGAAAAATAAATTTTTCTGCCTTTCTCGGCCAAGAAGACACTTTCTTCAAAAATTATTTCTCATTTATACGCCCAATTTGGTAACGCTTTCTTTTACAGTCCCCTAATTTCCAGGTATTTATCAGGTAAATTCATGGTAACACAAAAGTGTTGCTAGGTAATTACCAAGGGTTATAAGATAAGTAAATCGATGAAACCGTTGCCAAAATACTTGGTAATGCACGGTAATGTACTCGGTAAGTAAAGTAAAACTGTACTGTAAAAGAAAGCCAAGCTTGTTTCCATGTAATTACACACATAGTTAGGGTTAGGTTTGTTTGGTTACCCCTTGGGTAAATAGCTAGTAATTAGGGGACTGTAGGTACCTGTTTATTACCAGTTTATAACCCAATAATACACTTAAATTTACCATAGTTTTGCCATAGTTTAGCTGTACATACCTTCTTATTAACAGCAGTAATAACACACTATAATTTACTATATAGTTACCAGGTAAATGCCCAGTATTTTGGCAACAGTTTCACAGTATTTACTTTCTTATTACCATTGGTAATTACCTAGTAACACTTTTGTGTTACCAGGAATTTACCAGGTAAATACCTGGTAATTAGGGGACTGTAAAAGAAAGCGTTACCCAGAATAAAACCCACAGGACATCCTCGATGTACAATGCTTTTCGTGAACATGTGTGCAGAAAACCACTGTGCATGCGTTGCAATTAATCTGATTAAGCTGATCGATTATGTCCAATGAAGACAAAACAAACATGTGCACTATAGTCAACAGTGGCCACAACCACAAGGGTTTCATGAAGGAGAAAGACAGATGGCAGAGAGGAGTTTCACATGAAAATGCTGCGCGCTGTTCTCATGGAGACCTTCATTTCCCTCCTCTCGACAAAGCCTTAACTTTGTTTTGGTTGATTAGCTTCCTGCACAGACAAGGGCAGCTCCACAGCGTCAGGTCTGTGCCAGAGCGGAAAATCAGCACGAGGGGACATTTGAAGCTGCTCGATAATAATCACCATGACAGGACCAATCATGCTGCCAACTCCAATATCGGAGTGACTGGGCTTCCCGACAGACCCATACATGACAAGATAGAGTTGCAGGCATGTACCCACACACATCACAAGAGGGAACATCATTTGTACAATAAAGTTCCAAGTAATATAAGGGTTTAATAATAATCTTTCTCAGGTTTTTGTGCATGTTGCACTTTCTTGCAACCACACACAAACACACAAGCTGATGCAACCCCTTGCTGATGAATCATAAGAATGACAAAATAATAACAATAATTAAGTTTTTACATTGCATTAATCATTTGTCTCTGTGGAGCCAAATGATTAATGGGAGGGAAAAAGGCCCAGCCTGTTAGCGATGATTGCTGGAGGTTGTAATGATTCTCCATATTTCATGTTTAACTGTGTATTAGTCATCTCTTAGTACACAGGGAGGACAAGCTGTGCTGCGTCTCCGTTTGACAGTGACAAACGCATGTTCGTCCGGTAACTGACGGGAAAGACGAGACGAGGCCACAGCGCAGATGACACTTTATTCAAATGCGAGGAAAACAATTAGTCAATTATTACGTTTTATTTCATAGACAACGCACCAACGAGCAGTAAAAGTAACCACGTATAGTGTGCACAGCGTGTCATACATGGAGTACAAATGATCGTCTATACAGCAGATTACACCAAAACGCCATTTCAAGACTAGACAAGCCAGGTCACGACTGAGTCACAAGTGGTGTAAACATCTCATTCATTTTATATTTACATTCTGTCACCTGCAGTGAAAAAAAGTGGCACATATTATATTATATTATATTAAATTTTAATTAATGGCAATTTTACTTTCTTGACAGTGTTGCATGAAGTCAATGACAGTGGCTTTTATGCTTTAAGTAACAGTGTTTCATTCACTTCAGATTGATAGGGCTTAAATGTTTCAGTAGATCATGAATTTCTTTAAATCTAATCAACAAAAAAAGCATCTTACAATCTGCAACCAACCTGAAAAACACAAGTTTTATTTTTTCTTATTCTTGGCATTTTGATTTGTGTCATTTCTTTTTTTTATTTTCTGTTTTATGTCCTCTGAACTGACGCCTTTATCCTTTCCAGTCAAAAAGCAAACACGTGAAACGTTTTTTTTTTCATAAAAAGTTCATCTCTGTATAAGCTACATACACAATCTAAGATTTTATTTTATCATCGCTGTTTAATTCATATGAAAAAGCAACATGATACTTACAATATTTTACAAAGGAGATTAATACAATCATGATCATCTTTACAGATCTTAATAACAGTAATAATAATAATAATATCATAATAAAAACAATACTGGTGCACAGAATATTCAGTAGAGCTCCAAAAAAAAAGGCAACTGGCAAAAAGAGCACATGGCACAATACATAAGCACAAGCAATTGTTACAATGACAATATACAATCCTGCTTGGCTCACTGGTAAATACTTCAGAGCAGAAGTGGCTCCATTCTACCTGGTAAAAAGGTTATTATGCTGTTGATGAACACATACACAGTCAGAACCATATGTTTGTATAATACGCCACACACAGTACGCAGAGTGCGCTGTGCAAACAAGCGGATGTGTGTTCTTTGCTGGTTTTCGTCGATCGATCCGCAGTTCAGCACAAAGCTCCCGAGTGAATAACAGATGGTTGCTCTCCTCGGCAGAGAGAACATCCAGTGTTCTACTGTAATGTAAGTCCAGCGACACAGAAAAAAAGATGTCTTTAGAGGGAAAGAAAGTTAGAAAGAAAAGTATAGATTGAGGGAGGGAAAGTCTTTCATCGTCTAGCGCTGCATCTTCCACGTGAAGGTTGCGGGGGCCAGCGGACGTAGTGCGAGAGGCGGGGTACACCCTGAGTCGGGTGAATATAGATAATCTTGAACTGCTCAAAGCCAACGAAGTACAGTGCATACACAATCGGGATGAAAAGCACAGTCGGTGCTGTGAACGACACTGAAAGCCCCTAAAATCCATTAATGCCCTTGAGAGAGCCTTTGTCCTCTTACGAGTGTGAACGATTGAAAAGTGACAACAGTCTGTTATACTGGCATACGAAACCACCAGACGTAACGCAATTAATTGATCTGCTTCGTCTTCTTTTGCTCCCTTTTTTTCTCAACAGCTGAGAGAATGAATGATACGATGAGCGTTTGGTCAAGGAGATTAGATCAATGAGGCAGCTCTTCTAAAAGAACACAACACCATCTTATTAGAGACTAAAGTGGCTTCCATGGATCCGTCTGTACATCTGTCTGTCTTTACTGTACATACACGATTCTGTCTTTCTAGTCTACATGGTAGGTATAATGGTAATGATCCCTTTTCTCACAACTTCTTCATCAAGTCACTGGTCAGATGGCGGACAACCAGATTTGATGCAATTGTCTGTGCTTTTGAGTTGTAGTCACATCCTGTAATTTGTGTGTATGTGTATGTGTATGTGTGTGTGTGTGTGTGTGTGTTGTCTGGCATAACACTGACCTTGTCAGGACCGGTAGTCCTCATGGAGACCAAAAACCTGGTCCTAATGAGACAGAACCTCATTTCTGAGGAATTGTGGTGAGGTCAAGGTTAGGGATAATGTTTAGGCTGTCCGAATGAATTAAAAGGACAGTAACGCAAACCTGTGTGTGTTTGTATTTGTGTTTGTGTGTGTGTGTGTGTGTGTGAGTGTGTGTGGGTGGTCACAGCCCTGTGGTGACCTGTGTGACCTCCGAGTTGGGATCATCATTGGTAACGCTGCCGCAACAGCGAGAGTCCACCGACGACCCCTCCAAGGCTAGTCATACCTACAGAGAGAGAGAGGGTGTTCAGAGGATATTCTGCCTATGTTTCCGTTACATGACCTCCTGACCCCTCACACGCTTTTTTTTTATTCATTCAGTTTCCAGTGCATATTATGCTTTGAGAGTCGCAGGGGTTCACAGCAGCGGATCCAAGAGTAAACAGCAGACAGGTCACCACACAGGGATCAAAGGGCCAATATATATATACGGAGACTAAAAACCATTCACACTCACATTTGCACATAATCTTTAGCACTTTAGATTCTCCACTGAAGACTAACAGGGTCACAGCTTTAGAAATTAGAGCTGTGAAGCTCTGGAGCTCAGTGCCTGAGGAAACATCACAGGCTGCAGAAGCCTCCTTTACATAGAAGTCTATCTGTCAGCAGAATCACTCAAAAGGGCAGTTTTGAGAAATGATTAAAATCTACTCTGGATCCTGATCGTGATTTTCTTTTCAAAAGCAATTGTTAACCTTGTGAGACAGAGACTGTGTTATTCATTTCATCCGTGGGGAACTGAGCAGCCTTGGTGGAGTTTCATAATCTTTAATTAGTTTTATGGTTGGTCCATTTTTGAGAATTTTATTTTCCTGTTTAACTTAAACAGTCCGTCTTTTTATTTGTGCAGCACTTATTTAGCTTTTTTGGGGAAAAATACGATAAAGAATATTGAAAATGAAGATTAACAGTGACTCTCCAGCCTGCATGTCTTTGGACTGTGGGAGGTATCCGAAGTACGTGGGAAAAATACAAACTCACAGAGAGGCTGTGAATCAGACTGGAAGACTTATCGCTGTCAGACATCAGTGCTAAGTAACCACTGCTCAACCATGCTGTGATGTAAAAACATTTCACAGTTCAAATAATCAAGAACATGCAGTTTTATTAGGTTTCAGATGATTTCTTGACCAATTGCAGTTCATCCACTCAGTCTCTTGTTTTAAAAAACAAATTAACCTGAAGATTCAGTAAAGCGCCCACACACAGAGAAGCCAAATTACCTGTTGATTGGACCTTTCTCCTGTGTTGGCGCTGTTGTGTTCACGCTGTGGGAGCTTGCGGCTTGTGGCTCCGGTCCTGGACGAGTTCTGCATCTCCAGCACTGAAGGACTCGGGGTGCAGAACTCACGGAAACAGCGCTTGAAGTTCTCGTCCAGGTAGCCATAAAGAACCGGGTTCAGACTACTACAGGGAGCAAAAGTGAGGTCATAATGTGTCACACTCATTAGGGGAGTGAAATCTACAACTTGAGTCATTCTGCAGACAGGTAGGAAGAAATCTAAAGGTCAGTACCATTTGCTATCTAAATATTTATATTAACCCTTAGTGCTACAGGTGCACCCTTGGTAAATTGCCATGGGAATAATACACAAGCGCTTACATGGACATGCTGCGGGTGCGTGTTTATAGGTCACATCTTTACTAAATGTGTTTTTTCATCTTCTCATCTGTTGTTGAGTCAAAGTTATGATTCATTTTAGATTGCATATCCGTTTGAGTTCTTTTTGCTCAGGTGTGTTTATATAGCTGGTGAAAAGGTTGCAGATTAGAATATAAGACGCTCTATACTGCACATTCTAATAGCCTCTGTATATATATTTTTACACAGTAAAGCCAAAAAGCAGCCTAAATGCTCTGTGTTCTGATGAGGTTTTCAGTCAATCACTAAATATGACAAAGAAAATGCTTAACACTGCTGAAACATGAATTGACAACCTACTAATAGAGAATTAAACAATCATCGATTAATCATCAACACTATTTGTCAAGAGATGAGGTAATCCGTTATGCCCGCTTGTTGAATTTCAGTAAATATGTTTGCCTAAGCCTTGGGCTACTGCCAAGAGCAAACCTGTTTGTGTAGCCAAGGGCGATGCAGAAGTGCCAGGTGATCGTCTGCAGCGTGGAGCTGGGGATGGTGACGAGGGCAGAGATGATGACAAAGATGTGAATGGGTGTCCAGCAGACGATGAAGACGGCGACCACCACCAGGACCATGCGAGTGATACGACGCAGGTTCCTGTCCTTCTCCTGTGCGTGAAGGGGGAGGTAAAGTACGTTAGTGCTGGAGGTCGACGGGGATATGAAGTATATAGGGTGAATTCCAATTCCTTGCTTAACCCTCAATCTCAAAAATGCAGAAAAGTTACGTTGAGGGGCAAGTTTAAGGGCTGTATCGCCCTCAATATTGAGATTTTCCGAGACCACCCTTGGGAGCAAGGGCTACCCAGAATGCATTGCGTGTTTTGCCATAACAAAGATGGTGCCGAAAGCAGTGAAACGAGTACGCTACAAATTCAAAGTATTTTCTTTGTTAATAGAGATATAAAAATGATGAAAACCATTGTATTATCTTAGTTTAGGCCCATATTATGGATTACTGACGTCATTGTTGCGTAACATTTATTTTTATTTTACGATCTTTTTATCAATAGCCGGCCGGTGCGGACAAGTGATCGTTTGCTGTCGTTTACTTTTCAATAAGCCGTGGTGTGTGGTAACTGTCAGCTGAATATGTCCGTGGTTGTGGTATTTGTATGAGTATCATCTTATAACTAACTGACAACCTAATAACTTGACTGACAAACGGATCGTAATAAATAATTGTGACGTAAATGTGTTCTTCTTCTTCTTTTTTGGAGTTGACAGACTGGACGCAGCTTTCGCGTTATTCTGCCCCCCACAGTCTGAAGACGTATCTGCATTTAAGGCGTGTCCCATTTCTAAGTGACAAAATAACCCTCAACACTTGGTTTTGAGGACCAGTTAAGATTAAGGGTTGAGCTTGAGGGTTAAGATAGGAGTTGGAATTGGCCCATGGTAACGAAAGAAGAAGGACAGAGGAGATAAAAGAAGGAACAGTTGAGATGGAGAAGGTGGAGGAGGGTTGAAAAACTGACAGATGATGAATTAGAGAAAGGCTGGGGAAGATGAGACGATGTAAAAAAAAAGAAAAAAAAAATAGAGAGAGAGATGGTTAAATTGGAGCTGAGAGGGGAGAAAATTAGAGAGACTCAAAAGGCAGAGAGAAGAAAGAAAAGATGATGAAAGTGAAGAAAAAGCACTTTGATCTTTAGAGTATAGCCTATACTCTGTATACAGTATATCTGCACTATGAAGTGTTCACACTCTTTGTATGCACTCAGTGTTGCAGCTTGTGATTGGAACATTATTCATTTTCCTCTGCAGTTAACTAAAATGGAGTCTCAGCCTCAGGGTTCAGGTTTATTTCTCCTAATTGCTTTCTCTTAAGTTAATCAGTGCGTCCTATGCTTGTATTTTTAAAACTCCCATTAGCATGTAATTAAAAGCCTTAGGCATAAAATGTATGAACTAAGTGGCTGTATGAGTCAATTCTGGCTAATGTGCATAAAAGACAAATAATTTTTTTTCCTAACCTGGGAGCCTGACAGCATGCGCACACTCTTGAGCCGCAGGATCATGAGGCCGTAGCAGACGGTGATGATGAGGACAGGCATGATGAAGGCAAAGATGAACACACAGATCTTCAGCAGGGTGTCCCAGTACCAGGAGGGGTGCGGGAAATTGAGCTTGCAGTCAACATCACTGGAGGCTGTGCAGAATGTGGAGGAGACACAAACATCAAGCACATGTTTATGCAAACTCGCTTACTCGCTATTCTCCTGACTATAGCACTTTTGAAACATCTGTACTTTAGATTTATTTGGATGAGCACAAAGCAACCAAATGCAGGATTCTTTATTGGCAGGATTAAGGCTGACAGTGTAAATAGAGGTGGACTCTTACATGGTGGTGGGCAGGTCTGACAAAGCACAGGTGTTGAAGGCAGCTATTGTTGAGACTGTCGTCATAACTGTGGGTCATATGCGGGAATTACGACCCATAGGTATATTTTTAAAATAGACACCCCTAGTGGTAGTATAAATAACAGCAATCTGGTACCTTGGGTGTGTCGCTGAGCTTCGAGCTCTCTCTGTGTCCTCATCTTGCAGGTTGCAGGATCCAGATCCAGTTTCGAGTTTACTGACTACTATTATTTTCATACATGCCATCACCATTATTATTATGCTATAATTAAAAGTCGATATCAGTATAAATTGTATCAACAATCTCTGCTGCTGCTAATATAAATGACATTGTAGTTCTATAAACATGTCATCACTGACTTTAACTGTTCTGTATAAACTTGATACAATTGTTGTGTATCTGCTCCTGGTCTCTTCTGTCTCTACGTCATCGCCCTAGTTACAGTTTTCAGTTGGAGGACTTGTTGGGATGTTAGTAGAATGATGTCTGTTATGGCTTACTATGTCGCCAGAGCTGCTTATGTTGCTTAAGTAACGGT
Source organism: Microchirus variegatus (assembly GCF_963457635.1). Taxonomy (NCBI): domain Eukaryota; kingdom Metazoa; phylum Chordata; class Actinopteri; order Pleuronectiformes; family Soleidae; genus Microchirus; species Microchirus variegatus. The sequence goes on from NC_139812.1 coordinate 9,535,726, forward strand.
GACATGTCCGCCATTGTTGGGCGAACTTTGCCCAACGAACAACATCGACAGCGTGGAGCCGTGTTGTGTTGAGCTTGACAGTTGAACATTTGGATTGACTACCACCTGTGTTGTATACGCATCATTATGGATGCACAATATTGGATTTTTTGCCGATATCTGATGTACGACATACCAGCGTTTGGGCCAATAACCGATATATATACATATTTTCTTTGACCCAACTGCAGACGTCATTTAGTCTCTTCTGTTGTGAAATTAACATAATGTTTTTTTTTTTTAAATAACAGCTGTAGGGGGCACTAGCATTGAAGTCAAGGAGGTAGCAGCTTTTTCAGCCGACTATTTTAGTCATTAGTAATATTGGCAGATCTTGTTTTGATTGGCTGATCCAACTGCATTTATGTGTTTAGCTCAAAAGTACACCACCCAAACAGAGCTCTGAAGAGAAAGCACCCTCACCCTATTGCTTTTGGGTTTTTTGTCAGGTAATTCTTGCTCCAAATGATAGCCACTGCTGTTCAGACCTCCAATAGCAAACATCAGGCCTGTCCACCATCAAGCATTAATGAGACAAATGTGTGACTCTGCCCTTGAGTTACTTTGGGGTTTACTCCACTAATTCTAAATGTATTCATGCAGCCCCCTGTATGGATGCGTGTTTGTTCTTTAAAGTTTAAAATGTTTTATTTTCCGCACAAGTGAAAATCATGCACTATTGCTTGTACAGTTTGTCCCTTTGACTATGCAGTTATGTAAGTCGTCAGCCATGCATACAGTATTCAATGGCGTTTGTTTGTGCAATTACACAGAAAAACTCATTTGGGATGGTTTCTTTTATGGAACCTGCTGGAGTAAATAATTGGTCTTTAAAGCTGTAATGCAAAGAATGAACCTAATTTGTTTTCCTACTGCTTTGTGTCTGCATTTGTTTCCGCGCTGTTGCTAAACCCATTGTCTACAATGGCTAACAGAGAAAATAAGTGCTTTTCACAACACTCTATTAGTTCAGCTTTTAAATGCTTGGTTGAATAGTGGATGTCAGGGATATTTCCAGAAAAGTATTGAGCTGCTGAGAACAATGGTGGATGTGTTTGCTATATGCTTACATGTGGCGTCAGTGTAAGCCAAGAACATAACAGGCAACCCGATGGCCGAGGACAGAATCCAGTTGCAGACGTTGACAATCTTGGCGTTGCGGGGGGTCCTGAAGTCCAGAGCTTTCACTGGGTGGCACACAGCGACGTAACGGTCGATGCTCATAGTGGTGAGCGTGAAGATGGAGGTGAACATGTTGTAGTAGTCGATGGACATCACCATCTTGCACAGTATGTCTCCAAACGGCCATGTGCCCATCAGGTAGTTGACACTTTGGAACGGTAGCGTGCTGGTGACCAAGGCGTCGGCCAGGGCGAGGTTGAAGATGTAGATATTGGTGGCTGTCTTCATTTTAGTGTATCTGTACAGAAAGCATAGTGTTCACGTCATGATAACTGATAAAGTTACGTCTCTATTTCATGCAATAAATAAACAAGTCAATCATTTATTGGTGTGAGGTTAAAATAGTCACAATGAGATCTAACATGTAGAAGTAAAGGGGAACAGATTCTGTTTTCTTCAGTGAGTTTGAAATGCATCCTTCTTCAGAGGTTTGTGCTTTTCCTCATCACATGACTTCCTGCAAATGCTATGCTAAAATGAAATGGCATTCTGAAACCGTCTTCCTTTCCTCCTTACCACATAATAGGATTTTGATAGAGTTTCCATCACTGAGGATCTCAAATAAACTGAAGGAGAATTGTGTTCCATTATGATATTTTCCTTTCTCTCGAGCTAAGTGAACCACTTTAAATGCCCAAAGGATGATATGAAAAATGCATCTTCACAGAACTGGAAACAAACGGGCGCTGTTTTCTTCAGCTTATGAAAAAGTTGAGCGTGATATGGAAATTAAATGACATGAAACTGTGGCAGTAATCGCAGCAGAATCCTGGGATGCTTTGTTAATGTTCCAGGTCTCTTGTGTCAGATATTAGCACATTTGCTAATGACAGACATCTTGTTTAATCAGCTCTAATGTCTCTGTTTAAGGGGACTCCTTGGTGTATAAAAAGTATCACAGAGAAGTGAGTCATTTCTATGTAATGTTGATGTATTTGCAGAAAGGGTTGATGAAATGTAAACCCTTCCACAATTCGTTTCAGGTTTTGTGTATTTCATTCTGTCTTATCTACATCTTTCCATTAGATTGTTTAAAAGAAATCTTACTTTGGCAAAGCATCTTAAGCCAGTTTTGAAACATGAAGGGCTAGAACATTGTGAATTACTAAAAAGGCTAAATTAAAGGTGAATAAACAGGTCATGCATCCACTGAAAGTACAAATAAGTTGCTATTTCTCATCTGAATGAAAGATACTCACAGGATACGGAGGATGTGTTTTTTTTTACGGTTCATCACAAAGTTGCACTTTAAATTAAATGGGTTAAAGTGAGGGGGGAGTTCCAAGTGTATAGAGGGTAATGGAGTGTTTATAGAAAACAGAAGAAAGACATGACTCCATTAGCACAGGATGGGACGAGATGAGGATGAAAGACAGACAATTAAGATGCCTCGACTGTTTAGAGCACTTGTCGGCAAAGACATATTCCATGTTTAGATTTTGCTTTGGGTGAAACTGGAGCACATCAAATAGACCGTAAATGATTTATGTTGAACGTAACAGACCAAAGACCTAAATGAAAATATTTAAAAAACAATAGTCATTGTTCAGTTGACTTGACCTGCGGTGTTAATGTGAAATGTGTGCTGGTGTGAAGTCCTGGCTCGCCTCTACTGCTGATCAACCTAAACACCTGTAGCCAAACATATGAACAGTGTTTGAAGCTGCTGCAGCATGAAACTGCTGTTCATTTATCTAAACCACCACATTTATTAATTTGGTCATGGGCAAGTTTGCTGTCGACCTCAAGAGACTGCAGGACAAGCAGCCTCTCGATTATTTAATGAATTGGGGCCACGGTCTGCAGCTTAAATTATATATTTGACAGGTCAAAATGAAGTATGACATTTTAAAGTGCCACTAATACTTTGTGGGTTTCCCCTGTGATTTAGTAAGTCATAGCTTTTTTCTATACATTTACAATCAGATTACTCGGCTAAAAACATTTCTTGAGTTTTTATAAATAAAGAAATCCACTGCTCAATTTTGAATTTTAATTACCGTAACAATTACCGTAATTTCCGGACTAATGAGCGCACCTGAATATAAGCCGCACCAACTAAATTTAGATACAAATGTGCACATCCATAAGTTTCAGGTGTCCACGTTGTAACATGAGATATTTACACAGAAAGATTTTTTTTTACCGTAATGTTTAATTACCGTAACTAAATTTTTTTCCAAAAAGTGCCTGTAGTAACAGTAACACAGCAGTAACACAACTGGTTAAAAAAACGAGCCTACCAGAAAAGTCACTGATCGCTATCTTCATCTTCTTCCTGAACACTAAAACTGAAGTGGTCTTCTTCAGTGTCGGACTTGAACAAACTCAGAATGACTTCGTCAGACACTTTCACAGTCTCTCTTTCGTTGTCGCTTTCACTGTCTCTGTGCGTGATCGTGGATTTTTTCACACTGTCAGGATCCACTGGTAGATTTGAGCGAAAAGTTGCTCCTTGCATGCGGCCAGTTTTGGTGAATGATTTCTCGCCACTGGTCATCCAAGCCTCCCACTCAATTTGTGCCACTTTAAATGCATGATTCACACTGATGCTGAGTGGCTGCAAATACTTTGCTGTGCCCCCCAGGAATCACAGCTGGAATTGAGTTTCCAGCTGTCGGTAAAAATCTTTAGATTAGCCAGATCGTTATATAGGCCGCAGGGTTCAAAGCGTGTGAAAAAGTAGCGACTTATAGTCCGGAAATTATACTTGATTATTAATCGATAACTAAATGAATCGTCAACTATTTTGATAATCGATTAATCAGTTTCAAGCTTTTTTCACTATTAAAACAAGATTACTGATTGTTTAAGCTTCTTAATTGTGAATATTTTCTTAATTTCTTTGCTCCATATAACAAAGAAATCATTCAAACTGACATTTTGGATGGAGAAAATAAACAACAGATTAATCAGTTACGTAAATAATCTTTAGTTGCAGCTCTACCTAGATCCGATATAAGCTATATGGACAACGATGCTTGCCCACAATCAGGCTTTGGGCTCCAGGCCCCTTATCTCCACTGAAGGTCAATCTTAAGGCTTCACACCAAGACATTTTGGGCAATGCTAAGCTTCCAACTTTGTGGCAAAACAGTTTGAGGGAGACCCTCTGTTCCCCAAGGATTATAAAGCCATGGTTTGACGAATTTGGTGTGAAAGAACTTCACTGGCCCGCACAGAGATCTGACCTCATCCAGCACATTTGGGATGAACTGGAACAGAGATTGTGAGCCAGGTCATCAGTGCCTGACCTGATAAAACCTCTACAGAATGAATGGGCACACATTATATGAATCCATCCATATTATATGAATTATTTGACTACGTCCCTGTATTTTGTAACGGTCAGGCATCCGAATACTTTTGTCCATATAGTGTATATCTGATAAGTAGCCACGTGACATGAATAAGAATCCATGCGGCTTTTTGCCTAATCACATAAACTTAGAGATGATGTCATCGATTACTGCCAAATCTAATCCACAAAGTCACTATGATAGCTTCTGTTTCCGAACGTCAGTAAAGGTGCTTCTTATGCTACACGTCTCCTGCTTCTGCTTCGAAACCAGGTGATCTCACTAATGTGACATTTTCTGTTGTTGTTAATGACAACAGAACATTTAATTTGCATAAATGTGGGCCAGCTGAATCAGATCAGATCAGAGTAGACTAAAGCCCGATACATGCACAGATAAATGAGTTGCTTGACACATTCCAAATTATCTTGTTATGTCTTGTTTGACTTAATCCACCTCAAAAAAAAGTGCAAATAAGAAAACACATGCTGTATAAGACAGTTTTTTGGCACTGACCAGCTGCCAAACAGACTCCTGGAAGAACTCCAATAAAACAGTTTGAGACAGAAACCCTCGCAAGAGAGAGAACTGTTCATTTTACAAAAGAAAAACCAAGAAAAAACAAAGAGGTATAATATGGTGAATATGACATTGAGGAGAAGATACAGGCTGTAGTTGATAGGAGACACTTAAGTGCATGGTATAATCTTACCTCTATGGTTATATATAAGAAAATATAAACCAGTCCTTTGATTTAATTTTCAAAGCACAGTAACATTAATTGTTGCCACACTCGCCTTAACCTTGCTGTTATATAATTACCGTGGATTCACAAAGTGACAATGATACATTGCACCCACTGGCCTTCACTTTATTAAACCCAAACTGTCACTCTACTGCCGAGTTAATTTGTTTCTGTTTGGTTGTAGCGCTCTCCTCAATAATCCCAAATCCTCTTAACGACCAGAGATGATGGTTAGTTCATTAAAGTCTGATTAACGTTAACGGTGACAGCTTAAGTGAGTTTGTTGTTTCAAGCTTTATTTGTACGGGGACTGACAAGATACCTCACACTGCAGTAAAAGCTGTCATCCTTACACTGAGGACTGAGCTGGAGCTGAGGTAATTTCTAACATCCCCTTATTGGCTCTGAGCGTGTCTGCAGATGTTTGCTAGTGTGTCTGCTGTGTGTTGTACACTTCCCAGGATACACCTGTTCAACTTCTCATTTGTAAATATCTAATCTGCTAATCTGATGGCACTGACTTTAGGCTTTTAGGCATGTTTAAGATGACCTGCCTGACTGAATTAAAAATTCATAACATGGTAACAAGGTACACAGAAGATCATTTCTGAATGTACAACATAACAAACCTTGAAGCAGATAGTGTACAGCAGCAGAAGACCAAATGGGTCACTTTATTAGGTACACAATTCATAAAGAGGTGTAAGTCTTAGGGTCATATTACATGCAGCACGCTGTATGAAGGCGAATGGCCTCGTTTCGTTTGTATCAGTCAAAGTGCCGATCCATTGATTTATTGACTTTAATTTCATGCATTGCCCTAAAGGCTCGGCCCCCTGAGGAATTTAGACTAATTACTCTACAGGTGATCCCACACCACCCCCACTGCTTCCACTGCCCAGGAGCTGCAAAGCATTTTCAGCAGCAGAATCCACTTCTAAGACATTTCCTGTTCGAACTGTGTGCAGCCATCTTGCTTTACTAGCGCAACGTTGCTGTTGTGCCTCTTAAGGTTACCATTATGATTTGATTAAAAATGTTTTTATTATAATTATAATATATAATTTATATTATAATGCATGGACATATTATGTTATTTATCATCATTTGGGAAACATGGTGGATTTCTAAATTCATTTGTATAATTAATTCCCTATAGCCGTATATTTAGAAATGCACCAGGAGACACATTTATAGTGAATTAATTATTACTTATACAAACGAGTCTCCTAAGTTATATTGACAAACACTGTGTGTAATCTTAAGTGTTTCTTAAAACAAAGGTTTTTTTTTTTTTTAAGGAAAAAAAAACATTTCTAACTGTACACTTAAAATTGTAGTAAAGTGGTGACATGATTTTCAAGAAGGAAGTCAAGGTTTGAAATCTGACACTTGGATAAGGGTTGAAAGTTTCAGTTACATTTCACTGATGTTAACACTTCTTTTCTCATGCTTGGTGAAGTTGGCGTAGCTTCGGTTTTTCCATTAAAAAATGGAAAATACCAAGGTCTTTAAGGTTTCGTTTTCAGACGTAACTGGCAACCCGTGGTTGCTCGGCAGCTGAGACTCTACTCACTGCAATGATTTGTAGACGGCGGTAGGTGGCGCCACATGCCAAGACATGATTTCAAAACATAAACATAATTAGATTTTTTTAATGCGAATATTTTGGCTGTACTGTTGTTGTTGGTGAGTTCAGTTTGTTATATGAACATTATTCCTGAGTCTCTGTGACATATTAGAAGGATTTTATGCCCAGTTGCTTTAAATTTATTACATAATGCACCTTTCAATGTGCCATATGTATTTTTGAACATCTTTTGTTTTAGTCATGTAACACTATAGTATTGTTATTATTAATAGTGTAATTTTTGGGTGTTTCCCTAAAGAGAGCTATTCCAAATTTTATTCTAAAGTCTTTCGTGAGCTGTATCTATTCTTATGTCACTTGAAAATGACAAAAGGAGATTTAACACAATGTGTGAACTCAATGATGATGGCAAGTATCATTAATAAAGAGGATACCGATCTTCTGTCAAATGGTTTCTCACTTAGGTAAACAACTCAGATAAGAAAATCTCTGTTCATAACATCTATGAAAACTATCTCATTTTAATCGCAGCTCACAGTGGGTAAGAGGTCACAGTTCCCCAGTGGATCATTATTTACAGCAGGCTGTCACTCTATTATTTGGGTGATAAAAAAAAATGTATCAGTGAGGCCAGACCGGACAGAAGTTACATTATTATGGTGCATCTGAGAATAAACAACACATCAATTCTTTTATTTGCCTCTAAACTGCATGGCGTTCAGGGCAAAACATCCAATAAATCCAATGGGTTTTCTCTCTGACATCAAAGGCTGAATATCATAAAACGTATTCGAGGTCAATCGGTACAAAATCGAGGTAAAGAATCTAGGCCTTTATCCTCTTCACACACTTGTCTGTTTATGGGATATAAATGTTTCTTCCTATTTTAATTCAGCTCGCAAAGATCTCTTGAAACACCATTGACAAACTTTAGTTCAATATTCACGATGTAACGCGATGATGACGGAGGTTTATAACAAGGATATGATCCATGACTGTGTTTAATGAAGTAAAAACACAAATAAAACCATTCCAATAAGCATATGAGACGTCCTTTCTGTAAACAATCTCTGCGTCAGATGTGCTTTATAACTGACATCCTACATTTCAGCCTTTTGCGATTTGCTAATTTTTTTATTTTTTTTTTTGAAAATGATTAATTGTGCTGCCCTGACAAATAACTCTCCACTGATGTCAATACATGTCACAGGTGCTCTCTGTAATTTCAGATGAATCTCAGCTGTTCAATAACAAAAGGACGAAGAGAGGGAAAATAACGAGTGTAAATCTTATTTCCATCTGGTTTGATTGTTGGAACACAAAGGGTCACTGACGTGATCGGAGATGACCAAGCAGACGAGAAAATGCAATGTACCCACACAGTGCCCCCCCCCTCCACCATCATGACAATTGCACACAGCATGATTCCATTCAAACGTGCCTGAATGTTAAGTGGTTGATGACTGTTATCACAAGTGAGGGTCGTGCTTCACCATGGCAACAGCAACGCAGTGGAGAATCTTGGGGCGTACATTATTATAAAGGATCCCAATAATATTATATAAAAAAGTATCATCTGTTCCTCTCCCTTTGCGTCTATTTGTCTTAACAACTAACTGCACCTTTGATCAACTTTGAATTTGGCAGGCGTTGCACGTTTTGTACACAAAGCACCCCATTTTTTCCAAGCAGCACATGATGTAAGTTACAACACATTTTGAGTGAGGAAATACATAGTTATTAACATCAAATTAACACCGATATCGAAAACATCACCGCAGGGAACGTTTGTTCGTAACATTCCTCGGCTTTCTTTGTTTCTCTGTCAACGAAAGCCTCCGAATTTACGCAGGGAAATACAAATTCAAGCGCTGCACATGGTCGTGTGATGTTGAGTTTTCGATAAATTTTCATTTGTTGCTTGTTTCTTTCTGCAATTATGTTATTCCATTCCCTTTAGCTGTTGATGTCTAATGGTATCAGCTTGTGAATATTACACCTTCTCCTCATTTAGTGGCCACAGCCACTGGCGCAAAAAAATGATTTTAAATCTCACTCGCAAATAATAAGCTCAATCAGTTTGTTGCCGTGTAGATAATGGCACTGTAATAAAAACATAACATTAAAGGAACGGAGGAAGAAAGATGTGGCTACTAATTTGTGAGGAGATTTTGGTCTTTGTTGCCTTGTTAATGATTTTAAAACGCTTACAGACAAATCAGTTGAATAACTTGGCGGCGCTTGTAAACTAGAGAGAACTGTATATTTAAACATGGCACAAGAGAATAATCAAACAGTCTTGTCGCCGTAGTTCAACAGACGTCAAGATTAAACCTGCGTGTTTGTGGTCGACCGTTTGGAACTGAGGCGGATTAATTTTCACGGTTCTTGCTACACACAGCAACCTAAACATAATTCATCATAAGGCCAGCAACACTGGACAGTGTATGTTCAGCCTCGTGCATGATTCATGAGCTGCTGCTGGGTGCAGATAAACTATTACGTCCTGGTTGCAGGAACAGTGTCTGCTCGTGTGAATAGACAGCTGAATGCCTCTGGCCCAGACAATAACATTGTCCATGCACACGGTGAGGAGCATGATGGATAAAGGTGCACAGGGTGTGACCGTGTGCATGTCTGAATGCTAGGCATGTGTGTCTGTGAGAGGATGCTGACATTCAGTGGTATTTAAGATATCAAGATCATTTTACACGTAATTTAGTTGTATACACGGACAAAACCTGACAGATTATAGTACCACAACACACTTATGATCATATAAAATCAGAATTCACCTCAAAATAATGAAACAATTATGATCACAGTATAAACAGTGTTTATAAACAGCACATTTTCAGTATGATAGCAGAGATGACAAACAACTGGAGGTGATGGAAAATACCAGCACCTCAAGTAAGTAAATAAGAGAGTGGCAGGAACATGGAATGGAAACAACATGGAGTTGTTTGTTCTACTTTTGATACAAAGCTCAGTACATTTAATGCCATCTCCATAGCAAAATTCAACAGACACCTTGACAACAGCATTCAAATGAAAAGGTCTCCACTCTTCAACGTGCCGTCAAACCTGCTCTAGTTTTAGATAAAAGGTTGTTAATGATCTGAGCAGTTTCAGGACCCGACGGAAAAATTCAGCCTGAATGTGTCTGATTTTTCACAAATCCATAAGAGGATAATTCAAGTTTAATTTCATTTAATTCAAAGGGTAAAAATGACTTATAAGGCCCGTCATAAAAGCTGAAGTAATGAATTTTCATTTAATAGTCAAAGTAATAAAAGGCTGCGTGAAATATCCATCATCCTGACCGGTAAAAGTATACTTTTAACGCTCCAGCATTACATCATTTGTCCTCAGATCCATAAAGAATTACAAAGATTATTTTATTTTTGTAATACAGCGAGTGAATGGAAGCGCCACAGAAGGATGTAGCTGTCGGAAAATAAACAACAACAACAACAACAACAACAGGTCCGTGGAGAAGGGAGAAGAGAAACACAAAATAATAAGACCTATTTGTCTTATGTCGTAATGCGACAAATTGTTTCAGTAAATGGAGGTCATTAGATAGGCAGTGTTGGGGATGTGCTGCAGAAGGCACATAGTAAATGATGGTAAATGGACACACACACACACACCCACCCCCCCACACACACACACACACACACACATACAGGCACTGTCAGTTGCTGTGACAGACTCTTATTCTGACTGATATAAAAGCACTTAAAGGGGAAATAAGTAGTTTATAGTGCCATCTAGAGGAGAGGCTGAAATTTACAACAAAGACCTGCTGCTCTGCTCACCCCCTCCCTTCCCTGAGCGCTACGGTATCCTCAGCTGGTCAAATGTCGTCCTCGTTGTCTTTCTCCGTGTCAGCAGATGAGGTTCGTGAGGCGAGGGAGAGGGCGAGCTACCGCGACCGTAGCAGACGAAGCGGAGAGAGTGGAGGCGGGACTTCCGCTACAAGTAAAGAGACGCTTGATTTGTTCTCTCGCGTTTGTCCTTACAGGCTCCGGTAGAAACATGGCGTCTCGCTGCTAACAGTGGCTATGCAACCGCGGTCCGCGGTCATGTTATTTTAAATGACTTTTTGAAACACTACGAAAATGAAACAAAAACTATTATACAGCGACTAGACAATGCAGGAGCACATAATATGTATACAAAAGTGGATTTTGGGTTATATAAACCCATAAATACTACACATTGTACCTTTAAGAGGCATTTTAAACGCAGTATGTTGACACTTGGCCTTAGGGGAGCTTAAAGCAACAGAAGAGATGAAAAGAGATGTAAAAATGTAAGTCACATTGATGCGAGTGCGCTGTACGTGAGAAAGCTTTCACCTCGTGTGCGGCGCTATCATTCTCAGCATAATACTATTATCTGGCTGCTGTAGGAGAATAACTGCAGTAGTAGATGTAGCAGACCTTTTTTTTCACCATGGTAACAATAAAAAAAACACACACAGTTAAGTATGAGTAATGGTATAATGCATGGAATGGCTTGGAAAAGATAAGCTCTTTGTCAAGGGTGGATGATGATCCATGCGTGGGTACCAAAAAAAACCTGTCCGTTTCACATAATGAACTTAATCTGACTGTGTTTATGTAGTGGTTAGCGCTCTTGCCTTTGCAGCAAGAAGACCCAGGTTCCAGACCCGGTTGGAAAAAGGTCCTTTCTGCGTTCTGTTTTCTCCAGGTTCTCCGGCTTCTGTAGAGTGTCCGTAAACTGGACACTCTACATTGACCGTAGGTGTGAATGTGAGTGTGGATGGTTGTTTGTCTCTATATGTGTCCCTGCGATGGACTGGCGATCTGTCCAGCGTGTACCCCGCCTATAACCCTATGTCAGCTGAGATTGGCACAGCACCCCCCGCGACCCTCATGTGGAGGATAAAGCGGTAGAAGATGGATGGATGGATGTAAATTTTGTGTCGAAACCAAACCAAACATTAACTGTTATTGTCACACTATTAATGTGTCGCATACTCACATTCTCCTGATTTGGACTATTCATATCGTCCATCTCTTAGTTATCCATCGTCTGTCATTATTCAATTTCCACAACATTTTGACCAAATTGAAAATTCACACACAGAAAACATCACAAAGTCTGCCTGTTTATGCTTTTACATCACTCAAGATGTTTGACTGATGATGACCAAACAAAGACCAAGAATTCTCAAAGTTTAACACTTTGTGGTTAATAGTACAGTTATTTCTTGCATTAAGAGTCCAGTGTGTAATATTTATTGGTAAAAATGTAATATTTCAGCATTAAAATTTGTTTGTACATGTGTATGATTGCTTAATAGTAAAAATGGTTTCGTTTTTTTGACCTGTAGACAAGTCTGGCTTCACAGAAAGGCGTCATCTTGTTCAAACACGAGTCCACAGGGAAAAAACCAGCCAGAGTGTGAGTTTGACATTTTGAAGCCGAAGCTTTCTACACAAACAACATCCATCCATCCATCTTCTACCGCTTTATCCTCTACATGAGGGTCGCAGGGGGCGCTCTGGCAATCTCAGCTAACATAGGGCGATAGGCAGTGTACACCCCGGACAGTTCGCCAGTACAAACAATATCCTTTCTGGTAAACGAAGACAACTGAAGTGTAGTTCACACAGACACGCTTGGGAAATGTACACGGGAATGAGGTTGTCCTCCATTTGTTACAATCTCACCACTAGTCATTCATTCTTACACACTGGACCTTTGACACTAAACAAAGTGGTTTGTTGCTGTTATTTAATCAGTTTGTTCCCTAAACTGTCTCTCCTTCATCTGTTTGCTTTAAGCTCATTTGTAAACACTCACATTTTATCTTGACCATTAAAACGCAGGTAAAGTTCTCGCTACAAAAAATGTTGTTGCTTTTTTTGTTTCAGGCCATTTTTCATAGTTACAAAATATTTGGTCCCTGAACCCTTGATTAACGATAATAGGTCAGCGTCAAAGGAGGAGGATGACAGACTGAACATTTATGAATTTAAAAGGTCAAGAGACAATCGCCCGCAGTGTGTTTCAGTAACATAGAAGAGTGTTGTGACAAATGTGCTGGTATTCCATCTGAGGGACTAGGATAAACAAATCATGGTGATACATTCATACAAGCACACGGTGAAGAATTACACACACAGAATCACACGCACGGTCTGCACTGACAAATGCAAACAATCACTCACCAGAAAGTATTTCCTACATTTTCCAGCAGAGCGTTAATGTTTCCAGTGACATCGGGAGTTCAGTTAGACAATAATATCATCCTGGTTTTGTCAAGTCTGATAAAAGATGTTTCTGTGTGTTGTTTCTGTTTCAGAACCAACATCAGAGTATTCCTGTCTGCCATCTGGAATCTTCTCCACTCACAGGTACACAGATTCATCTGTATGGCAGATTAATCCAGCCAATACTTGTCATGTTTCAATAATCAAATTTTTGTACTCAGTAACTATATTGTAAGTGTATTTAAAGGTGCATTATGTCATAAATCTAAAGTAAAATCCTCCTAATATGTCACAGAGACTCAGGAATAATATTCATATAACAAACTGAACTCACCAACAACAGTACAGCCAAAATATTTGCATTAAAAAAATATTTAGCAGTCTGCAAATCATGTTTATGTTTTGAAATCATGTTTTGGCATGTGGCGCCACCTACCGCCTTCTACCAATTATTGCAGTCAGTGGAGTCTCATCTGCCGAGCAACCACGTGTAAGTTTAATTATATGAATTTAAGGATTATCTCATCTCATCTCATGCCTTGTTTGGAGTTTGCACATATTTGTTTTTGTCTCAATGTCTTGAAATGCTGCCCAGCCCAGTTTCCATTCCATCTCTCCTCACATGCTGTGATGAAAAGCCAGTAAACCAGAAGCTTTACGTGGGATCAGAAGAGAAAGAGTGAGTCTCGACACTATAAGATAAATAGCTTATATCTGATGATCCAAACTTAACACGTTCATACCCATAAAGCTGTTGTGTTGCAATGTCACATATATCACATCGTCAGTCCATTTTTCTCTCAAAAATGGACTGGCAATCTGTCCAGTGTGTACCCCGCTGAGATTGGCACAACCCTCCTGTGGAAGATAAAGTGGTAATAAATGGATGGATGGATGGATGGGAAATCTGATGAACAAATCAATCAATAGTGAGAGAAACACTGACAGAGGAGGTCACTGTAATCAGACAAACAACTTGTGAAGCAGTGGAGTGTAAACTCACATATAGATGTACAATTAATCCACTGTCACTCTTGAAGGTTCATAACACACAGCTGATTAAAACCCCTCAAGGACATGTGTGTACAATTTAACACAATAGGAAAAGCAATTATCCCTCGGTCATATTAAGCACAAGCTATCGTCTGTATGTTATGTGATGTATTTTTGCAGTGTGGCCCTTGGTTCCCCTCCATCTTGAGTACTGTTGCAATGTAATTATGTACTTAGGGCAGATCCTGTAAGATGATCAGCATGTTTTTTTTATTGAAATTAATTTAAATCAAGGACAAACTCAATAATACATTACCAGCAACAACATTAAACATTCTACTTCATTTATTTTTAGGGAGTACACAAACTATAAAGACTAACAAAGACACAAATAATGTTTTGGAATACAATAATATCTATTGAAGATGTAGATCACATGTTTCAAACTCAAGGCCCGGGGGCCAGACGTGGCCCACCACTTAATTTTATGTGGCCCGCGAGGTCTATGCTGCTTTAAGGCGTGTGTTGACCATAAACTACATTTCCCACAATGCATGGCGATTGTGTTACCCGTGAAGTGACGGCATCCCACCAGTGTATCATTGCATCATGCGACGAATGAAATTGAGATATATAGCCACAAATGATCCCAAAATATCCAGGAAGAGAAAGATTGATGCAGATGGAAGGCAGTTTCAAAAAAGATGGGAAGGCGAATACATGTTTGTGCTTCAAGGAGAAAAACTGGTATGTCTTTTGTGTTATGAGGCGGTGTCAGTCATCAAAGAGTACAATCTATGTCCACATTTTGACACCAAACAAGGAGCCAAGTAAAACAACAAACTGTCAAAGAATTAAAAGGCAAACTGCGATCGCAGCAGAATGTGTTCACAAAAGCCACAACCAAAAAGAAGAAAATCACCCGTGCTTCAAAGCCTTTTTCTGAGGGTGCATTTACATTTAGTTACATTTATTCTGTCTTACAGTTACATCTGGCTCTTTGAGGGCAACCATTATGCTGATGTGGCCCTCAGTGAAAATGAGTTTGACACCCCTGATCAATGTCATAAATCGCAAACAACACCTGCCCATGTCATAGTGATTCAGTCTTATTAATGGTTTTCCATTAAATGACAAAAACTTCAGTAATGTAAGACCAGTTATCTATAAAGATGCTGAAATGTATGAAGAAGTGAGTCTATCAGGTTTTTATTTCGGAACAGCATATGTACCTGTTCCCTTGCAAACAATGTATAAGTCAGTCACCTGCCAAGTTTGAAACCTGACAAGCGACATGTTCAACAGATATGTAATTAACGGACAAACAGACATCGCTTGCATTTTTTTATTATCCAAACAAAGTCAAATTTGACACTGCACACTCTGGTGTATTCTGGTATAATAGTGATTTACTACTGTGGTTTCCACAGTAACCGTACATACAGATCAAAGGAAGATGAACAGTTTCCATACAGTTCTCATTGTGAGATGGGACAGAAGAGGCTTATTTGGAAATATTTCTGTCACATTTCTTGCATTTCTCATCCAAACACAACCAATATCTGCACTGCACACACCTTATGGGGTGTTTGCGCCGTGTGGAATGATTCAGTATGGTACGTATTTTCTGGTGTTTCCATTCAGAATAGTACCAAAACAACTGTCCCCAACGGTACCGTATATCAGTGCCCTTCTCTTGGGGTACCAGAGTAACTGTACGGTACAGGTGGAGCGAGACCCATGACAGTCAGCTGATTGGACGACAGAAAAAGGCGACTCCCTTCCGACTGGTGCCCGCAGTCTATTCTCACACAAAGCTTGACGTCTTGTTGAGCTGCTGGATGTCCTCTGTTGTTGTCTGCTGTGTCACGTTCAATGGCGTTATTCGTTCGTTCAACGTACAACATCACGCTACGTACCTCGCATCGGGCACAGTACACACCCCCGCCTACCAAGTAAAGGTACTGTTCTCAGTCCAGGCTTTACCGTTCCAAACCGTACCGTATTGTGCCAAAGCGAACTGTATACCACGCCAAGTGTTGCTCATGTTCTGAAGAACTCCTTTAAAGGGTCTCTCCGTGCCCTCGCCCGCTGTAATGCACATTACCTCTGAACCTCTTGTGAGTTTTAGTTCTGTTAGATGTACTTTTGGCGCTTTAACATGCCAGCCTTGATGTGGAAGTGAATGCTTCATAGTAAGTGGGTCACTTTGTAAATGATGGATGTATAGTACAATAGAGCCCTTCAATTATCAAGTAGAGGAGAGAAGAGAAATGAAAATCATTCCATTGTTCCCTCCACTATAATGACGTTTAATTCCCATCCCAACTTTACAATCCTTTTCTATTTGGCTCTTATTGGTCTCCACAACCAAGGTCTGTCACATTCTTCAAGATTGTATAATCTAAACTGGACATGGGAAGTTTTCTCTCTTTTTTTTAGTGCGCTAAACAGAACATCTGTTTTTTTCCCGAGGGACGGGGTCCCAGTTCTCCAGCCAGCGATGTTACAAAGAATATTACTTAAGGAACTAATTGCATCTCTGCATGCTCTCAACTCATTATTCTCTCCCTAACAATAAAGTACGTGTAAAGTATGTGTTCAGCATACGGAATTTCATTATCTCACTCTGAGCTGACAAATGGATAATAACCACCACTTGCTAAACTTCAGACAGCTCTGTGGTAAACGCACGGGGAAAATAATTATTCAGAATTAGTGGCTGAAAGTTTTATTGTGGCGAGGGCAGAGGTTAAACTAGCATATATATGTCTTGACACAGTATTCTTAGGCAAACAAAGAAACGGCAGCATCAGATCCTCAAGCTCACTGCTGTAGTTATCAGATAACAGCCATCGCAGATGTAGTACACACTAACTGAGTATTTGGCGCTGTATGGCTGTTACAAGACTAAAGGTCAGAGGTCAATTTACGAGTGTTTACAAAGCAGTGGAGCGCAAACACGGACGGTGAAATGATGTTTCTAAATGACGATGATGGTAATATGGGTTGGCATAAGGTTCTGGGCTCCCGGAGGCTCCAGCAACTGTTGTTGATGCAGTCAATTCTGTTTAGTAGCTCTTCAGTGTTTACCTGAGACAAGAGCCGTACAAGGGACGCTCCTACACAACACCGCAAGACAAGCAGAAGTCGCATCTATCATGCGTGGGGATGTTTGTGACCAAAGCTTTTGAAACTAAAGCTTTGGTCAATAAATGTAAACATGTCAGTCTGACTGAAATTGTACTAAATCAAATTTCTCAAAGTTTGACTAACACACCCAGATCGAGAGTCCAGCAACTACTGCGTTTTATACCATCTGTCGTACCAGAGTTGGACTCAAGCCGGACTGGGGGCCCTGCCCATGCCCATGTGAAAAATAAGAAAAACTAAACTTTTTTTTTTTTGACTCACAAGGAGACAGATTTTATACTCAGCTTAAAAAATGTGGTATTCTTCAGTTAATGTACGGTAGGAAGACTCTTCGTGGCGTTCGACATGCTAACAACTAGCTGCATGCTAAAATGGAAACTGACAAACGTCAGTAAATACATCAATTGTTGTAAAAGTGCTTGTAAACTGGGACAAGGACAGTTATCCAAGTGATTGACGTAGTCGAGCTACTTGACCGTGCATAGAAACATACTGTGCAGGGTCCCCAAGGGTCCTTGAAATCCTTGAAAGATTGTAAAATTGAAAAAAAAATAACAAAAAAAATAAAATTGCTCTAAATTGTCATGGGACATTGAAAGTGCTTGAAATGTTGTGCAAGAGAGACGTTAAGTTGATATTTAGGTAAATGTCTCCCACTGTCTCTGTCCACCTACTGCTTCACTGCATTGCTTGATGTACCGTACATACAGAGCAAACATCGAGTCGTAATTACTGTTATGGACGCTGTACACGTCGTCTCTCCGCCACTAATGAGAGACAACAGGCAGAACAATGAATGAGTAACGTTAAGCATGAGAGAGCAAATTACGTGACGCCCGGAAAATGCTAATTCCAAGATCTCTGGGCTCACCTAAGAAAAATTGCTTGCCCAAGATCCCAAGAACCCAAGAACAATCTCTTGGGCAGATGCAAAGTTTGCTGCAAATCAATAAATCTGGTCGCCAATGTGTGAATTGAGTGGGAAATTGGTATTAGCGTCGTCCATCTTTCTGTTTATGTAGGATTGTTTTTTCAAACAAACTGGCAACCTTGATTTTCTGAGGAGGGAGGTGAAGAGGGGTCAATACTTTCAAATTAGATTGTAGTACCTGTATTATAACATAGTTGAATATCTTACACACAGTCCACTTTAAGCTGATTTGTATGTGTTCTTCTTGTTTAAGAAAAGACTACATTTAGTAGTCACTAGTTCGAGCTGAAGAGTTGTAACACCCAGTGAGTAATCTGTGTTAATGAGAGGGGAGTCATTCTCTTTCATCCCACACAACTCACCTAATAATTGCAGTTAATAATTACAGGCTGTAAATGTGATGCATCAAAAATAGACACTTTTTCTTCCTACATCATTTTACATCATCCAATTTCCCAATACGCACATGCTTGTGTGGACACAGCACAGGGTATTTATTTATTTTAAAGAAATCCCCTCCTAACTAAAGGGGGATAACATCTGCAGTCTTTGCTTTGTATGAAAATGAATAGTGCAGCTCAACAGAAGCTAAAATTAGGCTTTTGTGGTCTGAGATGGACAAATCATGTGGTTGTCTACCAAGGTTGCAGTCCCTCTAGTGCCCATGTCCCTGTTTGTGTTTACCTCTACAAGACCAAAACAAGGACATCTGAGTGGGCTCACTCAATCTCACTTTCAAAGTCACATTTCCTAGGAAAGCAGCCATTAGGAGACACAATTATATCGATTAATAACATTTTTGAACAAAACTGTTTAGACTTGAAAGATTTTCAACATATCCTTCAAATTCGCCAATGTATTTTACCATTAAGGATTACGTGAAAGCACAAACATGTATTTGTCAAGTGGTAGGTTAGTTGTTAGACACTTTTTGTCCTATCAGGTGGTGGAAGCCATGAGAAACAATATTGATCAATAGGCGTTCGACTCATAATTTGATTGCAACTTTCAGGATGTCATGTAAGCTTTTAACTCGCACGTAAACAACAGCGACTCAGGCGTTTAGAGGGAACTTTGACATCAGAGAGCTGAGCGAGTCCCAGGATTGTTTTCCCGATGTAAAGGATCAACAGAATAATACAGTGTCACATTTTTTGCACTGTTCCATTACAGAGACACTCAGCTAGACCAACTATGTAGAGCAGCTCTCGGAGCTGCATGGGAGAGGGAGGCAGGGTACTCATCACAATCAAAACACCTCCCAGCGTTTCCATGGCAACAGCAAGCACTCTCCACTGGCGGCATATTCCTTGTGGAACCTGGTGGTTTCTGTTCAACCGCAACTGATTTTTCCAATTGAGTGTGCAGATCTCGACTCGTGTTTGTTTGCACATGAGAAGTTTGCAGTCTATGTAAGTGGGGAGCAAACAGACGGAGGGACAAAGAGAGTCGGCAAATGGACGAAGAGATAGCGAGTGAGACAGAGAAGGTTTATGGCTCTAAGGTTATCATTGTCCTGACAGGAAGGGGGAAAAACATCCCTCATCGACTGCCGTGACTATTTAATCTAGCTAAATTGCATTCAAGGCAATGACTGTAAAGCCCGGGGACGACGAGTTCAAGACTACATTTCCATTTACAAGTAAATATCCACTAAGTGTCATTAGCTAAATGGCTGTTCGCTCTCTATGTGACGACAGAGAGAAAAAAGCACCAAGAGACAGGCAGAGAAAAAAACAATGATGAATGATTATGATGCTGATGCTTCGTGGTTCATGGAGGAAGGAAACACGTCCTACTAACTACCCTAAAGATTTATCATAAAGATCTGAAAGTTGCTGTCAAAAACAGTCTCACACGCACACTGGATGTTTGTCAGTGTCAGCGCTATAGAGAGAGAGAGGGAGCAGGATAGGACGGGCAGGTTGTCCTAAATCCGTTCCCTCAGCCAAGGAGGAGACACCGAAAGCTCAAGTGCCACACTTCATCATCCATAATCTGCTTTGTAGACAAACTACTTCAGAATACATAATGCAAGCCCATGTCTACCAGCTCTCACATCATCCACCCCCGTTGATTAAACATCCATCTGGCTGATGCTCTCCCTTTTTTTTTTGACTTCCACTTCATTTTGCTGCTGTGACAGCACCGGGGGGCGATCAGTGGGAAGCAATTTGGGTAGAAAACATCCAGCAGAGATGCAGAAAACTTCCTCTAAAGATGATAACAATCTTTAGTAAAACAGAAGTAGAAGAAGGAAGTCACAAACACGCAAACACGTCAAAATGGAGAAGTGATCTCCTCGTTTTACACTGATTTCTCCAGTACGGTGGTGTTACCTGTACAGATGGACGGCTGCCCCCTTTATCTCCATTATCCCCACCTTTTCACTGGTCCCAATGAATCTTTCTCCCATCAACACTCCACTCATGTCCACTTCTTTTCTTCTGTCAATCACTCACCTGTCCTCATTTCCACTCCCCCTCCCTATCTGACTCTCTATCGCTCCCTGCCCCACCGATCTGCAGCCCTTTTTTTTATTACCTGAAAGATCCTCATTAGGAAGGATGTACAGCATCAGCCAGGGAGCTTGTAACCACAATAAATGTCAAATATGACCATGTGCAATAACAGGCCATAAATGAAATCCTTGGAATCGTTAGCACAGTGGGGCATTTTCTGTGTAATTAGGCTTTAGGTCAACACAAAAACAAAACCAGTGCCAGTGATGATGTTAATATTGATGATTTAGAGTTTAACAAAAACAAACAGAATAAAATGCTTTTTTAAATGTGTCTCTAAATGTGAACACAAATGATGAATCTTGTGTGAAATGACCAGTGGAATCAGGAGTCTTGCCTTGACTGGTTCTCATCAAATAATAATCATTCTTCTCGTCTAAAAGTGACTAAAAGCTGCTGCTGTGATGACAATTTAAAAGATTGAGGGCAAACACTGGAACGTTGAAATTTCAATATTTTATGTTCATGACATGAGTTGTTGAGACAAAAAAAAATAGTCGTCTGATCTGAAGCTGAGTGTTGGACTGACTCTCAGAACAATTAACATGACAGAATAAACAACAAGATGAAGCACCACATGTTTTAGTCTCGCACCAGTACAGTAATAGTTCTATTGTGTATGGAGACACAATATAATATTAATTATGTATAAAATCACATAAATAACATCTAATGATAAACAATCTTTGGCCACTTTATTAGGTACAGATAACCCCCTAATAAAGTGGCACCTGGAGTGTACCTTGGTTGTTGTCTTTCTTATCTCGTCTGTCCTCTGACCTATGGCATCAAGAAAGACATTTTTGCACTAATTGGAGACTTAAAGACACTAGAGAGGTCATATTGACCAGGTGCCTACGTGCCAAAAATACACTAGAACGCATTAAGTGGCCAGTTTGTGTACACAAATATCCCTCTGCTTATCGGGGCATGTTAGTGGTTGGAGTGTGTTTATAAAGCAGCCTTTCCTTCCTCTCCATCTCTGCTCTCTGTTCGCCTTCAGCGCGCAGGAGCAACTTGGTGCGAGGACGGAGGGCATTTTTACGCACGAACGGCAGCAACGCTGTCAGTGGTGTTTCCATACAGTCTAAACTCGGCCTCGTAAACTCCCTCTCTCCACACCTGTAAACTAGTTACAGCAACAGGTTATCAGTCCTTTCCCTCGTGTTAGTTTGTTTATAAAGTGTTAAAGATAAAACAACAAGACATGAATGAAGCGCATCCACGCGCTTGAGTGTTTTTTTAGGGAGTGGGCCACTTTGGTGTCTCTTACCTGATGATGATGTACATAACCAGCACGTTTCCGACCAGCCCCACCATGCACACGATGGAATAGAGAGCCGTGATGACGATCGCGATGATGACCGGGTTGGTGTCGTCGTAGTTCAGGTGGACGCCGGCCAGTCTGCGGTCCCCGTCGCATCTCACCTCCGCGAAGCTGGCGGTGTTGTTACCGTCGGTTAAGTTGCCGCAGAAGCCGGTGTTGTTGTTGTAAGACAGCGGGAACTGGTTCGGGTAATTCACGCCCGAGCCGTTAAGTGCGCTCTCCATGGTCCTCCTGTTGGGTGCGTGCAGCAGCAGCGGGAGGTGCGGCGTCTCTCTCGCCTCCCTCAGGTGGCTGTCGGCGGACTCGGTGCCTGTGGTGACCTGCGGCGCGAGTGAAAGGCGTCTCCGCTGGAAAGGAGCTCTGCGTTCACGTGCGGTGCGGACCTTTATGCGAAATCTCACCGTGTAGAAGAATGTGGCAGCGCGTGAGATTCGCCAGTCTGCGCGAGTCTCAGTTCACTGACGAAGCTCGCGCGGCACAGCGAGCCTACACGGGACAGAGGGGACGGCGCGAAAATGATTTAGTTCGCTCCCTTCCTTCTTCCTCACTTACTTCCCTTCCAACATTTCACTGTCACTTCATGAGATTTTTTCTTTTCATTCTTTCCCTTTTGCACCCACCACTGTCACCGCCATCATATAATCACAGCTTTATTCTTTAGTTCAAGAAAAGGGATAAAGAAAACACATAACAAGGAAGGTGTGATCAAATGATGGAGGGTGGTAGGGTCCTTCCTTCCTTCCTTCCTTCTATATATATATATTTTTTTTTTCTCTTGGAAAAAAAGGAAGAAATATTTGATAATGTGATGGAGGGTGGTGAAGTGTGGGAGAGATGGAGAAAATAATTAAATATAAAAAAAAAGGAAATTAATGAAATAAGCTTTTCCCCTTGTTTCCTTCGAAAGAAAGGATGAGTAAAGCACAAGGAGGAAGGAAGGAAGAAAGGGAGGAAGGAATGAATGAAGGAAAACACTCCACCACCCTCATAATGTAATCACACCTTCCTTCCTTCCTTCCTCACTCATAGTCCCCTTTATTCATTCCCAGAGGTGGAAAGTAACGAAATATATTTACTCAAGTGAAATTTTTTAAGTACAATTTAAAATCAGGATTTTGTTTTTTACTTGAGTACGTATCGACTCAAGTATTGTACTTCGTTACTTTATAAATCCTATCCGTTACTCAGTAAAAATATAAATTCAGCACAATGAAGACCTACAGGGGGAAAATATACACCAGAACCAGACGAATGACGATGTGATTAGCACCAGCACAAAAGTGACGTAATATCCTGTGTCGCGTCGGGCGCGTGAGCCTGAAAATAGTTTTGGTCATAAGTTTTTTTCATAATATGACAGAGCTCAGAAATCCAAAACAACGCAAAGTAACTAAGTAACTTTTACTTAAAGTTTACTTAAATTTCAAAAGAACTACTTTTTACTTCTACTTGAGTACATTTTCAGATGACTATTTTTATTTCTACTTGAGTAATATTTTATCCAAGTATTGGCACTTTTACTTGAGTACAATATTTTAGTACTTTTTCCACCTCTGTTCATTCCTTACTTTTCTCCTTTCCCCCCTTTCCCCTCCTCAATCCTCCCTCCCTTGTACCCTATCCTCCCTCTTTTCACTTCTTCCATTCCCTGCGTCTTGCTTATAATAACCAGGTATAAGCACTTAAAGTTATTTAATTAAAATGCATCCACTCTATGTACTTGACACACTGAATGTCAAGTGCAGTATTAAATACTTAAATCTGATTAAAACACACTGGGTTTAGTAGCACTAATGTATGAATCTCAATTTATGTTTGACTCACAAAAATGCATCACATTGAGTTTATTAGTTTATTATACCTATTATCTGTTTCCCACCGCTTTTCATCCTAGTTTTTCTTCTTTCCGAGTTCCAATCATTTCATCTGTTTAATATGTTTTGTTTAACCACTATTCTACTTATCAATATTACAGTAAAGCATACATGTACAACATGTGATTAATGGTATCATTTAGAGAGACAGGAGACAATACAAGAGAACGTGAAACGTGAAAGACGTAAAGAGACAGTAATGGATGTCGAGGAGGGATCGAGGGATTATTTGTCAGGTTTGTCATGCATGTACAGTACACGTAATGCTTTGAAGACTCTCCCCACTTTGTGATTTCTGTTTTTCTCTGCTGTATTCTAATGAGTGAAGCCGAGCGAGGAATGTGGCAGTGTAATCCAATAGGGATTGATTTTAATCAAGATAATGTCCCTGCTTGTCTCATTACAGTTTCAGAGAGGCACGAATTGGGCAAAGATCATTTGCCAAACGTGCTAGAGGCCCTTTTAGAGCAAGTCTGCTCAACACTGCTCAAAGTCAACATTGTAAGTTTCCTACAGTGGCTACACGTAATCAACCAAAGCCACGCAACAGAATAAGAAAAAAGTCAGCTAATTACAGAATATCCTTGAGAGAACAGAGATCTAGTTCGAAGCAGACAGTTTGATATTGTGCAAAGTAGATGTAAGCCTGTGGCCGCGATGTTTGCCTTGAACATAATATACGCGAGTAAGGTCAACTTCACACAGCTTGGCTGTGTTTTCGCGCTGATGGTCATTTGATTCAGTCAGTGGTGCGAGACCCAGTAGAATTACTCTATGAGGCATTGAGTCATCAACACGGGCAGGAAGCAGATGGTTCAAGGATATGTTTGTTTTTTTCCATGTCTTTTCTAATCCAGCAGGGAATTTCACTCCAAAATGACAGAGCTTTGAAGATGGCCACTTCATTTATCGGATTACCGAGACTGCTGAGGACTCACATACTGTTCGAGGGTGAGCTGAAAAGTTCATCGGCTTCAAATTCAAAGAACTTTATTTTGTCCCGGAGGGGCTTTTTTTTTTTTTTTTCTTATATAAATATAAGAATTACGGCAACGCTACATCAGCCTTTTTGGACCGTCCTCGCATGATTAACATGTGTACCAAGCTTTGTTCATGTACGTGAAACACAACAAAAAAATCATCCCGATGGAGCTTTTTTAAAATGTTCATAAGCCCCGCCCACTTCCAATTTTTACGCACTTTCTCCAAATACTTTCCCACGTAAATGTACACCATTTCTGATGCGGTCGCAGAAATCTGTGAGTTTTGAGACATGTTCAGGTCTTGAAAAATGTGATTTACTTGTAGGAAAAATAATAATAATAATAATAATTCCTTCAACACAGTCGTGCTCAAAACCCTAATAACTTTATTTACATAGGTGCAAGTTGCAATGGGAAGTAAATGGAGACAATAATATGAACGCAGCTGTGACGTCAGTAAAATGACCAATCAGAATGGAAATTCAATGACCATGATGACCATATGTGGTTTTTAAACAACATTTTGAATTTCACATCAAGTTTAATGGAAAAGCTAGATGGGATTGCATCTCTATAAACTTTCCTGCATGTTTTAAATGTTTCCCTGCTCAAACACACCTGATTCAAATGGTCGGCTCTTCAGTAAGCTCTGCTGACGCCTGATAACGGCCCATTTCTTTGAATCAGGTGTGTTGGAGCAGGGAAACGCCAAAAACATGCAGATCCAGGAGTGAGAAACCCTAAGTTAATGTATTATGATATAATTAACCCTAAAAATGAATATCAATTACGCAGAAGACACATTCGGGCAAGCACACTTTGCATTACTGTAATTACGCAACCTTGTCTGAAAGCTGAAAAGTTGCACGTCAAAGCCAACGTCTGGTTATTAAGGTAATTTCGCTCACACTGTTGCAAGAAGACGGCGAATGAGCCTATTTGTCGGCCGAGAGGGAAAACGTGGGACAAACAGCTGTACATGTTTCCATTTTCTTGGCCTGTTTTTAGATATTGAGACTATTTTTGGACTATATGAGTCTTATACTGTGCGAATTTAATTGACTGAAACATTTAGGTTTTTTTGTAATAACTGCCAGATAGTGAAAGTTATTCTGGAAAAAGCTCTCACTTACAGGATAATTGTCTGGCGCTGTTATGGTTAAAATAATCAAGAAAAAAAAGTCCACATGGACAATTTGAGGGTTAGGTGTTAAAGGTGTTAAAATAATTGAAATAATAAATATTAGCGTGTATATTTTAGGGTTAAAGTTTGGTTTCAAAACAGTGTCAGATAGTTAGTGTTAGATGAAGAGCTTGCCATGAAAGATTTACAATTATAATAAGGGTTCAGTATCTTGTAGGGAAATCCATGTCATACTACATTTTCACTGACACAAACACACTGACTAATTGTTTTTGAAGAGAAGAGCTGGTGAGTTTGGAAGTGTCAGTAAAATTCACGCATTTTCATAATTTCCCCTTTGAAGGACTGTCACCACATTTCTACACCTGGTGTAGGGATTTGGAGGCAGGGGCTCCTTCCTGTTGCCATGGTGAGGATGAACATTGCACTTTCACGAAAGGCAACACCTTTCCAGCCTCCACAGGCAGTTATTTGTCCCACAGTCAGAGCATATTGGATAAATTTCCTCAAGTGACAATAAACGTAAAACTCACAGCACTTCACCTGCCTGCGCAATTAGAATACAGCCACGAGGTGTAAAATCAAAGTGATTGACTCGTTTTTCAAACAAGAACTCTGCTGCTCTGCAGAGCGAATGAGGGGAGAATGTCAAAGAGAATGTTAGAGGCTGTTCAAATGTACCAGTCACAAACAATTCCAGGATATAATTTTTTTATTTGCTAGTGGAAACACAACAGATTATGTTCTGTTCCAGGCACGAGTGAAGGTTTTATTCATGAAAACCCTAACCCATAATGGGACATTGGTTCACAGAGAGAAGCACCATTAGAAGCAGACATGAACAGTCCTCATATCCTCTTCACCTAAACATTGTCTCTGATGACTTCTATCCTCCATGTTATCAGAGTCAACACTTAGACCCAATTGGATTTTGGGTGATAATGACACACTGCAGACCTGCGAGCATACAAACGTGACTTTTCCTGTGCACGAACGTTGACCCGGTCTTGATTTCTAAGACCGACTGGGGACGAAGTAATAAACACATATTGAATGCAGTCTGTTAAGTGAGGCACACTGGCTGTTAAGACAAATATGATTTATTAAAAATATGATAATGTGATGTGTGCAATGTTACAACTGGTTCAGGAAGTGGACTCAAAAACAGGACATTTAAAAGAAAGCTGACATAAAAGCTTGACAAATTGGTTCAGAACACTGTTTGGCTGTATTCAAGGCTGATGTGAGAGTCACAATCTTTTTTTGGAGATGAGCAAGAGAAATCAGGTGAGTGAGGAGCACTTTCAGAGGCTGAGGCGCAGTCTACACGTAAGTATGTCCTTTTTTTTTTTAAATTGTAGCTTTTTCTTTCAGGTCTAGGTTTCCTGGAATCCTGGACATGTGGTCACAATTGTGCTGCATGTTGTCGATGTCTCCCTGCTCCAACACACCTGTTTCTAAGTGTCAGCTCATTAGTAAACACTGCAGAGGCCTGGTAACAAGCCATCTATTTGAATCAGGTGTGCTGGAGCAGGGAAATGTACAAGGAAGTGCATTTTACTTACTCATAGATGTGAAAATACATGTTTATTATTTATGTTTACCTTTACATTGACTGTCTTCGCTGCTGTGACAATGCAAAGGTCCCTGTTGTGGGACTAATAAAGTTATTAGTGATTTTTTGCTGTATCAGTTGTATTAGTTTTCTTTATTTATTTATTAGTATTGATGGACCCTCCAGTTACTTTAAAAAACAAACAAACAAAAATGTAATAGTGGATGAAATGGAGAGAGAAATGCATCAAAGCAAACACCAACCCATTATGTGTCTCAGTAAAACAATTCCTCTTAAATCTCTTCATTCTATAATCAAATAGTAACTTAAAATATGATTGGCAAACATGTATCTCAGCAAAGATCAACATCATATATATGATATGTATATATATAGATATATATATATCTATATATATATATAGATATATATATATCATAACTTTATCATTATAGTTCATTATTAACAGCAGATGACATGAAGTGATAGGACAAACACAGGTTTGAAAAATAAACATTCTTAAACATTTATTTAACTTTAACTATTCAATTTTTTTTTACTTAATCCACAAATTTAGATTATTCTGAATGAAACCTTTTTAAATTACATGAAGAATGAGTTGAAATTACAATGTAATCTATGTCAATATTAATTATTATTATTTATATAATTAATAATATCTTCATAATTTTTTGGCATTTCTGTTTTGTACACATTTCCCCATACTCAAGCCTGTTGTTGTGTAGTTGTAATAAATATTTTCAAACATGTTATTCTCCTCCTTCTTCTTCTTCTTGGGTCAGTAATCTAAGGAGCCAATGATTCATGAGAGAAATGATCTCAGTCCACGTTGCGCCGCTGTGAGGCATTTCCATCCAAATTGACTACTGGGACACAGCTTTTGTGTCGAGGATGAACTCATCGACACACAAACTGTGGGTTCGGTCTCTGGAAATGGATGATTCTCGTCACAGTTTCTACATGTGTAGACAGTGCTGTTACTGTGCGCCAGTGTCTCCTCTGTTTGATGTCATGGTCATCACGATTGTTTACATGAGGCAAGATGTGCAATGAAGCCTAACAGACAAAGTTATGCGTGTATTAGTGTTAACTTATCATTCCTTCACACACTCTACATACACAGTTGCTCTCCCACTACATTCACGAACAGTGACGCCTGAAAGGACTATGTATGGTTTGTATACCAGAACAGGAAGTGATTTTTTTTCCTCTGATTTGCCAATAAACCTTTACAGTTATAGTTATATTGTCATTTGTTGACTTTGGCATGATTTAGACAGCAATAAATAAACACTGGGTTTTTGTGT
The DNA here is from genome assembly GCF_963457635.1 of Microchirus variegatus. Lineage (NCBI taxonomy): Eukaryota > Metazoa > Chordata > Actinopteri > Pleuronectiformes > Soleidae > Microchirus > Microchirus variegatus. The sequence continues at coordinate 9,564,643 of NC_139812.1, forward strand.
TTTCATGTGGATGACGAGGTTTTGAGAACTTCTGGCGCAGTATCCCACAATTCACCTCCTGGCTGGTTCTTATCAGCCGCAACTCGACTGTCAGCTGTGAGTGAAGCGATCTGTTTAACCACTCACTCACTGTCGAACAAGAGAAATCTTTTTTTCCACTTTTAACTATTGTTGTTTCTTTGGTGACACTCTCTGAAACTTTACAAACAACTGCAGAGGAGAGCGTCATCTTTCTACATCCAGCACATGCATGCCCATTGTACCAGAAAGGTCACATGATATGCATTTTCAGCTGAGTTACTATGGACACTTTGAAAATGGCACTAAAATCCTTGCCTGTCACACACAATTTTTTTGTATCTAAAAACACATGGAGCCTTAGCATGTGTGGACAGGTTTCTTTTTAAACTCAGAGGAGGAAAATCACAACTCTTGTTTTTGCAGCAAGAAGACCCGGGTTTGAGTCCCCACACAGTCCAGAGACATGCAATATAGGGATTAGGTACATTGGACCTTCTATGTGACCATAGGTGTGAGTGTGAGAGTGAATGACCCTGCATATATCGTCCTATGTCGGCTGAGATTGGCACAGCACACCCGGCGACCCTCATGTGGAGGATAAAGCGGTAGAAGATGGATGAACTAGACCTGACTGCTGAGAGGCCACTGAATGCTGGAGGTAGTGGCCGATTAAACACTCGTGAGAGTAATCAAGGCAGGACATGTGATAGAGCAGGTGAGAGTGGAGCAATGACAGGAACTCAACTAATATGAAAACCACAGTAAACACCAGAAAACGACTAGAAACACATGAAACTCCACATGAATCACCAGCTGCACCTAATCCTGCAGTCAGCTTGTCTTCATTTACCCATCCACCCTGCCAGGACTCAGCTCTCCCCTGGAAAAAAATTAAAATATATCTCAATTTTTTAATAAACATTTGGAATTTATAAGTGAGACAGGATGGTATCTGTCTGTGTCCTCTCCTTTTGAACCTGCTGCCATGTAACCAGTGTTGTAATGTAATGAAGTACAAATACTTTGTAACTGTACTTAAGTAGAATTTTCACATATCTGTACTTTACTTTGTTATTTATGTTTCTGACAACTTTTACTTTTACTCCGATACATTTCCCTTAACCCTCTTTGTTACTACAAAATAAATGTTGAGTTGGTGATGTAATGCCTGTTTGTTGCCTCTAGTTTTAGTGGCACCAGCTGTTAGCCGCTCAGCTGTTAGCTACAGTTTTAGCCACTGTTGTACGCCTGACACCAGGATTCAGCTATTAGTGTTACTACAAAATAAATGTTGGTGATGTAATGGTGACATAATGCCTGATATAATGCCTGTTTGTTGTCGCTAGTTGTTTTTAGCTGCACCAGCTGTTAGCCGCTCAGCTGTTAGCCGCTCAGCTGTTAGCCGCAGATTTAGTCGCTGTTGTACGCCTGACGCCAGGTTTCAGCTATCAGTGTTACTAGAAAATAAATGTTGGTGATGTAATGGTGACGTCCATCTCTACTCTTCCTTTTCTTAATGCCCTCTTTGGCAATTTATCTGCCCTCTCATTCCCTCTCACTCCTACATGCGCTGGTACCCGAAAGGGAAAAACATTATTCGGCCTTCTCTAAAGTTATCAGCTCCCATTCCTAAGCACAAGCCTAAACAATTCAGGACGGCGCCTGCCGCAACTGTTGTAATCACTCGGTATATCGCTGGCTCCAGTCTGTTGTCTACAGAATTCGTCTCTTCACATTTTCGCTGAGCCTGACCGGAATGGGGCAGACGACTGATGACGCTACTGCGCAGTCCTCTCCATGGTCAGCTCCATGTATCAGCAGAGAAATCACCTTTACATATCCTAACTCTGGGACTCACAGGCAGACTGACAGAGGATGCCCAACTGTTACCATACTTGTTTTTGTTCGGCATTGTCTCAGTTCCACTCAGATCTGAGTTGCTTGCAATAAAGCTTTTCAACGTAACTCATCTCTGACTCCAGAAAACTCCATCCTTGGTCAACTCATCAAATAATCAAATCTCTGCAACAGTACCCACATAAATCTAACTTGACCTCCACTCTTCATTATTCTATTCACAGACTGCAAAACTTCATACAGTACGTCCTGTTGGCTATTGAAATGAATTCATGCTCAACAGAACTGATGATAAATCAGAGCAAATCAGTACCTTATTATGTCTATAGCCTCTTCCACCCATCTTAGTGCTACCAGGACTGCCAGCATCTCCACCGTGTAGACCCCTAACATATCTGATGTTCTCCTACTTAGTCCAATTCTCTTTGCTGGTACAGCCACCCCAAATCCTGTCACTCTCCTATTACATGAAACTGAAATGCACTAACCAAATCACTGAATCACTGTGTCCCTTCAAATTCACCCAGTAGTTTACCATCACCTGCTTCCTTCTCAGCTCCAGAGGCATCTCTCCCATCTCCACCTGTAACGCAGGTACTGGCGTTGTTTTAAAAGCCCCACTGCAGACTCTCAGTGCCTGTGCCCCACATCCAGCTTCTTAAGCCTTGACCTAGCAGCTGATCCATATACAATACTGCCATAATCAAACACGGATCTAATTAAGGCCACATACACTCTTCTTAGTGCCGAGCAACTTGCTCCCCAGTCCGCCGTACCTGTCAGACATCTCAACACATTTATCACGTTTTGCATTTCTTTTCTACTCTATCAATGTGACCTGCCCATGTTAAATGTGAATCAAACACCACACCCAAAAATGGAAACTCTTTCCAACTGATTCCCATACATTTTCAATTTTACTTGTACTTTTGCTCAAGCATCACTTTCAAGTACTTTACACAAGACTGCATGTAACAGTAGCACATCACTTCTTACATGACCGGCTTCACCTTTTTATCATATCGTATTTGATGTTATATTCAGGTGAGAAAGTCGATGTAACTGCACCAGGGAGACTGTGATGTTATGCATCGATGTCTTATGTTAAGAACATGCACAGCAGGAAGCGTCATAAACTATCATGTGAAACTGCTTATGAAACCATTTTGCAGCGGTTATAAAACATCGGAGCCAACAAATTCTCTCCTGCTGGCATACGGCACAGTGGGAGAGAACTTTGAACTTCTGTAATAACAAAGCTGTCTTTATCTGTGAGAGCATTGGTGATGAAAAAAAAAAAAAAAAAAAAAAAAAAAAGCAAATTTATGAAATAGGTGAAGTGGTTTGCATCAGAAAAACATGGACAAACACCCAGTGCTGACAATGAGGCACAAAGGTCATAGGTTATCGACACAACAGAGGGATGTTGATTACCACTTAAAAACACATTTAGTTTTATTGACTGACAACAGAGTAATTTTCCATTTGTACCACAAACAGAGAGAGGCTGTTTAATTCAAGCAAACACAAAATAACATAGAAAAAAAAAATATTTTACTCCAAAATGGTGAAACAAACAAGACTCTCAGTGGCTGCACAGTTAAGTAGAATTTCAGATGAAATTTGTACCTTATTTGGATGGAGGCTTGACCAATGACAACAGCACAAAATGTCCTTTTGTGACACAGAAACATTTTCCTCAGCAGTTCACAGCACATCCACGTCACCTTACTTCAATAGTCATCATGCCTTTGCCTTATTTTTCCATTGTTCACTTGAAGAGGCTATAACAAGATAAAAAAGGAAAAAATATCCAACCTCCCATCTTACCCATGCTTGATATATTGCATTTGCCTTTGCATATCAGAAACATGCAGCAATGCTGCTCATAACCAGTGTTGTCTCATCTGTGAGAGCTTTTATAGATCAAAAAATCAGCGTTTTATTAAACCAAAACAATTGAATCAAGAAAATATAGGAATTTTCTCAGTAGCAGCGTGGATACAATGATTCAGTGTTCATGTTTTGTCCGTCCACTTAGCTGCAAATCTTCTTCAAAGATTGTTTTCAAGGTAATACGCTTGCCTTCCTTATTTCAAGTAATTGAGTAGTAACTGGAGTAGAATTGCTGACCCTTGGTGATTTGTGACATTAGTACTTCAAGCAGTGAAGGTAAGGAGTTTTAAAATCCATCTTTTTTTTTTTTGAAGACTCTCTGTCTCTGTGTCTTTCTTGCATGTCTCTCTACCTGGGGCTCCTCTTGCTTCCTCCTCTCTTATAACAGATTTATAGATTGTCACTCAAAGAGAATGTGACAAAACTTTCTGACATTCAAGCCTTTGGGGCAAGGATTTAAACATTTCAAACATAATAAAAAATAAATAAATAAATAAAAATCTGATGTGGGTAACACACAGTATCAGAATTGGGCATCAATACTGTAGTGTAAATGCAGCTGTAAGAATGTGTGCTTCTGGTGTTTCCTTCTCCCCCAGAAAAAAAAGAAATGTTTTTTGACATTTTCAGCTAATGCAAATATGTGGTAACAAATGGTGACGAGTGAAAGTGCAGGTAGTTAGAAACACAAAACATCTAAACAAGACATAACGCAGCAAAAACCCATCATGAGATATAACCAATGATACACTAATGCAATTTTTAAAAGTGTAATTTGTGTGATGTTTTCTCTTTCGTTTTGTAAAAAAAACTACTTATTCAATTAGCACACATAGCTCAGATACACACCGGTGACTTCTGTGAATGTCATCTTATTTGCACGCAAGCAGCTGACATATGAGGTGAATATCAGCTAATGGGAACGTACAGCCGGTAAATCAGGTCTTCCCGACATTATACCTCCAGTTTGTGCCTCACGCACACTTTGCAGCAAACACAATTCAGTATATTTATAATCCCCAAGCGTTTCCTGTGATCATGGAGTGTGTTAGTGTCACATGTTAGCAGTACCTGCTCTGCAGTGTTTCTAACAAATGTAAACACATGAAAGACAGAGGAAGCTGCCAAAAACAGCCAGTGCTCAGTCTTTGTCTTTCTGTCTATAGTAAATATTGTCAAACAAAGCACATATTGCCTGAGAGGCACACAAGGTCTCATGTGTTGTTCCTTCTCCTTCTTTAATCAGTGATAGTGCATCTGATAATACAGAGAGGGAATGTGGTAATTCCCCAGCCAGCATGTCAATGTGGGCCCCAAAGAGTTATATTCAAGTTTGTTTATGGTTTACCTTCCGTTTTTGCCCGCATGGGCTTCTCTTCTGGTGCCCATGTTACTAAAACCATATGGGGCATGCATAATTTGCCCACTTAAGATCATGCCCACTTAGTACACAAGTGGATGTGAGCTTAAAGTGAGCAAACACCATGGAAACCATGGACAAACCCACTTGGGACCCATGCCAGCCTGAATATAACCCTTATGTGGTCATTGACATGCTGTCTGGATCATTTTACTTTTTTGTAGTAATTTACTCAAAGCTGCATTAATGTTATATTATGAATTGATGGCAGATGGTCAGTATATTATATTATACTAATCTTGGTGACCACTCAAAGCACTTTCTTATTCACATATCTCATACCCATTGACCTTGACCCCTGACCTTGTGGTTGGAAGATGACCAGCTCAACCCTTAAACCACAAACATCAATTAAAAAAAAGAATATATATATATATATATATATATATATATATATATATAAATAAGATAAAAATGCAGGTACTTATTAAATTACTAAATTATGAATTCAACTCAATCTTTACTCCTCTGCAGTCAGTGCCATTTCAGATGTGCTGAAATCTTCCTACACCTCATTCACCTTCCGTGTCCACTGACCAGGTTGAGACCAGTGAAATCATTATCATCGACTGCCTGAGGACAGAAGTTGAAACAGATGATGAGCAGAGTGGGACTCATCTCACTCCACCATCATCTGCTGGGTAGGATGAGTCCTTTAGGATGCTTAATGTCTGCCGTAGGCATCAGAGGGAGGAGGAGCAGAAGGTTAAACTGTTTTCCAGGGCAGGGCAGGTCAGTGTGTGAGTGTTATTTTTTGCACTTTGAAAAAAAGGAAAATACCTCCTGCCAGCTGCAGACCTGTTACCACACCAGGAAGACATGAGTCAGAACGCTCTCATTGGAGCAATGACAGTAGGACACCAGCAGGTGGATTTGTCTGAGAATTCTCAGGAAGTGTAGTCACTGCTGTGTCTCCTTAAAGGTAGGGTTGGAGACCTCCAGAGCGAAAAACAACAAATGCTCTCAAAAGATCACAAAGACATAAAGTTAACCTACATGTCCAGTAGAAACAGAGCCACCATGGCTCCATGGCACCACTTTGCAGCCCTTTCTGAACTTTCAGTTGTCGCCACAGTTCAAACGCAACACCGATGTTCACTCTGGTCTTGGGTCAGCTTTTTTCTTGGCAGGAGCTTTCTCAAAAACAATATTTCGATTGTGACCGACACCTGTTGTTGGCAACTTTTCTGTCCTAATGTTGCTGCAACCGTCTCATGTCTTGTTGGATTTTTAGCAAACTAGCATAAGCTCTGGGGTTGTCTTTTGAGCATCCGCGAATAGTTCACAAAAAGGAGTACGTGCATAGGGGGGAGAGGGCAAATGGAAATTTGATTCATGCATCACGATCCAATAAATTTGTTCAGGCCACTGACGTTTTTTAACTTTTGTGACAATGCATTCATTTTGGTTACAAATCGTGGCGTGTAGAGGATTTTAACCAATACAGGAAAATATGCTCCAGAAAATGATCTCCCATCCCACCTTTAATCAAGCAGTTGGTGTTATGCGGACGTATAATGTGTGTGTTTGTTTTCTGTCAGTGTGTCTGTCAGCCTCTGTATCTCCTCCCTGTGAGCACACTCATATCCACCAAATGAGTCCCATCACTGTTGTGTCATCAGCACATTACAGGACGGTCTGCAGTCTTAGTCATACAGAGAGTAAAGGAAAGGGCACAGAAACACAGCCTTGTGGAACGCCTGTTCTGAATGAGAGGGCAAAACAACAGTGGGGGACCCAACTCGATTGACTGTGGCCAGTTTGAAGTAAGACGCTCTGTATCCACAGGCAGATGTCGTGTTTGGTCGGATATCTGGTGGAACAGTCTGCTGGGATGGATGGTATAGAAGGCAGCTCTGAAATCCACAAACAAAAGCTGTGCAAACATTCCTTGGAGCATATGCAGTGAAAGAGTAATGATATAATAAATGAAAGTGAATTTAATTTAGGTATATTATCATTTTTACTTAGCACACTGTACAAACGGTGTCATAATGATGTCATTATATGAAATGGTATAAAGGTTTTTGAGAACAGTATCATCGCTCAGTGACTGGAATGCCAGATTCCTCCTGTCCAATATCAAACGAAGACCAATAACCAAGACTGTGAAAGTGTATTGCCTTTAAATTAAACCGTTAAAAACGTTTAGTCACCTTTAAGATGCTTATAAAGAGTTATGGTCTGCTTTTTCATCATTGCATCAAAGTGTTTTTCCCCATTGATATAATGGGGCGGAGCAGAGGCAAAGGAAAGAGACAAAGGCAGTGATGCTACATTATGGCCAACTGCTGTAAAACACCAAATACAAACAAAGAAGGTATATAATGGGGCCCCTGGTGGAGCCTGTTATCTAGATGATGTTTCTCTATATTTCTGTATTTATGTTTCAAAATATTGGGTGGCACAAGGAGTTAGCTTTACAATCTGAAAACTGAAATCAATCACTGTCATTTTCTTTCTGTACAATGATGTGTGGGATTTTTTTTGTGAGAATTAGACACATGATAAAGGTTGGGTTGTGAAAAGGTTGTGAAAATTATCACTTTGATTTATTCCACTAACGAACTGATGAACCGAGGTGGTGGAATTTGTCTGTAGGTAGAAGACGACATGATGACAGGATGAGAATGACTCACCTTGTGCTGTTTGATTGTGTTTGAGTGTCTTTTTGAATCATTGCTCTTCGGTGTAAGTTTGAGCGACTGCAACTTCATTGTTAATTTGTTCTCATTCCGATTTGACCTTCAATTATTTCTGTGTTTTAAGCATCGCTGTCTGGTGGCACATCTGTGTACCTGTCAAATCAGTCCTCTTTACATCAGCACAGTGATCAGCTTCAATTTCAGCTGAAATCTAACTTCACATGATTCCCCGTGTCTGCAAAACAAAGAGAAACTCATCCGACTGCACAACAGGCACAGAATGGGAACTGATTGTAAATCCAACATGTGTGAAGACGATGTGTCTCAGAAATGGGCTTTTCTCTCTCTGGAGTTCGATTTGTTTCTGCATCTAGGTTTTTTTCCCCCAGTTTCTCTGGCTTCCTCCAACAGTTAAAAGACAATTTAAATTAAAACCCATTTTTAGCTTTTGTAGCCTTAGAATATTATTTAGAAATTCTTTGGACTTTGTTCTTTGGCCTTGCTTTACAGAGGCCACCATGCTGCAACATGTATTTTCTACACCAGCCCAAAATAATGTGTGTTTTATCTTTTCAAGATTTTGAACAAAAAAAATCCCCAGCTCCACCCACAGATAGGGAAATTACTTACTTTTTTACTCATATGGCAGCAATGGTTCCAGTGTAATCGTACAAGACAATCAGGCCATTAAATATATCAAATAAAACTTCTTGTTTTTGCCAATAAATGGCTCTGATTGGTATTGTACAAGTCTGTACTGAACATCCACATCATTCGTCGCAGCGCACTGGCTCGGATGCCCCTCTTAGAAAAGCTCCACTTGGATGACAACTATTTCCACTGTCAGGATCAAGGATCAGGCCTTTGCTGAAAACCCACGGTTGCGCCTGCTTTTCCTTTCGCGCAACCATTTGTCCGGTATCCCCTCAGGACTACCCGCATCTCTGGAAGAACATAGCTTGGCTGATAACTGCATCGCCATAGATGTCTTGTCCTGGATGGAAACCTTTTAGCAAACCAGCGAATTGCTGATGACACATTCTCTCACCTTTCCAACTTGACTGAGTTATCCCCCAGTGACAAACAAGATCACGCAAGACCTGAGAATTGTTGCAGGAAGGAGAAGCTTGAAACACCCGTGGCGAACAAATGGACCAATTATGAAAGTTTTTGTAAGCACTATTCACATAAACACCCACATTTAGAAACATAGGGCCCAGGTTGAAAAATACCAGCATTCCCTTGCATAAACCAGCAAAGTTGAACCTTTTTTTTTTTTTTTTACCCCTGCCCCAAACAAAGATGGTATTGGCTCCATCTCCTCCTGTGACCCCCCCCCCCCCAAACCCCCCTCCCCATGGACCAGTACAAGTATAATTTTCAACTTTTACATTTAGTTTACCAAAACAACCAACGTAATAAAAGAAAAATGCATTCAAAATCTGTTGCAATACATTCAATTCAACAATAAACAAAAAAGACAGCTACAGAAACAAGGTATTTGTCACAAGGGAAGTACTTGACAAACCATCAGTTTGATTTTGGAAGAATTACAGAGAAGCTGCCTATATTATTTATACATGATTAATTATACTTTGTTTAACCATGTAAGTCCAGTTGCTTATAAATCTACACTGAGAACAATAACCTGGATGACTAAGGGTGCTTTCACACCATCACACCTTTTACGCCATTCTCTGCCACTTCAATCCCCACCAGGCATGTTGCGAGCCAGCCGTATTCACACAAGAAGCCACGGCGTACCCGGTGGAAATGCTCACATTGATTAGAGTGATTAGCTCCGGTGATGCACCTGGTAGAAATCGGGGGTTAGTCCGGTTCCAGTGCCGATGGTCTTTGCGGTTTATTTTGGTTCATTTAGAACTATGCATTATGTGAAAGCAAACCGTACCCACGTCTGTTTGCTACATTGTAACATTTTTCTGACTGGTACATTTTTCCACCAGGCACGCCGCGGCTTCTTGTGTGAATACGGCTGGCTTGCAAGGCTGTGCTGTGCCGATGGCAGCACTGAGCAGCCGTAACGCGCCCGGTGAGGATTGAAGCCGCTGAGGTTCTGATGTGGAAATCCGTGGTTGTCCCGTATCTCAAACCCATAATGCATTAAACTAGACCGTTTTGTCCCATTTGGTTTGGTTGCTTTCACACCAGAGTAACCGTACCAAACTAGGGCGGATAAAGCGGGTCTGAGACCACCCCTTCAGGCAGGTCTCGGACCGGTTGATTTGGTGCGCACCAAAGCACCGAGATTACATTGAAACTCATCCAGCCTTTCATAAATGTCTCCTCTGTTATTCCTCATACATATGAGCTGTAATTAACACATCTTTGTTATTACTATGATTTTGTTAGCCTTTGATGTGGAGAAAATCTGTTTTATTTTCAGAGACATGGGCACGAGCCATTCTTAATCAGTTTATAACACTTATAACATGACGGCGCTGAGTATCCTCCTCCAGACTTAACACACACACACACTTTCATATAGATGAGGTTCAGCCTGCATCTTGTAAGTCATTAGTTTCCAGTTTAAAGGCACTTAATGACTTAATTAATAACCTTTCAGAGAGTCTGTGTCTCTTCCTTCCCAGATGTGAGCCTTGCTGTTCACACAGGAGGAACTTATTAAGAAGCCACCATTTAATTTGTCTTCATTATATCTAATTACACGTAATGTATAATGAAGTTAAATGTTGGCGATGTGGTCAGACAGTGGTGGACAATGCGACCACAATATACAGACACCAGGGGACGTTTTGTATTTTGAAGAATGGTCAATTTGGTCTCACTTTCTGAAATACTTAGACCATGTCACGTTTTGCTTATTTTAACCACAAAAAGGTCCAGAAAGTGTCCTGTAATTAATTACTTTTCCCCATTTTTCTAGCATAACTGGCAGTTATTTACAATTTACTGCATGTTAAAATAGTGTAATAACAGTTTAAAATGAAGAAAAACAAACATTTGGATTTGGAAAAAGACACTGTACACCTGGACCAACAAAAAAAAAAATGTTTTGTTAGTTTTTGTCTCAAAGTCCAAAAACAGGACAACAAAAATGGAAACTTATGCACAGGGTTTTTTTTCCAACTCTCTCCTCTCTGGTCACAAAGATCGTAATAACCACACATTGGCTTTGACGTGCAACTTCTCAGCTTTCAGAAACCGTTGGAATTTTTCCGATCGCACAAACCATCACGTCATTATAGTATCGCAAACATATCCCCCGCGATACGCCCGGTGTTAAAAGGTTAAAACCACCTTTCTTCCCCATAATTTTAACTTAATCGGGTCGCCTTGACCATGAGTTGCTGCCATGTGTGGCTGATTAGATATTTAAAGGTGCCATATGTAAGAATGTGGCCAAAAACAGTTACTACACTCAAATTCAAAATACTGAGGTCTTTTAGGATTCGTTTTCTCCGCCATTGTAGCTCAGACGTACTGTAACTGGCAACCCGTGGTTGCTGGGCAGCTGAGACTCTACTGACTGCAATGATTGGTAGATGGTGGTAGGTGGCGCCACATGCCAAGACATGATTTCAAAACATAAACATGATTTGATTTTTTTAATGCAAATATTTTGGCCTTACTGTTGTTGTTGTTGGTGAGTTCAGTTTGTTATATGAACATTATTCCTGAGTCTCTGTGACATATTAGGAGGATTTTACGATCAGTTGCTTTAGACTTATTACATAATGCACCTTTAATACCTAATGAAGTTGCCAGTTATATACATACGTTTTCTGAAGTCCAAAACTTTATACAAAGTAAATGTATGTGTATCTAAGCAGATTGGGAAAAGATAATATCCAAGAAAATATATAGTATATAAAAAATTAATAATCATAATAAATAGCTTGAAAAGGCACAAGGCCGGGAAAAAAAAAAATGTTTGCAGTAACTTGCCTTTGGCCACCTCCATCTGGACCAGTGATAAAATGGAGCTGAACAGCTGGCTCAAAGCCAGGCAGCCAAAGCTCAGACTGATGAGATTATTATCAACAACAACAATGTCAGTTGCTTGGTGGTGATTTTAGATCAACCTTTCCAATAAAGCCCAAACAGCAGACATCACATGTTATTGTTGTCATTTTTATCTAAATATATCAACACTTCTGCCCCCCCATCCTCACCCTCTAACGAATCACAAAGTGTATACATTAGTAAAAGAGCATTGTGCTGGATAAAACACTATATATATGAACCCTTTAACACCTAAGCTTCCCAAATTTGTTTTAAAAGTTTTATTTAAAAAAACACAGTGCATAAACACGAGATTTTGCATATTACATTTTCAATTTGAACTATGTACAGGTGTTTTTCCAACTCTTTCCTCTCTGGTGACGAAGACTCTGATTCGCTGAATTCCTGAAACAGCGCGAGGGAAATTAACACAATAACCACATGTTGGCATTGACGTGCAACTCAGCTTTCAGAAATTTTTGGAATCATTCCGATAACACAAACGCAAAGTGCGCTTGAGCAAATGTGTCATCTACAATATGCTTGGCGTTAAAGGAGTGTACAGTGCATATTAGGGACTCTTCTGTCCACATGAGGCTGTTTCAGTGGTTTACGAAAACCTTCTTTGTTTTAAGTGGAGAAATTATCACCACAAAATGCAGCTTTAAAACCAGAGTATGTAATTTCTGCTGTCAGGGGTCTCTTAATCACATCAGAAAGCAGCGTGGAATCATGTTGTGGTTGCTTTGTTCAGTTCCCCTGTGCATTTGCACTTGACGAGGAGAACTTTTGTGGCAGAACGTGAGGCAAACATCAAATAAGTAGTTGTGATCCAATAGTAACAAATACACACACTATGCCTGCTCCTTTCTCCCCTGCTTCCACCTCCAGCATGTAATCAGTTCACCTGTGGCAGGAGCACACCTGCTCCCAATACACTGAACATCTCAGCCAGTCGGCCAAATCGTAAGAGACAACTCAGAGGTAATGTCACGGCTCGCCTGTAAATCTTGTTTATCCTAGTTCTTACACTCGCTGCTTTTTGTTTTTGCCTTTTTTGCTAATCCCTGTGCTCTCCTGTGTCCAGTGCTCTCTCTCCCCCATGTGCATGCTGCCTTTGCTCCTCACTGCTGATCGGAATCGATCGCCGCCTCTGCTGCAGGTACTTCAACTACACACCTCACGTTTGTTAAACTTTGGAATAAATAGTTAAAAACTGCTCTTGGGTCCTAAACTGAATCGTAACAGTTGTCCCCGCCAAAAAATATACAAAACAGAATATATAACATTTGTGTTGGAGACCATGTCATAGCAGTTTATTAATGTCAATAATTTTCTATAATTAATTTTTTTTTAACTGATATAAAGCATTGAGGGAGAGTGTAAACATCTGTCAGGGCTGCTCATTTTCCCACAGTGTCAAGATCCAGAATTCAGATAAACTACACACAAACCTGTGTTTGGTTAGTTTCCTGTTTTTCTATTTGTACAGCGACATTGGGTTTCATGCTTTATTAATCCACGTTATTATGATTACATGGTTTATTTCTCAAAGCAATATTTAATGTTTTAGCTGAGTTTTTTTGGAGGTTGACAATTGTTTTTATGAAAACATCCTGAATCCATTTCTGTAATATTTTCTTTCTCGTGTCATTAGCCAAAACCTGAGAGACTTTGTTTATTTTTGAAGTTATTCTGCTCACAGACAGTCAAACACACAGACAAACCTGATCAAAAGCCTAATTGCACAAATCAATATGATATTTGTAAAGTGTGGTATTTTTTTCTTTTTTGATTGATTTATGATCGCACATAAAACTAAACATATATTCTGTTGCTATATCTTTATCGGGATTTATCTTTTCTGACCTGATGTACTTCACGATCATGGTCTTTTTGTGTCCTCTTGTAAACATCTGTGAATTCGTTTTCCGCCTTTTCTTTTGTATTCATACCAAGGTTGAAGACTGGCCACCACCCATCCTTGTCTTTTATACACTGTTTATAAATCATCCCTGTGAAGCCACTCATGTTAATACATTTTCGTTAAGCGCAATCCCTTCTAAGAATTGGAAAGCAATTCGCTGCTTTCGAGTGGGGGCTTATAGTAGTATGTTAAATGTGAGGGGTTGGTTGTGCAAATTCCATTTGATAAAGGTCTGACATCATTCTTCTCACCCACAGAGAGAGATTTGGAAATCATTTGTGTAGCTTTTGTTAGAATTCAACCACAGCTTAAGGGCTTTATATGTGCTGAATACCATTGGTGTTATGTAAGCTTTAAACTTTTCATAATAATACCCCGGAGAGCAGAAAGGCATTCAGCAAATCGGTCTATTTTTCACGATACAAAAAGAAATCCCCACCTCTCACCTTTCTTCACACTGACTGATAGCTGGTTGTTGCAGGGGGTAAGGAGTCACAGAGTCTGTGGGTGGTGGGTTCAAGTGATTGTTTCTGCGCGCACACACACACACACACAATAATGAAAGACCGTGTTTAGCCGCACATGCTGCACACAGGAAGTGATTTGTGTTATGTTAAGACCGATGGAGGCAACACTAGATTGAAGTATGACTGGAAAAACACCAAGAAGAGACTACGAAGAGTTTCAGAAGAGAATTCTACTGCTCAGAAATCCTGCTGGTTAAGCAGTTCTGACTGATAAAATGTTTCTCACACCTGTGTATTCAGCAGACAGATATGGCCGTTTGATTATTTATTTGATATCCTTGATATCAGACTTAAGGTCCATGTACTAGTAAGCTTTTTGTCCTCACTAGTAATACAATTTGACACACTAGTAAAATGACTAGGGTGCATTAGTAGAATGACTGTGTCTTACAAATAACGCTTTTTCCACTACTAGTGCCACTTTTGGTATACTAGTGCACAATCAAACCTTACTAGTGAACTACTGTGCTGCACTAGTAACACTACTAGGTCCTACTAGTAGACATGTGTCATGCACTACACTCTACCTGGAACCATTTGCTTCTGAAAAACCCTTTCCTGAAGAAGGGTTTCAAGGGTTCTTGGTAACACTAATGGTTTCAGTAAGAACCATTTTGATCCAGAGAACCCTTTAAAACCCCTTTCCTGATTAAAGGGTTTTAAAAGGGTTCTTGGTGGAACCCTCCAAAAGGGTTCCAAGTGGAACCTTTATAAAAAGGTTCTACCTGAAGCCAAAAAGGGTTCTCCTAAAGCCGAAGAACTTTGTATGGTTCTACTTATCACTTTTATTTCTAAGAGTGTACTAGTAGCACTAGTAAGGGTCCAAATGTTCACTAGTATTACTAGTAGACACTTTGAGCCTCACTAGTAGTACTAGTAAAGTCAAAAACATCTTACTACTACTACTACTACTGGTCCAAGAATGGGGCGTTGAGGGACCATGGCGTATCTTCCACGAGATATGTCATCTTTGTTCAGATTCACAATTACCCAGTGAGACAAAGAAGTCACAATCTTCTAAGATTTGAATTAGTAGTAGGACTATTGAGGTCAATAATGCCTTACTAGTGCTCCTAGTAACTAGTGAGGACAAAAAGCTTACTAGTACATGGACCATAAGTCTGCTAACAATGATACTGAATTAATGTTCAAACGGCTTGCCATAGACAGAAGCATTGATTCTAACCTGTATTTAAATAAAAGTGGGGAAAAGTGGAAAAGCAATGTTCATTACGTTGTAACTGTGAAAAAAATCCAACACCAAAAATAACGTTTTCTAGCAACTGAAGTAAACACAGTTTTTCACATTCAGTGAGACATCTTCCTTGTCTCATGGTGGTGCACTGAAATGTAATAGACGTATTACTGCCTCCTTGAGGCCAGAGGTCCACTGGTATCTGACTTCTGTTGAGAGCCACAGATGCATTTTGTTTTTAATCACCTGCAAGAGGAACACACAGGGTGAGCAAACCACAGAAAGGTTACATCTATACTTCACCAGCAAAGGGAGCTAACCAGTAGATAAATGTGGTGTTGTTGTCTATTACTGCAGGTCACTATCTCTCAGTGGAGCATAACAGTTCCACTGAGGAAATGCTATGACCGGCACCTGTATGTTGTTGAGTCAAACTAAACCAAATGGGAATTCTTGGCAAATTGTTCTAATGTTATATCAGTGAAGCGCTGTAGTTTACCCATCTGTTGGTATATTTAAGGTGTATTATTCACACCTGGAGGAGGAAGGGTTGGTAGTGGTGTGAAATACGGCAAGAAGTTCCACCAAGCATCAGAATATGGTATGTTCTATTCCTGGCCCTAACCACAGGCTACTCACACTGTTGCCAAGTCATAAAAATGGCATGTCATAATCATGGTGTGTAATTATAACCAGTGTGGCACGATCACACAGACATGACACGTCTTATCGATGTGTTAATGCGTAATGCGTTTCGGTTCAGAAACACGAGCTCACGTGTTTCGGTGGAAAGAGAAATTAGCAAAAGTCTGGATGCTTTGGAAATGAGTGTTTTTTTCATGTGGCTTCACATATAATTGCATATTATCATGAGAGACATGTCAATTAAAATAAATTATTTGTATTTGGTGCTTATAGACATGGAACACAACGGGGTCGCAGACGAAACATTTGCATTACAGTAAAGTACACAACGATTTGTGCCATCGGAAAAATAAAAAAACGTTTTCTGAAAGCTGAGAAGTTGCTGAGAAGTCAAAGACAACGTGTGGTTATTACGGTGATTTCAATAGTGCTGTTGCAGGAAGCCGGAGAATCATCGTCTGTCACCAGAGAAGAGAGAGTTGGAAAAACACCTGTACATAAGTTTCTATTTTTTGGCCTGTTTTTGTACATTGATACAAAGACTAAAACATATGTTATTTAAAGGGCTAAAACAATTACTCGATTAATCGATTACTAAATTAATTGTCATCTATTTTGACAATCGATTAATTGGTCTGCATTTTATTCAGCTTCTTAAATGTGAATATAATTTTCTGGTTTCTTTGTTCCATATAACAGAGGAAGCATTCAAACTGAATCGTTTTTTGGTTTTTGGACAAGAAAACTAGACGAGACATTTGAGAACATCATCCTTTCCAGGTTTGAGCAAAAACTGATCAAGATTTTCTGACATTTTATGGACCAAACGATTACTCAATTAATTGAGACAGATTATGAAAATAATCAGTAGTTGCAGCCCTAGTTATTTAAAATATGTTTCAAACTGTTCAGATTTAACACGCAAAATCTGGTGTTTGCGTACAATTACATTTTTTTTAATCAATAAAATTGTTTTTCTTCATTTTAAACTGTAATTGCAATATTTTAACATGCAGCAAATTGTTCAAATTGCTTGTAGGAAGGCTGATGAGACAGTCTGTGGGGGTCTGCACATGTACCTAACCAGTCCTATTCTTCTTTGCACTTTGTAGTTTGCACTATATCACTCACTATAACACTCTTATGTCTCCTGTATGTTCAGTTTTTCTGTAACTTTGTGTTTTGCTGCTACCTGGAACAGGTCTCACTTGTAAATGAGACCCTGGGTCTCAATGAGATTTTTCCTGTATAAATAAAGGTTAATAAAATAAAAAAATAAAAAAACTGCCACATATTAAAAGTTATTCTGGAAGTATGGGCAAAAGCACTTACTCAGGACATTTTCTGGCACTTTCATGGTTAAAATAAACAACAAAAAAAGTTGTGAAGACAGGCATTTTGAGTCTCAGGTGTTGAAGGGTTAAGTCCAGACACTGGTGGTGTTGGTGGTTGGTGACCACCATGGTGATGCTATCGGGCAGGCGAGCCCAACTGATGAGCGGCTGATCGCGGTTTTTACACCCTGGGAAGTGACAGTGCTCATGCATGAGAGAGATGCAATCCTGACTGGATTTACAAATGATAAATACTATTTTAACAACACTTGTAACATCTTTTAACTCAGAGTGAGAGGAACTGCAGAGATGCAAATCTGTGGATATTGGACGAACATGGCGTGTCCATTGATTGTGGGTGTGGGGTTGTGTGGTTGTGTTTAGTAATTCATGAGCTCTCTATTACACAGGGACGACAAGAGCAAGAGCCTCAACAGCAGCTGCAGCTCGTCTCAGGCACACATCACTCAGACCACATTATCTGTCATGAAGTATGTGAAGTGGTGCACGTGTATGTGTCTGCTCTTTGCTATTTGTTGGGTTTGGCAGATGTCATTTTGAAAGAAGGCAGGGGAATATGAAGATTATAGGATATATTATGTGATTGGATTTATATATGATCGTTATGAGAGGACATTACAATCACTTTATATAAATGACAGATTGACAGAACGTGTATTGAAATTGATTATATTTCTTAAAATGAATGTGATAACTGTGCGTCTGCGACAGCTCATTCTCATTTGTTTGGACAGGATTTGATCTCTAGGGTGCATTTAAAGCAATGAAAAACAACTCTTCTGACACAGTCACCCCAGGGAAATGTGTTACTCACCACCTTACCCAATTTGATTAAAAAGTGACTAAGTGCTTAAAAATTGGGTTTCAAATTATGTGAAATTCTACAAATAGCTCTGTTATTCAACTATATATATTATATACCCTTAACCATAACCATAAATCATAACCAGTTAATGCCTAACCATACCTTCTAACATGTCAAGAGGAGAACATCTGCATTTGCTTTACTCACTTTTAGTTTTTAGTTAAAATTTGCTGTGTGCCATTACTGTGCGATGGTGGTCATGTTGTGCAACGTGGCCCACATATCGTTGCCATGGCAATAAGATCCTTAAGTGTCCATCACCAGAAATATCTCATGGCAAAACAACATTCAAGGCCAATTGTAGTTTACAGCAGTCTATCAGTGCCTGATGTGATGCACCATGTGGGACGAGTGGCTGGAGAAGTTGTTTTGGCCAGCAGCAAGTTGGGATTCTCTTGGGTGTAAAAGTAAACCACAACAGCCTTGTGCTTGTTGAATTCAAGATGTGTTTTACTTTAGGTCAGCACATTTTCACGGTTAACTGTGACTTTAGTCTGCTAAACCATTAACAAACCTTTTATCACACTGCAGCACTGAAGTTGGTCACAACCTCAGCCTTTGAATATAAAAAAACATACATTTTGTCTCATATACGAGACTATATGACAGGAGTTCCTCTCATTTGGAGCAGACGATTGGGCTTCCATGTGTGCCTTAAACTTCATTTACAGTTCTCCGGAGAGTTTCTAATGAGACATCTGCCTTTTCCTCCACTTCATATTGTCTCCAGTTATTACAGTGGGACAAGCCAGACGGAAATGACTCCCGTGTTTCTGCTGCTGTTGCAGCCTCGCTGTGCCCACAGATGTGCATGTGCTCTTCGTACATATGAGTCACTCAATACGGACAAAAGACAACTGTCATCCAGTTATTTATTTATTTTCTGCGTATGTCAGTTTGTCATGGGAACAAAAAAACGACAGATGATGGTGACAGAGAAAAAGCTTTGTTTGAAGACTGTTGCAACATTCTGTGCATTCATGAAGTTGGTATTTGTGTGTGCAACAATAATCCTGAACTGTTGTTTATATCACAAAAGGCCTTAGATTTTGTATTATTATTGTTATTGTTAAAGTTGGTTTACACATGTATGCTGAGTTTTACTTGGTTCTTGTGTTGTGAGTGAGTCATGGTTACATTTAACTGAACCCTTCCTTTGTTGTTGGACTGAAGAATGGAAATTACAGGAAGTTACGCTTTAAGAAAAGCACAAATGTTGATAATAATGAAGAATGACGGCTTGTTCTTCTGCTTTCCGGCTCAAACCAACTGAACAGAGCAGAAGCATCATTAATGTTATTAATTAACAGCTGTCGACTGTGAAAAAGGCCCATGCATAATGCTGTACATTTATACACTTCACTGTATGATGTGAGCACATCTAAAAGGATCTGAGTTCAGATTGCTGTCCAAGGGATTTGCATGTTCTCTGTGAGTGGGTTTTTAATATTTACTAAGGCTTTTTCTTTCCAGCCAAAAGAAATGTAGACGGAGCCTGTAGAAACTTCAGCTAATGTTGATACTTAAAGGTAGGGTGGGAGCTCTTTTTCTGAGGCTTCTTTTTACTGTGTTGCTTAAACTCCTCCATTGTAACCTATTCATTAATGCATTGTCAAAAAAAATTAAAATGTCAGTCACCCGTGGAGCGGACAGGCCTATAAAAACACCATGCACCATCATATTGAGAGGCCCGAACTAATTCATTGGATTGTTATGCATCAAACTGCCATCTGCCCACCCTGCCCCATGCTAGTACCATGCTCACAAGACAACGCCAGAACATAATGCTAGCTTGGTAAAAATTCAACGAGACAGTTGCAGCAATGTTATGGCAGAAAAGGTGCCAACAACAAGTGTTGATCGCAAACGCTACAGCCAAGAAAAAGACTGATGCAGAGCGGTCCAAGACCAGAGTGAACATTGGTGCTGTGTTTGAACGGTTAGCGACAACTGAAAGCCCAGAAAGTGCTGCAAAGTGATGCCATGTTAAGCCATGGTAAGCTAACTTTATGTCTTTGTGATCTTTCGGGAGTATTTGTTGTTTTTCGGCATCACGTTGTTACGTTTTCCCTTTAAAGGGAAAACCTAGATCTTAGGGAGTTGGACCCGAATGCAGAGCAGGACACAGGTGAGTATATATATAATAATAATATTTATTAAAACGAAAACATAAATATATATATATATATATAAACACAAATACACGCGCTAGAGAGGGTGTAAAGTGTGACAGTATAAGAGAGAGTGAAACAGCAGCAGACCAGATCCTCAGCGACTCCTTCGTGGCAAACACAGTTCGTTCATTCACGTTCCCACGGAACGGACTCACTCGAGGTGTACAGCGAGGAGGGTGTGATGATCCACGAAGGTTGAGGAGAGGTGAAGCCGCGTCGTCGTGGTGGAAGAGACGAATGCGGTAGAGAAGAACAGGAGTAGGCGATTCCAGGAGTGGTAGGAAATCCGCGGAGACTCGGTGTTCTTCTCTCGGCAGGAGACGTGGAGACCTGAATACGGAGATTGAGGTGAGTACTGGAACGTCAGGAATTCTAATAGCGTAGTAGGAAAGCATTTACCAGCTAAGCGAAAACGTGGAACTGACACCAGAGAGACGCGAAGTCCCGCCTTATATGCCCGGATGATTGCTGATCAGGCGCAGCTGGGCAGGAACTGCGCAGGTGGACGTCATCTCTGGCGTCATGTGGGAACTGGGTCAACCACGCCCCCTGCAGGGTGAACACAGAGAGAAGAACAGAGAGCAGCAGGCAACAACAACAATAAAAATAGACGCCATGAAATGTGGATCGTGACAGTACTTCCCCCTCAACGGGCGCCACCTGGCGCCAAGGCAGGAACATCTGGGTGGTCACGGTGGAAGTCCTGGATCAGCGTCTGGTCCAGGATGAAGTGGCGTGGAACCCATGACCTCTCCTCCGGACCGTACCCCTCCCAATCGACCAAGTACTGGTGTCCCCGGCCGCGTCTGCGAATATTCAAAATTCGGTTAACTGTGAAGGCCTCACCGCCTTCGATCATCCTGGGTGGTGGAGGGGGGTCAGAGGGAGGGACCAGATCCGACTCGATCACAGGTTTCAGGAGTGACACATGGAACGTCGGGTGAATCTTCAGGGATTGGGGTAACTTGAGGCGAACGGAGGTGGCGTTGATGACCTTGTCGACTGGGAAGGGGCCGATGAACTTCGGAGCCAGTTTTCGGGATTCTACCTGTAGAGGGAGGTCCTTCGATGAGAGCCAAACCTTTTGGCCAGGTAAGTATTCAGGGGCGGGGATGCGATGGCGATTAGCTTGCTTCTGGGATTGGAGAGAAGCTTTTTCGAGGGATGCTCTGACCTCCACCCACACAGCCTGGCAGCGTTCCATGTTGGCCTGGACTGACGGAACCGCTACCTCCCTCTCCTGGAAGTCGAAGAGTGGAGGCTGGTAGCCCAGGGAAGCCATAAATGGGGAGACGCCAGTAGAAGCCGAGGTGAGAGAATTGTGTGCGTATTCTATCCATGGGAGGAAACTGCTCCAGTCTTCAGGGTGGCGAGTGGCGACACAACGTAGCGCCACTTCCATGCTCTGGTTTGCTCTTTCTGTTTGGCCGTTGGACTGTGGATGGTAACCGGATGAAAGACTGACGGACGCCCCCAGTGCCGCACAAAAGGCCTTCCAAACCTGGGAGGAGAATTGAGGCCCACGGTCTGAAACGATGTCCATAGGGAAACCATGGATCCGGAATACGTGTTGGACCAACGTCTCGGCTGTTTCCATGGCAGAGGGGAGGGCAGGGAGGGGGATGTAATGAACCGACTTGGAGAAGCGGTCTACGACAGTGAGGACAGTCGTGTTGTTATTGGAGGGAGGGAGTCCAGTGACGAAATCAACGGCGATATGAGACCAGGGGCGATGGGGAATGGGAAGGGGATGCAGGAGTCCAGCAGGCGGGCGATTCGACGACTTGCCTCTAGAACAGATGGGGCATGCTGAGACAAAGGTAGCGACATCCAGGGACATGGTGGGCCACCAGAAGCGTTGTTTCAGGAAATGGAGTGTGCGCGCAGAACCAGGATGTCAAACCAGTCTAGAGGAGTGACCCCATTGGAGAACTTCCGAGCGGGTAGCCTCTGGGACGAAGAGGCGGTCAGGAGGTCCTCCTCCGGGATCAGGTTCGGTCAACTGGGCCTCGCGGACTCTTGTTTCCACCGGCCATGTAGCAGCGCCCAGAATGCAAGACGGTGGTAGGATGTTCCCCGGTTCCAGCTCCGGAGGATCTGGTGAGTAGAGTCGAGAAAGTGCGTCAGGTTTCACATTCCGGGAACCAGGGCGGAAAGTCAATGAGAACTTGAAGCGTCCTAGGAACAGAGCCCAGCGAGCTTGGCGAGAGTTCAGGCGACGGGCGTTCTGGAGGTAGGCCAAGTTCTTATGGTCGGTCCATACTATGAAAGGTTGGGCGGTCCCCTCCAGCCAGTGTCGCCACTCTTGCAGTGCCAAGACCACGGCCAGGAGTTCCTTATTTCCGACATCGTAATTCTTCTCCGCAGGGGATAACCGGCGACTGAAGAAGGCGCAGGGGTGGAGTTTCTGGTCGTTGTGGTCTCGCTGGGAGAGGACCGCCCCTACCCCGGTGTCAGAAGCGTCGACCTCGACCACGAACTGGAGCTCAGGATCCGGGTGAGAGAGGATAGGGGCTGAGGTGAACATCTCCTTGAGGCGGAGGAAAGCAGTCTCGGCATCATTGGACCACAGGAACGCCTGTTTGGGAGAGGTAAGTCTGGTAAGAGGTTCAGCAATACGACTGTAATTCTTAATAAATCTTCTGTAGAAATTAGAGAACCCCAAGAAGCGTTGTAATTTCTTCCGGGTGGTGGGTGTCGGCCAGTCCTTGACTGCAGAGATCTTATTAGGATCTGGTGCAAGACTGCCTTGCTCAACAATAAATCCAAGAAATGGAACAGATTTCGTGTGAAACATGCATTTCTCGGCCTTCACAAACAGTTTGTTCTCTAAGAGTCTCTGTAAAACTAGTCGGACATGCTGGACGTGTTCCTCTTCAGTCTCAGAAAATATCAGGATGTCGTCCAGATATACGAAGAGGAATTTGTCCAGCATGTCGCGCAAAATGTCATTAGCCAGGTGTTGGAATACAGCAGGAGCGTTAGTGAGGCCAAAGGGCATGACTAGATATTCGAAATGTCCCATGGGAGTGTTGAACGCCGTTTTCCACTCGTCCCCCTCTCTGATGCGAACCAGGTGATAAGCATTTCGCAGGTCGAGCTTGGAGAATATTCTGGCCTTACTGAGGGGGTTGAAAGCAGCGTCTAGAAGAGGAAGGGCGTAACGATTCTTCACCGTTATGTCATTTAGCCCACGGTAGTCAATGCATGGACGAAGAGACCCGTCCTTCTTCTCGACGAAGAAAAATCCTGCCCCTACAGGAGAAGATGAGGGGCGAATGAGACCGGTAGACAATGACTGATTGATATAGTCATTCATGCTTTGATGTTTGGAGCGTGAGAGGTTGTAGAGTCTTCTGGAAGGAAGAGTGGCGCCAGGAAGGGGATCAATGGCGCAGTCGTATGGACGATGAGGGGGTAACGAGAGGGCCCGATCTTTGGAGAATGCCTCAGCCAGGTCGTGATAACTCTCTGGAACGCCGGAGAGGTCGGGAGGCACTGGTGGGACGTCGGCCGTCTTCTGTGGCGACGGTTGAGCAGATCTGAGGCAGCAGGAATGGCACGGGATACTCCAGCTGGACAACCGACCTGAGGACCAGTCGAAGGAGGGGTTGTGGAGGGACAGCCACGGAAGACCCAGGATCACTGACGCGGAGGAAGCCGGAATGAGGAACAACTGGATCTCCTCGACGTGGTTCCCAGACAAGACCAAGGTGAGGGGAATGGTGCGAAGAGTCACTTCAGCCAGCCGATTTCCGTTGAGGTCCGAGATGATCTTGGGTTGCGGCAGGGAGATCGTAGGGATGCCAGCCTGTTCTGCCAGATGCGTGTCGATGAAGCTTTCGTCGGCTCCGGAATCCACCAGGCATGTGGTGGAAAAACAGTCTTGGTTCCAGCGAAGTTGAGCCTTCAGGGATACCCGGGTAGGTGCAGGACAGGAGATGGTCCTGCTCACCAGCACTCCTGCGTGCGCTGGTGAGCTCAGGCTTTTGGGCGATGTGGACAGTACGACATGACGTGACCAGCCTGTCCGCAGTATAAACAAACCCCGGACTGTAACCGTCGTCTTCTCTCCGTGGGCGATAAACGTGTTTGCCCCAGCTGCATGGGTTCAGGAAGGCTAACCACGTTAGCAGAAGAGAAAGGCAGAGAAGAAGAGACGGAAGAATGTGGGGTATCAGGGGTACGAACAGTAGGGTGACGACGTCTATCCATTCGTCTCTCACGGAGTCTACAGTCAATGCGAATGGCTAGTTCGATTAACACTTCAAGATGGGGTGCTATATCGCGAGTAGCTAATTCGTCCCGTAGTTCGTCTGTAAGCCCACGTAAGAAAATGGCCCTTAAAGCCGCGTCATTCCACCCACTCTCCGATGCTAATATGCGAAAACTTACGGCAAAATCAGCGGCAGATGAGTTACCCTGTTTCAATGAAAGTAGTTGGTTTGAAATGTCACTGTTCTGAAACGTTTGGTCGAAAACCCGGCTTAACTCCGTAGCAAACGTAGTATATGAGATGGAGCGGTGGTGATCATCCCGAAGGAAGGCCGTGGCCCACTGAGCGGCTCTACCAGTTAGCAGGTTTACTACGAACGCGATCCTAGCATGACTTGTAGGGTAAGTGCTAGGTTGTAGGTCAAAAACGAGTGAGCATTGAAACAGGAAACTCGCACATTTATTAAGTTCCCCCGAAAATCGTTCGGGGGTAGGAACAAATGGTTCGCGGGAGGCTAGCGCGGGAGCTAACGTAGGGGTAGCTGGTGGAGAAGGAGCAGGTAGTGGAACAGGTAACCCGGAAGTTAGCAGCGGCTGAATGCTAGCAGTTAGCTCACGAACGGCGTTGGCTACGTCTCTTAGCAGGCCCTCGTGTCTGCGTATGGCCTCGCCGTGAGAAGTTAACATAAATATATATATATAAACACAAATACACGCGCTAGAGAGGGTGTAAAGTGTGACAGTATAAGAGAGAGTGAAACAGCAGCAGACCAGATCCTCAGCGACTCCTTCGTGGCAAACACAGTTCGTTCATTCACGTTCCCACGGAACGGACTCACTCGAGGTGTACAGCGAGGAGGGTGTGATGATCCACGAAGGTTGAGGAGAGGTGAAGCCGCGTCGTCGTGGTGGAAGAGACGAATGCGGTAGAGAAGAACAGGAGTAGGCGATTCCAGGAGTGGTAGGAAATCCGCGGAGACTCGGTGTTCTTCTCTCGGCAGGAGACGTGGAGACCTGAATACGGAGATTGAGGTGAGTACTGGAACGTCAGGAATTCTAATAGCGTAGTAGGAAAGCATTTACCAGCTAAGCGAAAACGTGGAACTGACACCAGAGAGACGCGAAGTCCCGCCTTATATGCCCGGATGATTGCTGATCAGGCGCAGCTGGGCAGGAACTGCGCAGGTGGACGTCATCTCTGGCGTCATGTGGGAACTGGGTCAACCACGCCCCCTGCAGGGTGAACACATAGAGAAGAACAGAGAGCAGCAGGCAACAACAACAATAAAAATAGACGCCATGAAATGTGGATCGTGACACACGTTGTCATATGAAGTCAGAAGAAAGGGACTTGGTAGGGTTGCCACCCGTCCTGTAAAATACGGAATCGTCCTTTATTTGGCAATTAAATGTTGCGTCCCGTATTGAACCAATACGGGACGCGGTTTGTTCCGTATATCCTTAAATATCCAATCCACATGTCTGTCACACACACATCGACACTAAAGATAAAGATGAAAATAAAACACAGGGAATAATAAGGCCAGCAAACTTGTCGTGGTGGGATCTACGCAGGATCCCGGCCGCCCCGGCTCTGGTCCTCTGTGCGCTTGCTGCTGTCACGGTTGCCTAGCAATATACGCCACACATCGGTACTGCTCACAGTTAACTAAAGACATCAGCTCATCTGATTAATCTGTTATTCCTTTAACTACAGCTAAACTAAAGCTCTTCTACAAAAAGCTTGAGACCACGGAGTGAAAACAATGAAAAGTGCGCTTTTAAGAGTTGTTAACACTAAGATCTACTCGGATCCCCTGCACGTCATCACGACTGTACTCGATCCTCGTCATAAAGATTATTATTGGATGTAAAGATAAAACTGCGTGTAGAGAAGTAATCCAGTCTGTGCTGATACGGAAAAAATCGCTTGGAGGAAAAGCGCAGAGCGCAGCAGCGACGCACAACGCAGCAGAGAAAGAGAGCGAGAGAAGCCACAGTGCAGGTGCGGTGCGCAGAAAAAAGGCCCGTCTTCACCAGATGAGGGGCGCACTCTATAATATAATATACTATAATTGCATTGCCTTGACTTTAGTGAGGTAAGCACACACAGTCCCTGCCATAACAACATTAGAAGAAAAAAAAACAATGGTACAGAATTAGCACAATAACTTATTTCGGTTTTCCGGTTTCGGCCAACTGTTTCCTGATTTTCGGTGCATCCCTCGTTATGACCTCACTTCATGAGTCATCATAATGTTCCTTCAAAAAGCCTCAGAATGCCCCATTTTTACCTCAAATTTTCAAATGCTCCACACCAACCCGCCTCCGCTCGGTCGCTCTGCTCCCTCGCCATGTACTCTCCATAGTGAAATTTTACTAGAAAACCCCCCCGACACCCTTACAACACACGTGCCTAGATGTCCTACATTAGTCGGCTCCGTGGTGGTCATGGCCCCGAGGAGCCGCGGTGGGGCATCCCTTATTTTCATTTCTGAAAGGTGGCAACCCTAGGACTTGGGCTTTAGAATTCAAAATGCAGCCTGCTCCAACTGTTTTTCCAGGATCTCCAGCGCTACCTTTCACTTGTAAGATCTTAGACACTTACATGTTCTTGGACCAAATGAAGCTCAATTCTTGTTCACTTTGTCATTTACAGATGTATTTCCTGTGAGAAAATTATTTCTTTGACTGTGAATGTGTTACTCTCCATTATGTGCGATTTTACTGTAAGGAGGCCAAAAATAGTACTCTCTTACAAAGGGAAACTACGACAAGCCCTTTTCACACTCTTTTCACACTGCCCATTTGGTACATTGCTCTTCTATTAAAAATGGCACTATTAAATTCATAATTAGAGGGGGGGAAATGAGTCAGCTCTGCCTCTCTGCTGCAGGAACATGCTGCACCCTACAACTGTGAATTTCCTGGAATAAATCAGCACTAAACGTAGTTATGACAACAAATCAGATCACGTACAGTGCATGACATGTACTTTTGCAGCCTGTGTTATATACAGAATGTGCTAAATCTTATGTTATGTTTCCCGTTTGTATTGCTTAAATCTAGATTCGCAGCAGCACATGAATTTTTTATGTATAATGTTGATATTGTTTACTTCTCCGTTAACCCAAAGCCTGCTGGGATAAACTTCCTTTTAAATTTTGTGATTGTGTATCCATGGAAACCACACCCTGCACTGCTCGGGAGGTTATCTTCCGCTAATGTAAGACCCCGTTTCTTGTGGCCATGCCTTGTTTTGTGTGCGTGGATTTCATGGCGTGCAGTTAACCTTGATAAACATGTCACATCTGTTTTCACCAGACAGCGTTTTGCTCCGAGGCTGATCTGTCTTACGGCTGATTGGTCCAGATCCAGAGGAGAGATGAAGAGTAGATGATGGGAACTACTTTTTTATATATATATATAGTTTCAGCCTCAACCTCTGTTATCACATTGTTATTTTGGTTTTCTTTGCTGCTCGGTCAGAATTATTTTGTTATAACTCACATTATGTCACAACTTCAGCTAAAACCTAATATTTCCATTGTCTGTTTCCTTATTTGATCACAAAGGCCCTGCCCCAATACCTCTCCTAACCCTCAATTTTTGCCCGAACCCTAAAACACGTTCTCGTGTAGAGGGAAGCAAGGGGGAGCGCAATTTTGCCCCTATAATCAACCCTCTAAATGTAGTGAGCCCTGATGCGGGCTTAAAACAAAGTGGAAGATGAAATTACCCATGATGCTTTGCGAATTCAGCGAGCCGGCTGATTCTTTTCCCAACAAAGATGGCAGCCACATCTGCAGAAAAACAATGTTGTTGTAAGTATATTTTCGCAAATAAGCACGTTACAATGTCGCAATGTGTTGGAATATGTTGGTTTGATATACATCCAAAGGACCGTTGAGCTTTGAACACTGTCAGAAAATAACAGATGAGTTATGAAAGCAGCTAGCTTACTCGCTAACTAGCAGCTATTTGCTGAGTGCTTCCAGAGAGTAGTAGCACGCTCCACCGGTAGAATTGCCAACATGTGACATGTTGGTTAGCACCTTCGTTACGCTCACTACGCTAATTTGCATATAGTGGTGTCCCAATTCCATAGAGAAGCCACTTCCCTCAACAAGGGGAATTTACGGTTGAGGTCACTCCAAACCAAGTGGACATTTTAAGGGGGAGAAATGGGACGGGGCCTAACTCGCATGTCATTCCAGACTCTGCCACTCCCTGCTCTTGCTGGTTCCATTCACCTGACCTGCCCCCCATGCTCACCTGCATCCTTTGGATGTATATCAAACCAACAGCTAATCATCCCTGCAGTCATGTATATATTGTCTCGTGTTCTCCCTAGAAAGCCAGTGTTACTAATTCTGATCTTGATATTGCCTTGACCTGTGACTTTGGAGCTTCCTTTCTCCTGCCCCCACTGGATTTGTTTGCCTCATGGATTGACTTCCTGGTTTGACCTCTGCCTGCTTAATTTTTGCATCTCCTCTTGTGTCGTGCTATTGGGTTCTTGAATGCCATTTTGCGTAACTCTGACACATTACACTGCTTCACTCACCACTGCACTACACCACCACCAGACTCCAATTCAGAGAAACGTTCATTATCTTTGATGCTGAAATTGTCCAATTCTGTCTTCAATAAACTGAGTATTACGCCAACAGGGACTGTATTTAAATACATGCAGTACTTTGATATGGAGTTGGTTCCCCTTTTGCAGCTATAATAGCTTCCAACACTTCTTAGAAGCCTTTAATTTTGAAGTGTTTCTATGGGATATTGTGTCCTTTCATTCTGTACAGAATTTATCTGATCCAATCCAATCCAGTTGTATTTATAAAGCCCATTTTTAAACCACAGGGTGGATCGAAGTGCAGTACACACATTACAAATCAACAATAAGTGAACTAAGTCACAGCTAAAAGCCAATAAAAGAAGCATTTAAAAACAATAATTAAAAAAAAGCTAAAAACACATAAGAAACAGAACCCACACTGGGTTAAAAGCCAGTAATACATGTGTAATACAGATTTAAAAACAGTGTGGGGGGCCTGCTTGACACAGTTTTGTAGCTGAGACAGAGAAAGCTTATGGGACAACTAAGAGAAGATTATGAAGGCATTTAAAAGCAAATTAAAGAATTTTGAAAATCAACCTGGTAGCACACCGGGAGCCAGTGCAGGGAAGACAGGATGGGTGTAATGTGCTCATGCCTTCGAGCATTTATGAGGTCAGGCGCTGATGTTGGACGAGAAGGCGTAGCTCGCAACCTCTGTTCCAGTTCATCCCAAAGGTGATCGATGGGGTTGAGGTCAGGGCTCTGTGTGCGGGCCAATCTTGTCAAACCATGTATTTATAGTCCTTGCTTTGTGCACTGTGGTCATAATCATGTCGGGATAGAAAAGAGTCTTCCTCAAGCCACAAAGTTGGAAGCATAGCATAGCAGCCTGATTGAAACACCTGAATTTAACACGTAACAGGTTAGGCCAAATACCTTTGTCCATATAGTATATGCTCACTGTTGCATAGTCAAATTTGTGGACTTAACTGCTCTGTGATACAGCTTTAAGCCTGACATTGACCAGTCACTGAGTGTTGGATGATGTTCGGCATCCTCAGGCAGCTGCTTTTGCAGTGGAAGCATCTGTGGCTTCATTTTTCAGTGCCTCTGTTTGACCATAAATGTAGAAAAGAGGACCTCGAGAGAACAAAAGGTGTTCAGAGGACACACTGAGAGTCTTTTTTACTGCCGCTCCGTTTGCTTCAAATTAGAAATGAAAGCATTAGTTACAGGTGACAGGTGTACGGTCACATCCTCGACAACACTAGATCATTTTATAAAACCAGTTGGATTGGCAGTGATCCAACTCTTTCAAGCATAAAATATGCTTGAAGCAAGCACTGAAGATTCCACAAGCAATAGATTCAGCTTGTGATCACTTCATATCGGGTACAGAATCCAATGAAAACTAACTTTAAAGATCTTGTTAATTTTATGTACCTTCATTGTGATGTCTAAGCGTTCTGTGGAGTAGGATGAGGGAGAGTTCATCAGAAAGTTGGGTTACTGCAGTAGCTACATTTATAAATGTGAAAAACACTGCAGGAGCATAGGCATATTCTCTCAAGTTCTGTGACATATTGAACTCTGAGGGCTTAGAACTGCCACTGGTTTCGTTCACTTTTTTGCAGAAGCTTTTCTTGCTGCCACAGGAGTGTAAACAAACTGAGTCCTGTGATGCCTGGAGCTGATATCCTCCATTTTGACACGATATTCAAACTTGTGCTCTTACAAGGCTACATGTCCATTTTTCCTTATTACTAGGATAAACCACCATATTCACAATGTATTCTTGTATAAAGTACCTTAGTATAAAAAGTATTAAAAAAGGGCAAGTGGTCTTTCAACTGGAAAGTTGTGGGTTCAATTCCTGGCTCTGCTAGTCTATGGGCCAATTGCAATTCCTATCTTAACCCTCAAGATCAACCCTTATTCTTAACTGGGTCTCAAAACCAAGTGTTGAGGGTTATTTTGTCACTTAGAAATGGGACACCCCTTAAATGCAGATACGTCTTCAGACTGTAGGGGGCAGAATAACGCGAAAACTGCGTCCAGTCTGTCAACTCCAAAATAACCTAATAGTTAGTTATAAGATGATACAAATACCACAACCACGGACATATTCAGCTGACAGTTACCACACCACAGCTTATTATAAAAGTAAGCGATAGCAAATGATCGCTTGTCCACACCGGCCGGCTATTGACAAAAGATCGTAAAATAAAGATAAATGTTAAGCAACAATAGTGTAATTTGTAGCTTACTCGTTTTGTTGCTTTCGGCGCCATCTTTGTTCTGTCAAAACACGCACTGCATTCTGGGTAGCCCTTGCTCCCAAGGGTGGTCTCAATATTGAGGGCGATACATTCCTTAAACTTGACCCTCAACTTAATTTTTCTGAGAGTCGGGCTAGCACTTGCACTAGCGAGGAGTGCGCATTTTTGAGATTCAGGGTTAAGATTGAGGGTTAAGCAAGGAATTGGAATTCACCCTAAATATGTCCTTGACCAGGACACTTAACCTGATGTTGCAGCGTGTGAATGGGTAAGAAAGATGTATTAGTGGGTGAAAACTGTAGTGTAAAGCAACTCATCCAAACTAGAAAATCTCTATATTAATACAGACTATTTGGTAGTAACGAGTAACAATGATGGAGGAAATCTAGTGGAGTAAAAGTTGCTGGAAATACAAATAAATAAAAAAAGGACAGTGTAGTGGCATTCCTACTACAAAAAGGCCACTTGAGGGAATTTGAAGTCATTTCCAACGCCTGGTGGTGTACAACAATGATGTCCTCCAGTTGCTTGAGTTTGACACTTTTATTAGCTTGCAAATCTTTTAAATGTCCACGACAAGACAGGGTCCCAAAAAACTTAACAGATGAGCTTGTGCATAAAAGACGAAACATACTAATACTGTGACAAAACAATCCAGCTGCTGCACACACACAGATACGTTTTCCTTTGCAGTCATTAGTTGCTGAAGTTCCTTTGATGGATTTAACTTGGATTGGCAGAATGGACAAATGCTATCCTCCCATCCAGCCCCTGTATGAGTATGAGTGTTCACTTTTTGTGCGAGGGTTTGGCCTTCACAAAATATGGAGCACCGTAGATGGCAGGATGACTCTGACCACACTCCTTGCAAGTTAGGCTTCTATCGCAATCTTTGCTCATGTGTCCACAACACAGGCAGCCAAAACACATCCTCTTCTCCTTCAGAAACTTGTTGGCCACAACAGACAGATTGTTGTACTGCCTTAGAGACTGCTGAGCAAATGAGAGAGTTTTAACTTTTTAAATGAATGAGCCAATAGAAATCTCTCCTTACAGGCGCTGTCCTCAGCCGCGGTGTTTCAGACTGAAATCTCAGCCAGTGTAGAGCCTTCCCAACTGTCTTGTGATTGGCCAATACCCGGAAGTGACATATTCAGCACACCAGCTCTCAGAAGCGCAGCTCCCCCCTCTGGAACGGTGGATGCACTGCTCCTCATTATCAAAACATTGTGTTAACAATGTTTAAAAATAGTTTTGTCACAACTCCCCGGCGCAGTCCCTTTTATGACCCAGAGTCAGACCCAGAGTCAGAAGACACTGTCGCTCGTGAAATACCTCCACAACGGATGTAATTCTTCTTCTACGGTTCAATGTGAGCACCCAGATGTATCCGGACTAGTGCCCTGAGCAGGACGATCTGCTGTTCAGGAGAACCGGTGTTTAAGTAACCAGAAGGGAGATCTCGCTGAGCCCGAGATTACAATAAAACACAGCATTCTCAGCAATGGCTGAACTGTTTGTTTCGAAACTTTAGGGCTTCGTAAATGAGGTAATGACGCAGATACACACTAAAAACACAGCGTTAATTGGAACTTCCGGTCTAGGTCCGCTTTAAAATTATCTACATTTGCAATAATTCCAGTACCAAGAGGGGAGGAGCGAATGCATAGGGATTAGTGGAAAAGAGAGAGCGAGAGGGAGAGATGGATCTTTTATTCAGCGTGAACACTTTTAGGCACGTAAAACAATTTTGTCCCTATAAACACAGATTGCAACCTTGTAGAAATGGCTATGCAAACAGAGAGAGAGTGAGAGGGAGAGAGTGTGTTCCAGGAAAACAGCTTCATGGGAGTATTTTATAATCACCTATTCAGCCAAGCCAGAGAGATGTAGGTAATAAACCTCATAGGATGCTGACTCACTTTATTGAGCACAGGCGCTCACACACACACACACACACACACACGCATTAAACTTTTAGCTTTGCTTCTGCAGTTTCTGATCTTTAATCAGCCTTTTTTTTGGGGGGGGTGTTTGTAGGTGAGGATGAGCAGGGGATTTTCATCTCTGCAACATAATTATTCATGATAATCAGATGTGATTTACAACCAACTTTCACTTACTGTCACACTTTGTCCACGCAACACCAGATAAACATACAAATGTTTCTGCTGATGTTCCTGACTTTTCCTGAAGTGACATCCAGGTGGTGACATTGGTGGTAAATGAGGACGAAAAGTATAAATAAAGGAAATTGTCTCTAGGTCTGGAAAGTGCTCGTATAATGTATATTATAAGTTGACACAGTAATCCGGTTGCAAAATGAACTCCTGTTTTAAAGACTCAAGATTTGCGACGCTTGACCAGAGACATGACAGATTTTGCAGTCGGAAATTCACAGACGTCACCTGTAACCAGGCACCTGTTGGACAATCACTCACATGTGCTGTGCTTTTCATTCTAAACCATCTATTGAAGAAAACCTGGAAGTACCAATTAACATTTTTTTACAACGTTTAGTGATGTTATAAATCAAGTGAGAAACGAGGCTAATTTCTCTCATTTTGACTTCCATTCAAAACTGAGTTCTTTTTGCAGCCAGTGGAGTTGCCCACTGGTGGTTACCTGCTTCTTTCATCCTAGTTTTTAGACTTCGATTTACAGTTATTGCACAAAAGGGAGGAGGAGGGCTGGAGGCCTGGAGCTGATGGGCAATGATTTGGCCACCACTGATGTCTGATGACATCAGTTCCAGGCTGAAGGCCACAGTCGTTCTTAAGAGTGAGTGCATGTGTGGCATCCTCAGATGTATTAAACGAGTAGTGAGTTTAAGAGAAAACGACACAGAATCTTACTCGATTTATAGTGCTGATAAACATTTTCCAAATATGTTCATGGTGCCAATGCAGCATATTTTAGGCTTCCATCCAATTTAACACAAAGGACATTAAAGCAGTGTAGGTTTGAGGGTGTGGCTGTGGCATGACTGACTGCAGAACCTGCAGGTCCGTGTGCTCTCAGTTAGATAAAGTCCCTTGTTTCTTCCTGGAGTCACTAACTCATCTAAATGTGTTTTCTTCTGGTTCAATGAGTCAAGATGGTGTTGAAAAAACTGTAAAAAAAAAAAAAATCAGCAAAAACATTCTCACTTGAAGCTAAACAGATAATAAGAATATATTGAATAGCCATCTGTGACTGTGCTGGTTCTAAACGCAGCTCCATTTGAGAAAATGAGCCTAATTCCCTCTTGATTTACAATCTTAATATTCCATTTTCCTGAGGAGGTAATGGTCTTAATCGCGAGGTTGAGGTCTTCTTTAATAGCACATGGTGTCAACTTCGTAAATTATGATCCCATTTAGAGGGAAATTGACGATGAGCTACAGCATAATATTTCTGTCCCCCTGAATTCTAATTACACCTTTGACCTGATCTAGCACCACCATCAGATCACTGTTTGATCTCCTCCAAATAAAATACCTGGACTAATCACTCCAGTCAGCCTCAGGTGTACTTGGTGCTCATGTTAAAGGAGAACACTGTTAGATACTAAGATGAGATATGCTGCTGCACAGCAGTGGGCTGGATTTCATTCATCTCATTCTCTTTTTTTCCCCCAACTCAGATTTACATTAGGCAGTAAAAACATTTCCCTGTATACATTAAATCAATCCAAAAGCACCGATAAATACTAATTTAGTACACCAGAAGTCCATGTGGTATGTTATGATGATTCTCTGATGTATGATGACTGACCGTCACCCTGAAGAACGGAGGGGCAGAGAGCTCGGTCACTGATGAAAACATATACATCACTTTTAGTGCACGCAGTTATTCAAGCTGAAGCTTTAGGTTAAATAATGCAAAAACCAACATAAAGTGAGATTGATACAAGAATTATTTACTGTATGTATTCATGTGTGTATAATCTATCTATCTATCTATCTATCTATCTATCTATCTATCTATCTATCTATCTATCTATCTATCTATCTATCTATCTATCTATCACACATAATTTGTTGTTGTTGTAATCAATTATTTAAAAAAAACGTACCTACCATATTTATGATCAATATCTATTTTGCAGTAACCACGAGTTGCCAGGCAACCAGCAGAGATAGATCATCATCATTTCTACATACACATATTCTGCAGATTCAACAAATATATTCACGCTCTTGTTCCATTGTCCAGGGACAAACAAACGGTTGAGATGAATATGCATTATTCTGAGGACTCCAGAATAATGAATAAGCACGTTTGAATTACAGGTAGGAATGTTGTTGTTTTTCCTATTTATTGTGTGTTAGGGTTAGTGATTATTACATCTAGGTGACGTCATGAAGTAAAATGGAAACTCCCTTTACCCCAACTCCCAAGAAACCGACCACAGTGACAGCATTTTAAAGATTTATTTAAAGAAAGTGTCTCCTGGCACTTTAGCTGTGAGTGGTTTGAGCTGCTGAGAGTGTCTTGTATCTACATGTGGCTGCTCTCTGATTATATATATATATATATATATATATATATATATATGTATATATATATATATATATATATATATATATACCAGCCACATTGTTCAAATCCTATTCAACTCTGACTCATCACGTTCTTAACTACAAGTGTCTTGTATCTACATGTGGCTGCTCTCTGATTATATATATATATATATATATATGTGTGTGTGCAATTTTCACATCTGAGTCACATCAGTCTAAAAAATAATCTGATATGTCACTTCAGCCGAGTGAACTGAGCTTTATGCTGTGACTTTTGTGCCGGATCAATCAGCTCCCAGGGTGCACCGACAAACACACACACACACACACACACACACACACACACGGTTCAATCGAACGTGCACACCTGCAACACATCAAACCCTCGTACACACAAGGTGCGAGAAAAACATGAGTGGATCGGTGGTCAGTAACACTGATCTATAATGGGTTATTTTCAGGACTTTAATAAGAAATGGTTCAATGAAAAGGGCTTTTATCGATGTGGCTTTTGTTACAACCCCTGACTCAGGGAAAGCAACATACAGGAGTCAGAAGCATCAACAACTGTACCATAATCTTTATTGTTATAAATAATCTTGTTGACTTTAAGGAAGTGGGAGTGGTGGCTAAAGCCATTGTCGCTGATCCTGGTGGCTGAAAGAGCATGGGAGGGGCTTGGCTCAGGATTTTGCAGACAACCCTAGATTTGTGTCAATATTTCAAACAACGCTTTTCACGACGCAAGCAACACGGTTTAAGAAGCAAATAAAACATTTATTTAATCATACAAAATGTTCTTTGCGCTCCCTGATTTGTTTTTTGTTTGCAATTCTGACCATGGACGGGCCTTAGGAAGTCAGGAGTCACTGTTCGTCTGGAACTTATAATTGTAAGTATCTAAGTTTTATCAGATTATAACTTCAGATACTTATTTTATCAGATGTTGCAAAGAACAAATCACAAAAGAGATGATTTCTCTCCAAGTCTGTGTTTGTGATTCTTTTTTCCAAACAGACCCAGTTTCTTTCACAATCACAGAAAAAGTGCTGATGCAGAAGATAATGTGGTGCTGATGTGACAAAAATATTAAGTCTTTCTTTACTTTTTGTGAAGGCCCAGTCATAATGTAACTTCACGAAATACTCCACGTTCCTCATCTTGACACTTTGTTCTCAGAATATTACCACTTTATTCTCGAAAGATTATGACTTTATTCTCAAATATTATTGCGTTGTTCTCGAAAGATTATGACTTTATTCTCAAAAGATTATGACTTTATTCTCAAATATTATTGCGTTGTTCTCGAAAGATTATGACTTTATTCTCAAAAGATTACAAGTTTATTCTCAAATATTATGACTTATTCTCAAAGATTACGACTTTATTCTCAAAGATTACGACTTTATACTCACAATATAACATCTTTATTCTCGGAAGATTACAAATTCATTCTCATTATATTATGACTTTATTCTTGGAGGATTGCAACTTTATTTTCAAAGATTATGACTTTATTCTCGAAAGATTATGACTTTATCCTCAGAGGATTACAATTTTATTCTCAAATATTATGACTTTATTCGTGAAAGATTACGACTTTAGTCTTGTAATATTACGACGTCGTATGGCGATGACAAATGCTGTGGCTCATTTTAAGGATGAATAATCTGATTTTGCATAATGAAAAAAAAAAGCATAACTTATTTCCAACTTCCACTTTCAAAAAATGTTGCCTACATGAAGTACTAAATGTGTTTGTCAGGATTTAAAGTGGCTGCTCAAGTGACGAGCAGAAGCAGCCATGATTGCAGCTATCGACTCAGTGCTGCTCCAGCCTCTGTCTCCCAGTGGGTTCTCACTCTGTCACGCTGCCAACACTCTTGCCATGAGACGTTTCTCACGGCTGCTTGTCCCTGCATCTCTCTCTCTCTCTCCGTCAGACAGAACCTGGAGGAAGATCATCCCTCTGGTTTTAATTAAGCTTTTTAATTACAGCAAGACCGTGTTGTTCACGGAGACTTGCACTGAGGTAACAGTTGAGAAGAGGTGATAGCAAAATGAAGGGTAAGTTAGAGCCAGATCTGCCACACTGAGTTTACCCAAAAGTGATTTGTTTTTACAACAAGATTGTATTTTTCCTTCTTTCTTTAACAAAATCATTTCAGAGGGAAACACAAGAAATATTGATTCACGTGGATCGACATTTTAGGGTTTAAATAAACGTTTGTGTCGCTACAGTTTCAATTTGAAAATATAAAGTATAGAGAAGTCCTCGAGCGTTAAATTGCTGGTTGGATATACTTAAATCCTCTTTGTTGTGTCAAACATGTACAAACCTGAACTGGTGAGTTATTGGGCAAGTAATCGACTTCAGATCAGAAGCAATAAAGGATTTTCTTTCTTGGAATGAAAATGAAATTAGCCGTAACACAATACTGCGCAGGTGATTCATAAGGAAAGTGTGGTTGTTCACAGTTTGCCTTTGTACATGCCATGGTTTTACTTTGTTTCCCTATTTATCAAAGTAAATGCATGGAGTACGTGTTCAAAAATGTGTTCAAATGAATGTTGATGTATTGAATCTGTTGTAAAAGGATATGTATTAAATGCGTTGTCTAATAATCTGCAGTTGTTGCAATACCGTAATGTCATCAAATGGTTTTGTGCTCACTGCCTTTATACCATGTTTTTTAAACCTCTTAAATGGGATGAATATTATTGTAAAAATGAATGATGCTCCTCACCTGTTCACCTGGATTATCTTCAAACTAATTAAACGTAATCAAACAAAACACAGCAAGGGGAGAGTTTAGCATTATAATTAATAAATGCAAATACAATGAGATACCTCAAGCTCCTTTCTTTTTCACAAAAATCCAATTTCACACAAATGACTTCCACAACAAATGTGGAGCCTAAGGAGAGGATGAAGCGGAAATGGATGGGAAAATGGGGGGTTTATTTATACATTGTATATGCTGCAGTTGGTGAGATGGACCTAAGTGTCGCCATGGTAACCAGCAAGGTTGAGTCACATGGGTGGGGGTGGGCCGACTTTGATTAAGGCTAAATTATTTTCAAAGGTATAAAGTAAGTCAGGAGGAAATGTGAAGTGGCTGAAGTGGTAGATTGGACAGCCACAGCTTTACCCAGAATCCTTACTTACCAGACAGTTACAGAGGGCGGCTTGTTCCTTTTTGAAAGATGGCTCCGACCCACGACGTGACAAATTTCAGCCTCTCCCATCAGGCACCGGATACAAATTGCCAGTCTGCAAAACCAAGCGATACAAGGATAGATTTGTTCCTGCAGCCATAGTAGTTTTTATTGTATTTTTTTTATTATCATTTTAATCCTTTTTATTCACACTGTACATCTTATGCCTGTCTTTCGGTACTGTTGTTATGACCAAATCTGCCTTCAGGTATAAATAAATTTACCTTGACCTTCATGTAGTTGAGTCACTGGCTCAGTGTTAGTTTTCAATGTATTCAGGTCTTTTAGTTTGGTATAAACACAGAGAAAACAGCAGCAGCCCCGTTCAACAACTCCCATTTATTTTATATTTCAGTACCATTTTAGACTCCTAAAATGTATGTAATACATGTAAAATGTAACCTCTAACACATGGCATTGAACATGATTAAAAAGAGATATTCAACATTAATTGCTTTTCCATATGATAACCAAAGTCTTCATGTTAAAATCAGTTATAGAAATAAGAAATTAAGCACTTCATTTACAAGTACTCAGTTATTGATGATAGACTTCTATAAGCACTGTGAGGCCATATATCTATCTTTCTATCTATCTATCTATCTATCTATCTATCTATCTATCTATCTATCTATCTATCTATCTATCTATCTATCTATCTATCTATCTATCTATCCTCACATAAACCTTGTTGACCATGCAGGATCACTGATAAAAACATAAAGTCAAGAAGCCAATATGGTTTGAAATATATTACAGGGATTTGATTATTGCTCATTTACTGTATTCATTTTATTTATTTATTTAGTTGCTTATTTGTATTTGATTATCTTTGCTTAAATTATTAATCTGCTCCTGGGGAAATTACAGGAGCTTGCCACTCTTGTTTCTTGGGATAGATCACTCTCTGCTCTGCAGCCAATATTATGTCTGTGTTGATTCCAGTGAAATGTGTCACCCAATAATGTCACATACTAACCTGTAATAATAGCATTACATGTGAATTGCATCTTCCACCTCCTATATGTTTGATGATAATGACTAATGTTTGTATCATGAATGTGTCTTAAATGCTGCATATTTGTTAGTCTGTGCAGATTAACCTACAAGTAAAGGTATCAGCAAATCACAAACATGAATCATTGGCCCTAAAGCTAATGACAAACACTGACGAGTATTGGTGTTTCCTGCACTGTCATGGTCTCCCTCCGTGTGGCTGGTTTCCTGCAGGAGAATTTACTCCATATGATTAATTCTGACAGCAGAACTGCAGGGAGAGCACATGATGAATGACTCGCTCAATATGAGGTGTGAAATGCTTGCAGTATTTAGTATGTTTAGGGAAGAGAGAGCAACCTCCCCAGAGGCTAAATGCCACAAGACAGCAACAATGTGTACACTCTGTCCTTCAGCTCTTATTAAACATCATAAACAAATGAGGGATATATATACATATAGTATACATATAAATATATATATATATATATATATCCCTTATTTGTTTGCGCAGCCACACATCACTTAAGCCAGAGAGAAGCTTATTTTAAAGGAATTACCTCCACACAGAGATGGGAGTAAGTCACACATATGCAAGTCACAAGCAAGTCTCAAGTCATTCTGTAGTCAAGTCCAAGCAAGCAAGTCGTAAGAATATAGATGATATTCCACTTTTAAATATACTAAGAAGACGGTCATTTTGCACCGCCAGAGTTTTAACTGTAACAAAAAAACGGTATTACTTACACAACATAAGGACTGCTTCATACAACTGAATTGTTTATTTAAAAAATGATATAATTAACATCAATAAAGTGAAAATAAATAAAACTACACAGCCTAAAATGTAAAGAATATTGACATTAGGCCTACAATAGCAACCTACTGACTTCCTGTGGTGTTCCCGTGGCCAGGTTTCTTTGCAAAAGCAGACACCGTATGTTGTCCGTGTTTCAAAAACAAATCATAGCGTTAGCTCTTAATATTTCCACATATTTTAAAACATACTGTACTTCCCTTTACCTTCATTTTGTCTGTCTTTTTGTTAAAACTGTAGTATGTAAATTGTATACAAACAAATGTCAATTACATTCAAATCTTTGTCAGATGGGCTCACACAATGCAGCTCCACAATGACTCTCTCTTTGTTTCTCAGTATATTGATTCTTAGACCTCTTGTTGCATGGCAAAATTCCTGACCTGCACAGAGGAAGTGATAATTTTTATGTCGAGAAAGATGGAGGCAACACCAACATTGTGCTAGTAAAGCGAGACAACTGCAAACAGGTTAGGGAGTATGAATGAAGAGGTGAATATAGGTGCAGTTTTATGTGATTAATGCGTTTTGCCATTGCTCACTCTTGTGCTGTTACTGTATACACATAATTAAGTAAAGCAGCAACGTCAGTCATCTCCACAGCTCCCAGGTTTTTACTGCTTTGTACCAACGAT
Source organism: Microchirus variegatus (assembly GCF_963457635.1). Taxonomy (NCBI): domain Eukaryota; kingdom Metazoa; phylum Chordata; class Actinopteri; order Pleuronectiformes; family Soleidae; genus Microchirus; species Microchirus variegatus. The sequence goes on from NC_139812.1 coordinate 9,606,390, forward strand.
CACAACAGAAGCTCAACCCAATATTCTTGGTCAAAAACAGCTCTGGCTTCTGGACTTCTGTATGTGGACAGACCCTATAAAGCTTCTCCATCATAACTACTGCTTCACACTCTAGGAAAGTGTTTCCCTATAAACATGCAATGCAGCACGTAGTACGGTGGCCCTGAGGTGCAAAACACAAACGCAAATCACAAAACACAACACAAATCAAAAACACAAACCCAAATCAAAAACACAAACACAAATCAAAAACACAAAAACATTAACTCAAAACGCAATCACAAATCACACAACGCAAACAAAAAAGCATTTGACACAACGGAAATACATTGTTTCCCACGATCGACCAGTGTCGTCGCTCATTGCACAGTCCATGTTTTTTTTTAGTTGCTTTTCCTCTGTGTTGTCTGCTTTTTTGTTTGCATTTTATGATTTGCGTTCCCATTGTGAGATAATGTTGTTGTGTTTGAGTTTTCTGCTTGGGGCGGGATTCGAACAGGGGCTATCTGTAATGTGCATTTCTACATGGAACGGCAGCTCTACCAAGTGAGCTACAGTGAGTTAATGTTTTCATGTTTTCTGCTTTTGTGTTTGTTTTTTGCACCTCAGGGCCACCGTAACAATGTGTATGAAAATACACTGTAGGATGCAGGGAGGAATATTTAATGTTTCACCTTTCAGAATTTAGAAAAAGATGCTGCGAGAAAGGTTGGGAAAACCTAAAGTCAGCAAGGTCATCATCTTTCAAAGAGATTGAAAGGAAAACAATTTCCATAATAACAAAAGTGAAATGACTACCATGGATATTACCATACCTGACATGTTTGCATATGGGAAACTTAAGTGAAGGAAATTGAGATGTTTAACTCAGATATTTGGCCATCAGCAATGAGCAGATGGGAAGCTCCACTGACTTGTAAAACTGCTGGTGAATATTTTTCCAGTTTCTCTTGGCAGACTCAATGATTGATGCATTCAGCACAGCTTCACAGCAATGAAGATGCATTATTTAATTTCTTTTTAAGGAGGTTTGACAGAGAGCTACAGAGGGTGTGTGTGTGTGTGTGTGGGGGGGGGGGGTGTGTCTGTGTGTTCGTTGGAGCTCTGAAAATGACAGCTTCTGACATTTCAGGGAAAGCTGAACACAACACTGACCCTTTTTTTGCTTTCCTGAAATCCTGCACACTATAGGTCAACTGACATCGTCAAGAAATCAGATTATCTTTTACATTTGATAGCAGGATCTTGAGCGCATGTTGGAAAAATCTTCAAAAGCTTTGTCTAATCAAGGAGAAATGGCCATTTAAATATTCCTTAGAAAGAAAAATCACTTACCTGATTGTTCGGAGAATCAGGCGACGTGATGAATCATCGACATGATTGTGTTACCAAGACGCTTAGGAGAATGTGTCCAATTAAATGAAAAACAGAGTTCACAGAGTGTATATACTATATATATACTGCTGAGGATGTATGTGATTATAAAAGAACATTGCATTCCCGACAGAAAGAAAATTCATACATCACTGGAGTCGCCTTTTTGGGAGAAATAATATCACATATTTGGTATACTCAGAGTTTGCACTTCTGCAAATGTAAACGTTAATACACTCAAATATCTATAATTGGATATTAGGCTTTACAGAGGGGTGTGTGTGTGGCGGGGCAGGAATATGGTTTCCCTCAACATGTCTGATCTGGAATGATTGACAACCCTGAGGCAAGAGGTGAGATCTTTATTTAAGATCACTTGTTCCATGAGTTTTTGGGATTTTAAACAAGCTTTTGGTCCACTGTCTGTAGCTTATGAATTTTGAATTGTAACAAGAACAGACTCTTTAAGTATTTATGTTCCATTGTACATTCAAAATGATGATTCCCACTCTCTATACTATTTTAATATGTTGTCCCATTTTCCACCATGTTTATCTTGATTATTACTTCATCAAATACCTTTTTTGAATTACAGTTACTGCTATTTCCCCATTGTTACTGCTACTTCCCACAGAGTGTTTTTGCATTCAGTGCAATGTTTTCCAAACGAGTGTGTATTCTCTTTGATTCTACCTTCAGCCTTGTGATCTTTGTTCCTTTATTCTGAGTGATTACCCATGTGCCAAACCTTTTTTCAGTATCAGTAAATTACTATTTCTCTCCACAGTCTGCATCTGAGTGTTCTGCTCCAGTTAACTACAACATGCGTGACCCAATGTTATATCTGTATACACAATATTCTGAGCATTCATGCCTCTCATGTCAGCGATTTGATTGCAGGGTTCCTTGTTCTGCTCTGACCACACTGTAACACCGTTTTCTGTAGTCAACTGTAGATTGACTCGGGGCACAAACACTGTATTAATGACAGTGTAAAAGCAAATGCATCTGATCACAGTGTTCCTCAGCATCTACAAGGTACCGCCATACCACATCACATCCACCTGACATCCTATGTTAGAAAAAAAAGATATATGATTACTCCTGTGGCCAATAGCATGCTTGCAACAAGTCAGCGTTGACAGTCAGGCCTCGGGACAGCAGCACACAGAGATTCAGCGGGAGGCAGTGGTAAAATCACATGAAAGGGCAATTTCAGAGCTGTCACGTTGTCCTGCTGAGATAAGATCCCTACCAGGTGACTGCAACAGTTTAGAGTTGAAATCCAGACTGGAACATTATTGCTTTTTCCCCAACCACCTTCCCCTTTCTCTCTCTCTTTCTCTCTATCTCTCTCTCTCTCTGTGTTGTCAAAGAAACAGAGATCCCATGGAAACCGACAAGAAATGAGTTCCCCAGAAATTTGCCAGTAGAAATGAAGCAGAGACAAATGCCGCGTTTCTATGAATTATACATCAGTTGAAATGTACAATGGAACAAATACCACACAAAACACTTTATACCGATGTGCTAATAAATAATGGAAAAATAGATTAACAGGCTTTTGACCTATTTTGAGTTTCACATCTGCAGGGACTTCTAATAATCAGTGAACATTTTAACTGAATTGCGTGGAACAGTTATGGTAGTGTTTATATCCAGTGTTTATCTGGGGCTATACAACTGATTTGAAATGGACTGTTTGTGGTCAAAATGTGTGCTCAACCAGGAGCATTATTTCATTTGACTTGAGTAGTTATTGATCCCATCAAACTCAAATTGCCTCATTTCTGACAATGGAGTCAGACCTAACCAGAGATACGATCATTGGTTTCCTCAGTGGATTTGAAAGTGCATAATACACACGCACACACACACACAGCTGTGAACTATTGTTCTACACACAATGTGTTGCAAATTCAGCCCCTTGTGTTTTTCTCAGTGAGACCTTCAGACAAAGCAGACAGATGTGATAAGTTAAACTGCAGTCTTCAACCAGCATATGTGCCTCCTCTCGGCTCATCCATCTGTCTTCCACCTCCTTTCTTTTAGCCCCTCTGGTATCTTTCTGGCCCTCGCACACACACACACACACAGTTGCAATCAAACAACCTAACTCCATAAAAGCCCCAGAAGGCAGTCTGAGTATCCCTGGATAAATACAAAGATCCCAGGGTGAAAGATAACTCCACAGACACATCTCGGAGCAAATATAGTCTTTGCAGTGTGTTGCTTAAGATCTGATTGAAAAGAAGCACATCTTCATCACGCATCTTCAACTCCCCCCCCATTGCTAGCAGCATGACTCTAAGTCTGTCAGTTGATCCGCCGCTGCAGTCGAAACTGAAATATCTCAATGTCTTAGTGATGCATTAGCACAAATGTGAAACTTTCATTTAAAAAAAAATTGCAGAAAGCACAGAGAGAAACAACCACCGAAGGCTGATCAGTTTCCACGTTGAGTGTAAATACAGATCAAGATCTTGATTTTGACCCATTTTAATGGTATGAGGTTCTTTTACTTTATTCTCAAAGCAATACTGCCAATTATATTCTACCTCACAATATTAATTGGTTTTTATAAGCCTGCATTCAGATTTGTGTACCAACCAATTTCCTCCTGATTATTATAACCTCCTTCCCCAAAGGATTTAATCAAAATCCATCCTTCGAGAAAATAGAGAAAATAAAGCCTCCTGGTTCAATTGCTGAACTGAGCTTACAGTAGCTGGACAAATGTGATGGACGTCCACATCAGCACATGAGCTCTGTGGCAAAAAAAAAAAAATCAATTTTGCCACGGTGCACATGGGAATGCTCTGTGTAAATATTTCAGGACTTAACTCACCAGTTTTTCACAACAAAGTCCATCCCCTCACCCTCACACTTAGGCCGAGGAGAAGGTGGCTGCAGCACAGCTTCATCCTCGCAGTTCATCCACTCAGATTGGACTAAAGACTGATACTGAAGTGACTCACTCAAAGTGGAGCTACCTCCAGCCATCAACACTGTTCCAAAACTAGTTAATGCTCAATATTCAATTTGTTTACTGTCCTTCATCCCCCCTGATTTTCCCCTTTTTGTTGAAAATATACTATCCACAACCTCAAATCTGCAGGTATCTGCTGTGGTCAGCATGATGGTAATGTCATCGTTCACCCTGTGCTTGTGCATATTGAACCTATGCGGAAATACACGAGCATGTCTTCATTTTGTCATCACTAGGGCCTTATATATATATATGCGCTGACTGTGCATGCTCCCTGTGGGCCACAGTCTACAGCCTGTATAACCCATCACTCAAAGAGTACAACAGCGGCGTAGCCAGTAATAGGCCTGGGTGGACCAGTGCCGCTCACATTACTCACTGGACCACCCGGCCACCCAGAGTCAAATAAACATTTTGTGACTAAAATGAAATGTTAGGAAGAGATAAATATAAACATGATTTTTTTTTTTTACTTGTTCTGTTCTGTTTAACTAAAACGAAACCATTGAAACGAGTGGTCCAACACAGAGGGAATGTAATTGGTACACAGGCACGATAGTTAGCTTTTCAGTGTTAACGTCACAACGATAGCTAAACAAAGTTCCTTCAAAAGAGTTTTAGAAGAAGATAGACGGCCTCCATCGACCAAGCTGACCCAGACCAGCTCGGACTCTCCCGGTCAGGCTGACGCGGATTTATCTGCCACCATCAAAACCGCTGCGTGTGCATTTGCGGGTATCCGTGAGCTGTCCGATGTTACTGAAGCTGCGATGGCTGTAATGACTGCAACGAGCCACGAGGGATATCACGCATGCCCGATATCCCTCATGCATTCATTACAGTCATTGCAGCTTCAGTACCATAGGAAAGATCATCCATAACAGCTGCTTGCAGGTTTGTTAATCGGAGTTGTCTGTGCTACTGCAGCTGCAATGATGCAGGAACGTTGTCTGATGTAGCATGTTAGCATGTTAGTTAAAACATTATCTGCTGTTTAGGTTTTTTTGCCACATTGTGCAATAAAATATGGCATATTAAAATGATGACTGTTTTTAATTTTTTAAGTCTGTTTGCCTTTTTACAGGAGCGTATTGCAAAAAAAAGACTCCTGTTTTTCTGAGTAATTACTTTTCGGTTTGTTTTTCGGAGTAATTTATTTTTTGGTCTGTTTTTCCTCCGCCAAGGAGGTTATGTTTTTCGCTGGAGTTTGTCTGTCTGTTAGTTAGTAACATAACTCGACAAGTCACAGAACAAGTGATTACGGCGTGATCCGTAGATGCTATCACTGGTTACAACACTCACTGTCTGACCATAACGTTATCACTGTTATAACACTCGGTGCCTGACCCAAGCGCGCCGACAGGGTGTATTTTGTCAGCACTGTGCCTACAACTTTTTCACAGCATTTTCCCCTAAATGATTAGACTAAAAATATTCAAAACTAGAAAAGCACTGGACCCTGGCGGATATCTGCGCTCTCCGAAAAAAAAAAAAAAAAATTACTCTGAAAAACAGGAAAAGTATTACTCAGAAAATCAAGAAAAAAATTAGACAGAAAAACAGGGGGAAAAAAATGTTGTGTTATAGGCAATGTTTTTTGGGGGTTTTTTTCAAGTTAATGCAAAACGCTTCCATACCTTTTTACTACTTCTACTTTTTTAAGATGGTCCGCCCACTTTTGTCCAAGCAAAAAAATTTGGGCAAACAGGAACGGACCATGAGATTGAGCACCCATGAGTGGAAAGCTACACTGATGCAGCCCCTTATTTTGGTGGGAGTTGAGCCACGGATATGTACGTAGAAATGGAAAAATGTGTGGCGACTCTGCAAACACAGAATCAGCGAGCATGTCATTGGGACACACACACACACACACACACAGAACATGCACACACTTGTTCTGCTGTACGTGCTTGAGAGCCATGATGAAGCAGAGTCCTGCTTTTGTAGCTCTTGACATTTTCTCATGCAAATGAGTACAGTCCTCGGGAGAAAGAAATCCAGAGCTGATCGGGGCCACTTCAAAGCCCTTTTAATTGGCCACATGTCAAGAAAACATACTCACACTCAAACACACACACACTCCAATGTTTGATCTGCACTTTTCTCTTGTGACCTTTTCATTATCTTTGCAATGGAGAAATGAAAGATCCTCATATTTAAGTATTGAGCTTGTCAGATGCAATAAGATGGAGTGTGACCAGAGAGTAAATCAGTAGATAAAATTCATCCACTTCAGTGCCATTTGCAAGCACTGGCCACTTCAGGCATTTTAATTCATAATTCATAACAGAATGATGTCTAAGGCACCAAAACAAGCTTATTTGGATGCACTGACATGCACTGTTTGGAATTAAATGTGGCATTTGATGAATAAAAGTAATTGTCACTGCAATTGTTTAAAATCCTTTCACATACTGAGATCTCTCTCTCTCTCTCCCTCTCTCTCTCTCTGTGTGTGTGTGTGTGTGTGTGTGTGTGTGTGTGTGTGAAAGAGAGAGAACAGAGTTTTAGTGCCCTCTTGTGTTGACATTAGGAACATACTGTACAATTTGATGGTTTGAGCAGACATCGTTCATGCTGCTGCAGCAGGTGCCTGGTGATTTAGATGAAAAACTAAAATACTTTGATTCACACAATGATGATTGTCAGTTTAGACGTAACAGAACACAGTATAACAGTACTGCAGCAGACATTACATGACGACACGATAACTAAGGAAGTCAAACAAACGTGACACCAAAGACCTTTAATATGCGTAATCAAAAACATTAAATTCACATATAAGTGACTGTTTCTCAGGCAATACAGATTATGTGTCAAAAAAAAAGTGTCTTTAAGACAGATATTCATCATTTATCCTCTATGTGATGGTCATGGGGAGCTGGAGCCAGTCCCAGCTTACAGTCCATCACAGGGTAAACACACAGAGATGAAGAGCCATTCATCGTACCTACAGTATACGGTTGAGTTAGAGAATGTTTTTGGACTGTGGGAGGAAACTGGAGAAGCAGGATAAACCCCACTAACATGCAAACTATTAGTGGAATATCAATGAATAAACTAAACATTAAGGAAATATTGCATAATTTTTCTCCTTTGCAAAATCCCACCCCTCCTTCATTCCACTGACACTTTACGAAGTAAACATAGAAATGAAAAAAACGAGATGTTTTGCTCAAAGCAAAGCAGAATTCCCCACAAGCACTGCAATCAAACAAAATAAATGAACAGATGACAGAAATAGTAGGAGAAATAATTACCTCTATGATGGTAATATTAAAGAAAATGTCAAGAAGTATAAATCAGGAAGAAAATCATTCACAAAATAAAACATTTGGTATTTAAATGATGTGTATGTGTTGTGTTCAGCTTGAGGGACATTTCTGGCATAAACCCTGACTTTTTCAGGACTGGTAGTCCTCATGCAGACCAAAACCTGGTCCTAAGTTTTCATTTTATTCCATTGCTGAAGAACTGGTAAAGGTTGGGATGAAGATGAGAATACTGGTTAGGCTTTAGTTTAACTGTCCAAATGAATTCAAAGACAAAGCTCCCTCTCTCTGTGTGTGTCCTTTTTATCGGTTGTGAGGACAGATTTTAGTTGAAAACTTCACAACAGCTTATTGAGATTTAAGACTTGACCTTAGAATAAAATGAGACATTTAGTTAACTTAGTAGAGGTTAGGGTAATGAGGCTGGAACGATGCATTATATGTGTTGTGAGTGTCCTCACAATCATAGAGAGACAAGTGAATGTACTGTGTGTGTGTGTGTGTGTGTGTGTGTGTGTGTGTGTGTGCGTGACTGTACAGTGCATCTTGTCAGTCACCGACTGCAGCCACAGAGCAGTGGTGGTGGTAGCGCGCATGCGCAGTGCATCCAGGGGCTCGGCGGCGTTCGGTGCTGAAGTGGGGCGGATGGCAGAAAAACAGCGGCGATGGACATTACACCGCGGAATTCCCATTTAACATGTCGTCGAATAAACGTCTGAACATCGCGTCTTCTCACCCATCACCCTAGGACACTGACAGCGCGACGCAAAGCGGTAAGATGCTGGTTATTCCGCGCTAATGCTCCACACGGAATTGCTAACTGACGTTAGCACACGGCGCTAGCCGCCGCTGCCACTGCTGCTGCTGCTGCTGCTGCCGCCACCAACCTCCCTCTCGCTGAGAGAGATAGCGGATCTCAGTTTGTCAGCTAAAGCTAGCGCGAAGAAAGTGGGTTGTGTTTGATTTCTGCGGGTGGGGAAATGGGTGCAACACCGTGCAACTCCCTCTCTCTCTCTCCCCCCTCCCTGTCATGGTGTTATCACTCTGGGGTGTCACCTGGGAGGGGATCTCCCCCCCGGCTGCTGCTGCTGCTGCTGCTGCTGCTGAGCTGCTGCTGCTCCGACATGCAGCAGCTGTAGGACTCTCTGGTGTTCTGACTGCATGCATTTAAACATGCATGCACTACACCAGCAGCCCCCCCCCCACACACACACACACACACACACACACACCGTCCGATGAGCCTGCCCACTCCTGATCTGCAGATATGCACGGGGCCTTCAGGCAGATGCAGCAGATCTACTACTCCTCAAACCTTCCTGTCAACTTCCTCACGTTGCAGTTAACGTTGCTACTGTTTAAATCCCTCTTTCCACCCATGTCACACACCAGACACACGCGCACACACACACACACACACACACACCATCTGCCCCACCTGGGTGTGTTGACACACAGGAGCCCAGGTTGTGATGCCACTTCTACCCAGCTTTGACTCTTCATTCAAAGAGCTCTACTATACTCAAAGACCACTCGATGAGACAAAACTGAGGACGTTTAATGGAAGACGCTGAAGTATAAGGAGCGGCAGCTGGTGTGTTATCTGCTGCTGTAGCCCATCTGCCTCAAGGTTGGACATGTTGTGCATTCAGAGTTGGTCTTCTGCATTCGTTGATTGTCACAATTGGTTATTTGAGGGTACCTTACATTTGTCTTGAAATGAACTGATGCTCACTGGATCATACCAACAAGCCTACTGTGTTCAGAGTCAATGAAGTCACTTTTTTTTCCCAATTCTGATGCTGTGTTAACTGTAGCAGATTACCTTCACTATGTCTAAATGCTTTGAGTTGCTGCTTTGTGATTGGATATTTGCAGTTGAGCTGGTGTACCTAATAAATGTCACTCGCTGTTTGCCCACCTGACGTCCAGGTTCTGTGTTTGCAGGATAGAGATATTTGTACTGTACGAGCACCACAGGTCAAATTTTTTTTCTCCCAAAAACGAATGCCATGAATGGTGTTCACTCCCCACCAATTATCTCCATGGAAGAGAAAATGAACAGGTACTTAGAGCACAACTTAAATAACCTGCTACAGTTCCTCTGCATGCCCAGACTGATCCAGGATGCACTCGTGCCAAGTTTGGTTCAAGTTTGTTTTTGGGTAAAATAAAAACAGCTTTGATGTGATGTTACTCAATGTGAATGTCTTTGTACTTGCATTGGCACTATATGACAATAAACTATCTTTTTTGCAGACCAAACTAAACAACTTAAAGGTGAAGTAAGTAGTTTAGTAGTGCCATCTAGAGAAGAGGCTGAAATTTACAACAAAGAACTGCTCCTCTGCTCACCCCCTCCCTTCCCTGAGCGTAGCGCTCCCTTCCCTGAGCGCTACGGTATCCGCAGCTGTCGTCCTCGTTGTCGTTCTCCGTTGACAGCAGATGAGGTTCGTGAGGTGAGGGAGAGGGCGAGCTAGCGCGGCCATAGCAGACGAAGCGGAGAGAGTGGAGGCGGGACTTCCGCTACAAGTAAAGCGACGCTTGATTTGTTCTCTCGCGTTTGTCCTTACAGGCTCCGGTAGAAACATGGCGTCTCGCTGCTAACAGTGGCAATGCAACCGCGGCCCGCGACCATGTTATTTTCCATGACTTTTTGAAACACTACGAAAATGAAACAAAAACTATTATGCAGCAACTAGACAATGCAGGAGCACATAATATGTATAAAAAAGTGGATTTTGGGTTATATAATCCCATAAATACTACACAGTGTCCCTTTAAGGTTTAGGACATTGTCATTTAGAGATTTTGGAAACATCCAGCAATATATTTACGTAATTGTAAAACTAATTCATAGGAAAATAAATAATAATTAAAAAAAATTCATTGTGGCATAAAGAAGGATTTTATAGTCCTTTTTGTGGCAGGGGCCTGAAACCTGAAGTCTCACTGTGCCAATGCGGACGTGCTCAGGCCATTCACCCTGTTGTAGGTCCATGTAGCATTAATATAAAGTTGGAGACATCATTTAAAGGTTGAAATCCGACATTGTGTGGCTTTAACTACTTTGTGCTAACTAGCGTTGGTTGGTTTATTTATAGTGAATTTGCATTACTTTGCATTAAACCCGTCCTTTTTACACACCAGTAGTGAACACGCAGGCAAGCCGGGCGTAGGAGCAATGGGCAGCGTTTATCTGCGCCTGAGGAGCATCGGTTGCCTTGCTCAGGGGCACCTCAACCCTTGACACTTCTTGGGATTTGAACCGGCAGCCTTCCGGTTTCAAGCCCAGTTGCTTTCTTCTTGGTCATTGGCTGCCCATTGGCCCAACAACAACAAAAACTATTGGATTCATTGAAAAAATGATGGACAGATTAATCAGTAACATTGCTGCAGCCTTTATTATTGTCTTGATCTGCTGATTGCGTTGATTTGGGGTTTGCCATCGAGCGCCTTTGACTAAGATTTAAATATCAGACTGATATGATATAAAAACCCTTTTGGTTTGCTTTTTTTTTCTACTGCTTTGCTTGCAAAATAGTTCCTGGTGCTCTAACATGTTTACTATGCTATTTCCTAAGAAACTAACCCTACTTTTTCCAGAGTACAGGCAGGTGAACATGTACCTTAACACACAGCTACACACCATAACAGTTTTAACTGGCACAAGCAGAGGAGATTAACTGTAGAACACTATTTTTTGTTGTTGTTGTTATTTTTTTATTTTTTTTAAGTATGTTGTGTCATATGGAAAGGGTGGTGGCTCCATGTAAAAGCCACCTGGTTGTGATTTAGGCTGTGGAGCAAATGAAAGCCTTAATAACGTTTTGTCTTAGACATCATCCATCATAGTTTGCAATCATTTACTGCATTTCCTGATCCACTTCCTGAAATTTTTTCTTTGTGACCACATCCTTCAGCTAGTAATGGATGCTTTGCATCAGCGTATATACGTCGACTGATATTCTGCAGACACATCTCAGGGGTCGATGTGAAAAGTTAGTCTTGTGTGCGGTCTGCACATTGTCTATGGGCAAGTAATTTTTTTAGTAATTAATGGAAAATAACTTTGTCTATTCAAAATAAGAAATATAACTTTAAAAAAAATATTATTAATCTGTGCATTTTCAGTGATAACAAAGCACTTGGAATACAAGTTCACTGCAGTAATATCTCAGATTATCAAAGATTTAAGTTTTTGCGTCTGAGTGAAACAAACCGGTTATTAATTGCACTTGCATAAGTTTAGGGAAGCTCAATATTATCCACACTATATTTGCTTAAAAATCTATGATTGGATATTGACTTCTATGTTAGTGTCCTCACCTACTGATTGTTGCACAATAAAGAACGTGTATAAATCTGCTGTGACATGAGTATGAACAATGTCTTAATTTCACCGCAGAAGAAACAAAATGACCTTAAATGTTGACTGTAAGTCTATGGTAATATTTGGCGATTAATTGCACATAATTTAAATATTTTATATTGTAACCGAAATAAAACTATTCATTCATTCATTCATATATCTTTATATCAGTTTTTGGCATATCACTTATCATATCATCCTTATTTAAATTCTTTATTGACAGAAAACAGTAGAAAAGTGCAGTTTTCATGAAACTACAATACAGAAGTAACTTTACAATTGTAGCCGATGATGACGATAGGTTGAACAACTTACAATTTAATACTTGGTTAATCAACTTTATCTCCTTGGCGCTGTGTTCAGCTCAGTACATATACAGGTTTAAAAAAAGTGATTGGCCTCAATCATCCAGAACATTCAGAGCCACAGTTTCTTCTTGATTTACAGTGTGTAGTGAGTCTGTGTTGTATTGATATTCAGGCTGTGCTTTCACTGTGTGCACATGTGCTGTTATGTAAGCAGTAGATACTGTATGTTTCTGCACTAAAGAACAATTCTCTGTTCTTATATTTACTGTTTTCTTGTTTGTGTCTTTTCCAGATGCTGTACTATAACTGCGCCCTGTACATTCCAGTCCATAAATGACCCTGTCACTTAGATCCAGGGAGGCCTAGAAGGCGACGCCAAGAGAGTCAAAAGGAGCGAGCGAAGTAAGGAGACAAGGGGAGGAACTATTCCACTTCACCTCAGCTTTTGTGTCCCTTTCTGTGCCAGTGGGTCAGGGATGGTGAGACCAGTAACTTCTCTTGTATGTGGTGAAAAGAACCTCCTTGCCTTGCCTTGTGTCTCCAGGAAGTCAGTGTTTGAGTCAGACAACTGCTCAGACAGCCCACCAGTCATTCACTCCTTCAACCAGCCTGCTATCATCCAGCAATACATTACCTCACGCCATGACTGCTCTGTCTGACCTGTTTTTAGAAACTCACTAATTCATGGTAAGCTTGAATTCTGTCTGATGTGATTGTGGTTTCTGGTGTTAGTAGTGTCTTTGGAGCCATTGTGTCTCCATGCTGAAGTGAGAGAGTTAGAATAGCCCCACACCCCCACTTTAAAGCGATTCTCAAAAGAGGTCCAGTAGCTGATGTCATGCAGCAGTCTGAACCAAAATCTACATTTAGTAGAAAGCTCTGTTTAAATCCATAGATGTATATTCTCGGCAATATGTCAGACCAAGATCCCAAAGACCCAAAGACCCAAAGATCCCGAGTAGAGGTTGGGGTGGATCACTACCGGTGCTATCAACACCACTATAAGCATGTTTATTTAATATGCCTTTGTTGATGATGTTCAAATACTGCAGGTCTAGAATAATGCTTGCAAAGCACCCTAGGGCATTATAGTGGCATATTCTGTGATACTTTGACGGCTTTAAACCAGCACTGGTGTCATTCATTGTTGTCATGTGATGCCTATAGCTCTATCTGTCACTTTTTTCCCAACATCAAGTTAATATTACTTTATTTACCATGCCATAAAAGATATTCTGATAAACATATACACACACGTGAACTTGCGCTGGTCGTCTGTGGCCACAGACGATGCTTTTAAAATGCATCTATACATGTTTGTTTTAGTGAAATTGTACAAAAGTGCATTTCTTTAACTCGGATAGATATGTGGTTTGTTCATGACGGGCATGATGGAGTCAGTGCTAACTATATATCATTGCCTCATACAGTCACATTTAAAAAAAAAAAAATCTCTTGAAAGCAAAGCGTTTGTCTTTTTCCATTCTATTAACAGGCTCATCTGATTGCTTATTACGTGAAGGCAAAGATTAGTGAAGGCCTCAACAAAGAGAATGTGAAGGAATGGACAGTTTTTTACGCACGTCATCATGTATTTTAATAGTTTAAAACTGTTGTGCACGCATTTTAATCACAAACAAGTCTGCTGCATTCACACCATTGTCTACGGACCACTTCCTGTGTGCAGTGCAGGACTGTCACATCGTGACACAAGATCTAAACACCACTGTACTGAGAAACATCATGGAGAGTCACGTGGAGCAGATGGGCTTAATCTTCATTGTGTGAACTCATTTGACAATTATGGAAGAGTATTACATTATTACCAAGTAAAAACTGAATTTGGCATGAATTCTGAGCTGAACTCATTGGCTGCCTATAGATGTTAATTCAAATAAAACCTTTCACTGCCATTGACGGCTAATGAAAGAAGAGAGTCTACTCTGTCTTTTGGTAGTTTTGGTATTTACATAGTCATAGAACACACTGTTTTGTGTGTCTCGGGAAATCAGTCAAAATACTGTAGAACACTTGGCAGTTCTATGCTGAAAATGACTGGCAGCCAATGAGTTAAAGTCAGAATTCTGAGCAAAAAGCCTGTCTGCTCCACATGACTCTCCATGATGTTTCTTAGTACAGCAGTGTTTAGATCTTGTGTCGTCATGTGACAGTCCTGCACTGCACTGCACACAGGAAGCAGTCCGTTTAATGTCCAGAAAGACAGAGGCAACGGCAAAATTGTGGTAGTTCACAATGGTCCACAATGGTAGCCCATGAAAAGTGCAAGGATTAAGATCTGTTTAAACTGTGGAGGACAGCATCACACTTCTCAGTGTACAACCCGACAGAAATCATTAGAAAAAAACAGTTTGATGGGATGCCTCACCTCTGCACTGCTGCTGTAAACACACAAATGCTCCCTCAGTCACTTCTGATAGTATTTCTTGACAGAGCCTGACACAGCATACAAATGTTACATTATTACTGATAAAACAAATGCAACAACGGCAAAATAATAACAACAACAAAATCAAAATGACACACTGCAGCTTTGAATTTCTGCCCCCTGATCAAGCAACGTAAATAAGATGTAGAAAAAGTGAGGGGAATTAGAATCTAAAAAAAACCACTGCATATGTGACAGATCTAGCAGCTCTCTTTTTCATCATCTCTTTTCCTGTGCCTTCCCTCTCATCTCACTCCATTTGTATTTCCACTCCATATTTGCATGTCGGGCCTCCTTCTCCAGGTTTAGAACAAAGCCGTACACTCACTGTGGTTTGCATTTAGCAGCCTGTTTTTCCACGAACGCTGCCTGGTCGCTGAATAACTGATGGCCACTCTGCTGGTCAGGCAGCAACATTTGCATATCAGGCAGGTCGCGTCAGCCTTACCTGCCATGTCATCATTGTTGGAGACTGCATGTCTGTCTGCAGAGTAGAGGGAGCGAGAAAGAGGAGCAAAGGCTCCCGCAGTGTGCTGAAGTGCAGTCATTTTTATTCGTTTGATAAGGGGTTTAATCAGAACCATGATGCTACAGGTAAGCATTCATTGACCGTACTTTTGATTTCCGAGACTACAAAACGGAAATGAAAATTGTGCGTCGTTCACACAGAATGATTTGGTGAAATTAGTGTTGGGCGGTATGAGAAAAAAATTATATTGCATTATATTTTTCAATTTTAGCGGTTTCCTGGTTAACATATTTTTTATGCATGAGCATGAGTGAGTGCTCCAGAGATGAGCGGTGCAGCTGAGTGTGTATGTCTGTTAACGTTACTATACATTCTTGGTTCTCTCACATGTGTTTTCTCATAAGGTGGTGGTGTAAATTGATAATTCCTGCAATTACTACCACAGTTTCTTCTTTATCTAAGCCAGGCTTGTCCAAACATTTATTTATTCATTTATTTATTTATTTATTTTAAAGAGGTCCAGATTTGATAATGTGAGTAAAAGTTACATACAAAGACACTGTTTTATAATAATGTGATTTTTAAATCCCATTATAACCAAATCCAAGACACACAGGAGTGAACAGATGAAAAAGCAAAAACAATTCAACCTTTCTTTCACTTCTGGTGTCAGATAACTTAAAGTAATATTTCTGGGTATATAACATATGGGTACATAACAGCAATAGGCAAACCTTATTCAAAAGTTTAGGTGTTGATGGAGGTTCTCAGTCATCTTCTGTAGTTAGCTGTAGGCAACTGGACTTGCTTGAGTTTTAAGGTGCTTTCGCACCTACAGTATTTGGTGCACACCAAATGTGTTGGTGCACACCAAATGATGTAATTCATTATGGGTATGAGATACAGGATAACCCCGGATTTCAAACCTCAGCGGCGCAGTTTTGCGCCATTCTCTGCCCAGCTTCAATCCCTAACGTGCGCGTTACGACCTTGCGAGCCAGCCGTATTCACACAAGAAGCCGCCGGGGGAAATGCTCACATTAATTAGAGTGGCAGCAATCAGCTCCGGTGACCGCAGTGCTTATGTTCCGCGGCGGTGACGCGCCCGGTGGAAATCGACGGTTAGTCCGCTTCCGGTGCCGATGGTTTCGCGGTCTATTTTGGTTCGTTTAGAACTATGCATATGTGAAAGCAAACTGCACCTACGTCTGTTTGCTACATTGTAAAATGTTTCTGACTGGTGTGGACCAAAGCAACCGAACTATTGGTGAGAAAGCACCCAAAGACTTCTCCACCAGCAAGTCAGAACTGAAGAAGCCTCTTAGATTAGAGGGGAAATGTCTTCAACTCAACTCAAGCAAGTCCAGTCTCCTACAGCTAACTACTGAAGAATACAACAAGGTGTGGAGTTGGTCAATGCCTGTGCAACTCCTTACGAGCTAAGCTAATGGAGACGGCAAGTGATTTTCAGTCCCAGTCCATCACTGGCCATAAATAATACATTATACAGTATTGAAGCTGTGGGCTGTATACAATCTGACTTTTGGATATGCCGAACCTATGCCCTTTAGCATGTATGGTGGAACAGTGAAAAGGGTCCCCCATTGCAAGTCCCGTTTTTCTTGCGATAAACGAAAAGTTCATATCATTGGTATGAACTGGTGAAATCAAGTTTTAACATTGTTTAGTGGAGTTTTTGTTTATTATTTGGTGACAACAAAAGAACTAGTTCTGGCATCTTCTTCGATCGTTATTGGCCCTATGGGGTAAAAAGCTGTTGGGGTAATAGAGTGTGAACTGCACAGCTGTTCTACAACCTTAAAAATACTTAAAATCATGTAGTATGAATTTGGCATTTGAAGCCTGGGTCAGTCCATAGTACCTAAGGCCCTCGAACACTTCCCTCTGTAGTGACTCGATAAGTTTGACTGTTCTCACCTGGGATTAAAATGCATCCCAGATGCGTCTCATGTGACCAAGTATGTGCTTTCCCCCGCACTTTATTCAAATTCACGCTGATATTTGCGATAACAAAAATATGTTTTTAACAAGTCTGATTGTACAGATGTGTCTGCTCTTTTTGTGTAGGTGTGCGAGCGGGTGTGTGACTGAAAGAGACAAAGGACTTTGAATTGTGCAAAAAAAAAAAAAAAGAATTAATATGGCAAAATTAATGGCAGAATAAGTATTGTGGTGGTGGCTGCAACTAAATTAACATATGACTGCTAATTAGAATGAAAAAAGCTGTGAAACTACTGCTGGTCATAAGACGTCAGCTGAGGAGGCAGCCATTCATTTGTCCTGAGGGACGGTCTTAATTCCACTCCTCAGTGTGGACAAAATGTGTCCTCAAACCACCTCTGAATCTGTCATCAGATGCGAGAATGCATTCAGCACACTCCGGTACAGTACGGTACATATGTTTTTGCTCTTCCCATTAGGAGTAGTACCAATGCTCATCCGTTTCGTCGTCCCCACTGCGTAAATATCAGAAACAAAAACATTAAAGGTGCCATATTATATCCTATTTCTCCAAGTTAACCTAGTTCCCTGGTGTCCTAATGAACATGTCTGTGACATGCTTTGGTCAAAATACCTTAAGGATGAAGCACCACAGCAGTTCAATCACCCTGCCAAAACAGCCCTGTTCAGAACACTCTGTTTTGTAGTATCTCTTTAAAAAAAAAAAAATAATAATAATTATATCAGCCACAGAGGCTACTGGGAGCTAACAGCAGTTAGCATTTGGAAAAGTGATCATTTGCAGGCTCTAGTAGGCACATTGCCGTCATATATAACATGTATCCACTGGACAGATAAATCCTCTGAGGCTGGAAGTTTGTGTAGGACTCTGTGCTGCACTGTGGAGCCAACTATAGAACTTTTCGCGGACTTCCGGTTTTCGGATACCGTTGCCCTCACCAGCACTCTCGCGTGTTTTACGGACCAAGCGGAGCTCCGCATGAGAAAACAATTCCAGGAATTTAGCGTCTTGTGACGGCCCAATGAGTGCGGAAGTCAGCATCGCGTGTTGAGTGAGTCATCTTTTTTTCATACTTTGCCGACTGATCGGGCCTCCAGAGTCCCAAATATAAAGATTTAAATGATTAAAAAGTAGATTTCGCATAATAGAGGACCTTTAAAGCATCAGCAGAAACCACGACACCGAGTATCTGCGATGGAATGACGCACCGTGAGCCAACAGCAGCACATTCATGTGACCACAGCGTCAATAATAATAGTATAGAAGCGCCGCATTATATCGTTCCCAGTGTTTGTGGCGTGTCACTGTTTCAATCCTTCTCTCTTATCTTTGCAGAGGAAGTTTTCACATCCTGAGGCCACATAAAGGATGAATGTAGAGAGAGAGAGAGAGAGCTGGCTGGGTTATTAATATGAGCATGCATGTGTGTGCACACGTGTGTGTCTTTCCGTGAACGTGATGTGACTGTGTCTGTGCCCATTGAAATGAATGAGTGAAAGACTTGGCGTTAAGCCAGAAACCCTCGTACCGTACGAGGGAGGGAATCCTCTCTTCTGCTTGAGTGCTCCCTCTCTCGTTCTCTTACTCTCTCACACACACGTATAGATTAAATTTCTTCTCGTTTTAACCTTTTAAGAAGATATATTGTGTGGTGCATTGTTGCTTGATCAATATTTGTTGCGAGGTATATTTAACCGTGTTTATTTACCTCTTTCATCTATGGTGAAGCCCCAGAGTGTGAGTGGAGTGGAGATGAGAAAAAGGCAGGCGGCGCACATTGAGGCCCCACCCCAGGCCCCCGGACAGCCCCGACCTAATACCTGCTGCCTCTGCTGGTGCGGCTGCTGCAAGTGTCTCTGGTAAGAAAGTATTATACACCTACAGGAATTTGGAATGAAGTGATGCGATTTAAAGCTGGTCTTATATAAAGCGAGCTGTCAATGAGTTTAACTCATGCAACACGTGTATGTAATGCTCAAAAGCATGTCTTGAATAAACCTGGCGTAATCGACGTTTTTTTTACAGCAGATATTTATTTAGATGAAATAGTAGGACAAACACAGGATTTACCACTAACATTAATTAAGGTTCCACTCCAGTATTAACAGAGCTGTGTTATTGTTCAAGTGTATGGGTAGATCACGCTAAATACTTGACACCTGTAGAGGATGTTTTTTTTTCTTCAAAAAACTGCATACATATTTTCTGGATGTGTTCCTGTAAAGTGAAATAGAAATATTTATCCTCTATTGTCATTATACAAGGTATCCGCGGGGTCTTAAAAAGTCTTAAATCCAATAATTTGAATTTAAGGGCTTAAAATGTCTTAAATTTTCCTAAAATCTCATAAAAAGTCTTAAATACAATTTCGAAAGTTCTTAAAGTGGACGTACCTTGTTGAAGAAGCCCTGAAGGTTCAAAACAAACAGTTCAGCCATTGCTGAGAATGCTGTGTTTTTTAGATCTCTGAAAAAACCTGGTCCGGTTACATAAACACCGGTTCTCCGGAACAGCAGATCGTCCTTCTCCGGGCACTAGTCCGGGCACATCTGGTTGCATACATTGAACCGCAGAAGAAGAAGAACGTCCGTTGTGAAGGTGTTTCACGAGTGACAGTGTCTTCTGACTCTGGGTCTGACTCTGGGTCAAAGTCATAAAAGGGACTGCGGCGGGGAGTCGTGACAAAGCTATTTTTAAACATTGTTAAAACAATGTTTTGATAATGAGGAGCAGTGCATCCACCGTTCCAGAGGGGGGAGCTGCGCTTCTGAGAGCAGTGTATTTCTGGGTACTGGCCAATCACAAGACTCTGTTTTCTGGGTGAGAAAGTTGAGTCTCAAATATCAGAAAAGAGGATTTCTATAGGCTTGTTTACATCAACTAGGAGGTTTTTTTGACCATAAAAACAAGTTAATGTATGTAAGTAGACCTCCATAACTAACATATATGTGCAACAGGACCACTCTATGTGAGCTTTAAAAAAATCTATTCATGTTACTTTTATTTAAAGCGTGCATTAACTTCAGTCTCGCTTTGAAATGTTTCGATTTTTGAGGATGCTAGCATATCAACACGGAACTAAAGTAGGCCACCTGTGCTGCCTGGTGAGAATTTATCGAGGCGGTCACACTTACTAGTGTGCTGTGCGCAGGCGCGGTGTGTTACAGCTTAGCATAGCATAGCAGCGGTGAAAACTTAATGAAAGCCCACAGCTAAGCCGAATTGCAAGTTCAACGATTTGTGGCTCCAATTTTCCTTCATGTCTTTTGTACTTTTTTGCCAGTATTGCCTTAAATTGTATTCATTATGGTCTTAAAAAAGTCTTAAAAAGTCTTAAATTTGACTTGTTGAAACCTGCAGAGACCCTGTTATAGCATTGCTAGCATACTACACCATAAATGATACACACCAAGTTTTTTCCAGCATTTAGCTGTTTTATGACAAGGAGAACAGCTTTGTTGAAGAGAAGTCTGCATTGAAAAACACTTTTTTTTGTTTTTCCCTCATGTTGCCCCGAAGTGATAATTCTCTGTTGACAAATCAGTGGACTTGGGCTGGGTTAAAAAGATCTTTTCTTTTAAAAATCCAAAATTAATTCATAAAGTTCTTTATCGGTCCTTTAATATATGGTATTTCCTGTATCCTCTGCATGGGATACCCAAATCACATGACTGCAGATGTGTTCATTACTTGCCATTTATGTTGTAGAAGCAGAAATGCTTAGACATGGCGGTTTTCAGATGCTTTATTGCTTGAGGTAAGCGATATACACCGTTTGCGATGGTATCGTCATTTGCGTTTTAACGACGTGCAAATTGACTAATATGGAGTGCTTAAACGCGCAACGAAACACGCACACGTAAACTCCACACACTCACTGAATGCAGCAGAAGTCCTCCTCGCTGCATTCAATGAGCTCTGAGCAGCAGGACTCTGTGTCACATGACCACTAGTAGACTCGTGAGCGGTTTCCCCTGCCGCTAAGGGCAGCTGTGTGGAGAGAACATGGAAGACGCCAGCACCCACATCTCAAGAAAAAGCCCGGTAAAACCTGCAAGGCTCACTCAACAAACCCTCGCTGTATCATTCCGAAGAAAAACGCTGTATAATATAAACACAGTTTGTAGCGTGTACAAACACACTCATCACATCAGCAGGTAACAATGTAAATGAAAGAGAGACACGCTCGCTCTTGTGTATCTATCATATAATATCAGGAATGAAGCTGTTAACAAACATGAACAAACGGCCACTGGATGCAACATTATTTCATTTGAGCGGCGTGCGCTTGCGGGGGTGGAGGGGGTTGAATTAATTGAACAAATTACAGGTCATTAAACGAGTTAATTTGGGGGAAAACTCACAGTCCTAATAGGTCTATATAATTTATAGTTATGGTTTTATGTTCTATGTGGCTTGTTCATATTAATAACATTTGTTTCAAACTCTACTACAGTAAATAATCTGGAGAACGTTTTTGTTTTTGTGTGATTGTTGCTCATTCCTGGACAGAACTTGAAGTGAATAATTTAATGTATTTAATAATATGATTATGTCTGTGTGCAAGATTATGCAGAACATGCATAGAGTACTTTGAATAATTACTTGAATCCTTAAGTTAAAAGACAATAAATAGTGCATCCGTTGGTATTATCTCTAAACATTAACTGAGTTATATAACTCAAACAATTCAAACCAAATTTTAAAAGGATATACGCTAACACTTTATAACAAGTAAGACTATTAATAAATATTGGATTCATCTTTTATAATGCATGAACACTCATTAGTATGTAGTTTATAAACAGTGTCCAAATAGCTGCTATACTCAAGCAGCCAATCAGCATCCACCTCCAACACATGAGCTCTTTGATTGACTTACAAGGGACTGCTGTCTCACCTCTCTCTGTGTCCAGCAGTCGCTCAATACATAAGTAAAACATGTATAACTGTGTTTATAAACTACATACTAATGAGTATTCATGCGTTAGAAATGATGAATTCAAAATCTGTTCATGCTTAACTAATGCTAATAGTGTGTACTTATTATAAAGTATTACCCAAGATTTCCACAGGGCTTACATAAAAAAACCTAGTGCACCACGTTGTCCCTGAGCAAAGCACCAGAACCAGGAGCTGTTGTGAGGCTCTCACAGCTGCCTCACTGTGGTCGCACTCTTGCCTGGAGAGAGGAGTGAATGAAACATTGTTTTCAGTCAGTGAATGGTGAATGTGCTGCTTCTTTCACACCACTTCATCTGGAGTGGTGGCAGCTTGTGGACTGGGCCTAGTAGTGAGTGCTCCGTGACTCCACGATGTGTTTTTCAATCAAACGTCGGCGTCAGCGCCTCTAAAGTGAGCCTGGAAAACGGTCAGTCCCTTATGTTTGTAGTGTGGAGGCTGGGAAGGATAATGTGCCTTTTCAGTGGATGTTTTTGCTACATGTATGAGATGCTTTGGAAGAGAGCTGCATTGAAATCCTTGCTTCTTTTTTTTTTTTTTTTTTTTCAGCGTTATGATCAGTCAAGTGGTAAAAACATGTGAGTGTATTAAACACAGGAGAGTTGTAGATGCTTAGGCTAAGTGTGTATGCAAGTGTTACACACTTCGACCCCTTCTCACCCACCCTCACACAGGGCCCTTATCTGGTTGGGGTGCCATCTATTTCCATCCACAGATCACATGCAAAACAGCTGTGAAGAACAGCCTGTATATTTAGCTGTATTGTGAGGGCGCCCGGGGGCTGTGGCTAGCTTAGCCCATTACTGCCGCACAATGGGGACTTTGACAAGAGACAACAAGAGGAAGGAAAGATCTTCCATGGTGGGACAAAAATAGACAGATCAGTGTGTGCATTGTGGACTCAGCAAGTGTGACTGAGCTGCGATAGACAGAGAGGCTACCGGGTGTTCGTTTTTCAAAGTTTATATAAAGACTTTCACTGAAGCGTTATTGTTTCACAGACTTTGAATATGCGGCGACGCTCACTTGGGATTATATTTGTCGGTTGAAAATCACACTGGTGCTTCCCAGTGTGATTACCAGTGGAGACCAACGAGCGGTAGAGTAACGTCAGAACTAACCGTCCTTTTTCTTCATTGATTTATCTGCTTATTGTTGTCTCTATAAATGCATGAATGGATTCAGGCTCAGTTTAAGCAAGAATCTGGAAATATGATATGTATCTCAACACAGGGTTGAGAATATTATACACTGAAAAAAATGCTAAAATGTTTTATACACAAACAATGTACAGTTTTCTTTGTCTTATATGAGAGAAGAGGAAAGATAGTTGACTCTCTCCCGGAGAGTCAAATGGCTGAAAGCCTGCTGCCAACTAGTGGTCAGAAGCTTAAACACAACACAAAACTACTGTCAAGAAAACAATTGATTTTTTTGTGTATTCATAGAATACTTGTAATTTCTTAATCCTGGACCTGGGAACACACTGTCCTGCATGTTTTAGATGTTTCCCTGCTCCAACACTCCTGATTCAAATGATCGGCTCTTCAGTAATCACTGCAGAAGACGGATAACGACCCGTTTATTTGAAGTTTAGTGAAGTTGCACAACTGAGAATATCCAGCATTACTGATATTGGTCTGATACATTGTTTTATTTACTTGTCCTGATGCATTTTAGTACCTAGCTATAACCAGCTAAATATAACCATTTAAAAAATGCAGACATTTACAGCCCTCACTCACATTCTTGTCACATGACAGTGGTGGCAGTCATCTCTTTTTTTTTTTCATATTTTCGTAATCGATTAATCTGTCATTATTTTCTCGATTAATCAATTAATGGTTTAGTCCATTAAATGTTAGAAAATGTTTTTTTTTTGTTTTTTTTTTAAACGTTGATGTTTGTCAAACATAGAAATGACGATGTTCTTGAATGTCTTGTTTTGTCCACAAACCAAAATGATTCAGTTTTAATGATTTCTTTGTTATGTGCAGCAAAGAAACGAAGTAAATGTTGACATTTAAGAAGCTAAAACAATTAGAAATCGTGTTTTAATAATGAAAAAAGCTTCAAACCGATTAATCGATTATCAAAATAGTTGATGATTAATTTAACGGTGCATTATGTAATAAATCTAAAGCAACTGGCCATAAAATCCTTCTAATATGTCACTGAGACTCAGGAATAATGTTCATATAACAAACTGAACTCACCAACAACAACAGTACATCCAAACTATTTGCATTAAAAAATATATTTTGCAGACTGCAAATCATGTTTATGTTTTGAAATCATTGCAGTCAGTAGAGTCTCATCTGCTGAGCAACCACGGGTTGCCAGTTACGTCAGAAAACGTAACGTTATATATGGCACCTTTAATAATCGATTAATCGATTAATTGTGACTTACACATACCAGTCGTGACTGCTTAGCCATGACAAGCAACATTTTGTCTGCATTCCAGGAACGAAGACAGGATGGAGAGGAGTGAACGACAGACCTGCACCAAGATGGACAGTATTGAAGCTGCAGAAGAACAGTAAGTCATGTCAAGCGTGTGTCTCCGTGATTGTGCGTTTGTCTCTATCCGTCTCTCTCTCACACACGCGTTCATGTCCTGACCGCAGACACCCCAGTCTAGAGGAGGTGCTGTCATGGGCGCGGAGCTTTGAGATGATGCTGCGCTCCTTGGAGGGCCGAGAGGTCTTCAGGGAGTTCCTGCGCTCGGAGTACAGCGAGGACAACCTGCTTTTCTGGATGGCCTGTGAAGAGCTGAAAAAAGAGACCAATCCATCGGTGGTGGACGAGAAAACCAGGATCATATACGAAGACTACGTGTCCATATTGTCACCCAAAGAGGTACCTACTGAATTTGTGCCCATTAGCTACCACAGCATAACCATGCCGGTTTTTCTCAGAAAATGCTTGTGAAGCTGGTTTAAAAAAGATGCTTGAAAGTCATTTTAAAGAAGAATTAACCACCAACCATTTTAACTCCACAGTATCAGCCTGTAGTTGGAGACACCACTTTTGTCCAGGCTGAACTATCACAGCAAATATGTTTTTATTTGTTTTATTTATTTATTATTTCAGGACAATGCACATTAATGA
The DNA here is from genome assembly GCF_963457635.1 of Microchirus variegatus. Taxonomy (NCBI): domain Eukaryota; kingdom Metazoa; phylum Chordata; class Actinopteri; order Pleuronectiformes; family Soleidae; genus Microchirus; species Microchirus variegatus. Next base: position 9,631,683 of record NC_139812.1, read on the forward strand.
ACATACAAAAGTACATGTAAATGTGCCAGATTATAGCCCAGGGGCTATTTTCCATCTGTAGTCCATATTAGGCTGGTTGATGTTGGAATAAAAAGAACAAAATATATACATAATAAAACTAATTATACAAAACAGCAAGAAACAAAAAAACCAACAAAAAAAACAGGACAATTCATTAGTATGTTTAGTGGTGATTGCATGTTTGGTTAGTCCTAAGCCACGCTTTAACGTGGCTCTTGAAATTGGCCAGAGTGGGACATTCCCTTATAGTTGATGGTATTGTATTCCATAGTGCACTACCTTTAATAGATAGTACACTATGGCTGAAGGAGGTTTTCCTAAATGGAACCTCAACGTCCCTGTTTACTACTGCTCTGGTTACCCGAGTTCGTCGATATTTAATAAACTCTAGCAGAGGGGGTGGTGCCAGGCCATGTAGTACTTTATAAAACAAGCAGATAGAATATATTAGGATATATATCATTTGAATATATCCTAATAACTTGTATGTAGGGCCAATTATCAAGGCAAAGTTTGTCTGAGTAATGTCTTAATAGCATATGCTGCCAAGCACAGCAGCTGTGGTTGACTGAATGTTATCGGAATGACTAAATAAATGTTGTTTTTCTCACCACAGGTGAGTCTGGATTCGCGGGTCAGAGAAGGAATAAACCAGAGCCTCGCTGAGCCCAGCAACCTTATGTACGAGGAGGCCCAGCTCCAGATTTACACCCTGATGCACCGCGACTCCTTTCCCCGTTTCCTTAACTCCTCCACTTACAGAGACCTCCTGGCCAGCAGGAGGCGCACCTGCCTCGACACCTAGACCCCGCCACCCTCCCTCATTGCCATTGTACACCAACGAGACTACTACTTAAACTTCAAATACTACTATGGTGCCAGAAGTTGGGTTTGGAAATATCTTTCCCTCTCTTTTGATTGAAAAGACTGAATGACATCCAAGATAGCTGGTTGTTTTTTGTTTTTTTTATTTATATTTTTTAAGCAATTTATATCCAGTTGTCCACTGGAGCCAGGTCAGCCTTTGCTGGTTAGTTATTGGTCAGTTTAGGACCATTAATGCTGGCCAGTGATTGTTTTGCTAGCAATTTGTGCTGTTTTGGTTTGGTTGACTGGCCGACCCACGTGTCAGCTGTTGATGGAAGTGGCCTCCCTGTTGGCCGGCTGTTGGTTACCTGTGGACACGGACTCCTCAGGTGGTGGTGACAGAGAGAGAGAGAGAGAGAGAGAGAGAGAGAGAGAGAGAGAGAGAGACAAAAAGGACAAGCCAACTGTTCCTGTACTGTAATATTTAGACCTCATATTTTCTACCCTCACTTTGATGTTCTCTCTTACTCTAACTCATTCTCTCCATGTTTTTATTTCATTTTGTTTTTTAAATTCTGTCCCATTCCTCACATTATGTTCTCTTCACTGTCCAACCTTGGTGGCAGTTTCTGCCCATTTAACCAGTAGAGGCACTGGCTCTGCTTGTGATTCTCTCTCAACAGAAGGGACCTGTTCCTCCGTGTGGCTGTTTTTGTACAGTGATGGGAAAAGGTGCATTCTGTCCGGTTTTTTTTGGGTTTTTTTAAATGAGGGGGTTCGATGGCTCCTGCAGCACATGCAGAAGCAGCATCCATTCATCCATCCTACCATCCAACCATCCATCCGTCCAAGCACTTTCCCTCTTTGATTCTTTAACTGGGAGCTGTAAGGGCTAGAATTGTGGTTGGGCAGCTACATGTACTATTATTACTCATGACAAAAAAAAAAATTCCAATGCTTTTACACGGAAGAAAAAGCAGCACAATTGCTGCTGGAGTTTTGCTGGAAAAGCAACCACAGTTTGTCCAACGATCCCTACCTCCCATCTTTGTTTTTTCCAACTCAGACCATCACAGCCTGACAAGCACAGGTGCCCAAATAGGGGGGAAAATAACCAGTGGAGAAAAGAAAACCAAACCCTCACTGGCTCCAAATAGTCATCTGCATTTAGAAACTCATGAGCAGGAAAAGGATGTTTTCGTTCTCAAGTTTCATCGTGAATTGAGTATTATGGGAAGCTTATGCAGCAGGCACTGAATCAATTAAAGTGGTTATTAAAACCTGACTGTTGTCTAGCTTTAGACGCTGTAGGAAACATGACAGTCCTTGGAGTTGGACGTAATAATATCTCGTTGCAGATGATGATGCATGAACCAGGTGCCAAACATGTCAATGACGCTGTGACAAGATTTTCAGTGTGACTGGTCACCAGGCTGGAGCGTGCCAGTCGCTGTTGTTTTACCGACTGTCCAGCAGACGAAGTTGGCAAAGTTTATGGTAGTCTGTTAGTGAACTGCTGCCCTACTGATGTTTGATTTTTTTTTTTTTTTTTACCAGAGCTAATGAAAATGAGCCTGTTTTTGAAGAAGGCTAACAATGTTTCAGCATGCGGTAGGTAAGCAGTTAGCATGCTCGTGCTAGCCTTGCTTATCCTCCACCCCCACTGCCAGCCCTCACACGTTCACACACTGGTTTGTTTTTCTAATCTGATTTTGATAGCATGCGTTGATAGCGGTTATGTGTGTGTGTGTCTCTGTGTGTGTGTGTGTGTGTGTGTGTCTGTGTGTGTGTGTGTGTGTGTGTGTGTGTGTGTGTGTGTGTGTGTGTGTGTGTGTGTGTGTGTGTGTGTGTGTGTGGCAAAGTTACACACACTGAACCGAAAAATACAATAACCAAGAAATATAAACTTTTTTTGCGAGAAGTGGGGGCGGTCTTGCCAAATGTCCCATCAACATTTTTAGAATATAAAATGACTTTTTTTTATGATGTGAACATTTCAACTGTTCCTGGCCTGTGAACGTGCCGTAGAAAGTGCATGAGTGCAGTATATGCTATTTTTTTTTTATTAATTAACCGGGGCTCCAAGTGTGTTCATCACATCACATAGTGAACAGCTGAAGTCCTGGTTCAGCAGTTTTTAGAGTGCCACACCTCACGAATAAGTGTAGGCATCCATGTTGCCACCTATTTTAACTACCTGAAGTTCACGTGCCAAATTTGATAAGTAACTAAATTGAAGTATATGAGACAATACAGGACGTAGAGATGATGATAGAGGTGCAATTGGATGTGGAGTAGTGGCTGATAGTAGTATTGGGTTTATTTAAATCTTATGTTCAGGGTTCCCACAGGTCCTTGAAATCCTTGAAAGTTGAATTTGGCAACCCATGAGTCAATGAAATTATGTGCAAGAAAGAAGTGAAGTTGATATTTAGGGTAAATGTCTCCCTTGTTTGTTACAAGGCCACCTACTGTGTCATGCCCTGCATCGCTTGATACGAGGCCTACGTAGAACAAACATGGAGTGGTGGTTACTGGCGGTGTTGTGGATGCTGTCCGCTGTCTCCGCCGTTGAAGTGCGATTCCATGCAGAACGATGAGCGAGTGACATTAAGCAAGAGAAAGCTAATTATATGTGGTGCCTGAGAAATGCAAATTCTAAGATCTCTGGCTCACCTAAGAAAATTACAAAGACCAGCTTGTCCAAGATCCCAAGGACAGTCACTTGTCCAGATGCAGAGCGTGCTGCAAATCATTAAAAGTGGACGTGATTGGGCGAAGCGGCTCTTACAAGTCGCCCTCCCATCTTAAGCTGCACTTTTGGGTTGTTGAATTTGAAGGAATTGGTCCTGGAAAGTCCTTGAAAAAGTACCTTAAATTTGATGTCAACCAAGGTGTGGGAACCCTGTTTGTTGTGGTTTTGAATTGTGATAACGGCAACTTAAAATGGACACTTTCAAGTCCATGGAATCATGGCTCTTACAGTGTTTTCACTTGTAGCCAGTTCAAAGCCAAGCTAACAGAAGCTTATGGACTACATAAATCAGTCAGATTGACCGTGTAAAGACTAAACCAATAATAACCCAACCGGTGTACAATGTTACTTGCAGAAAATCTATTATATTTAAACTTTTGGCAATACGGTACTCACAACCAGACGACATTGACATCACAAGGGCTTGCTCGAGGTTGCTTTGCTGCTTTACTGACGAGCTGTGAATGCATGCGCCCAGTTGTTCAGAAGCAGAGGAATGAAGAGTCAGCCATTTCACTCGTAGGCTACATCCACACCACCCTGTTTTCATTGAAAAACTGTGCTCACGTTACCCTCAGCGTTTGAAAACTCAAGGGCTGTGTTTTCGTGTGGATGGTCAAACTCCATTAACACTTACTTTTAGTTGAAGATTCACCTCATTGAACTGAAGTCCATTCTTTTACTTTTCACCATTGCTGTTTATAAGTACTTGAACTTCTGAAACAAAGCAAACAACTGCAGACGAGACGATCCGCCTGCTGTTTACACCGGCTTGTGCATGTTCGTGTGGATGCAGAGTGCTTCTCATACGGAGCGGAAAACGCTCGTCTGGATGCAGATTGTTTTTATCCGGAAATGAAAACATAGTATGGATGTAGCCTCAGTCGTGGGAGCCTGCGTCTTATTTCCATCTTTAGACATTTGTCTTTGAGTGTGTAGAGATACATGACGCTCACCTGCAAACACATCACCTATGTTGTATCCTTGTCGCATAATATTATACGGGAGAATGTCTCACCAAGAACCAGATTATGAACTCATGGTGCAATTTAACCAAGTTTACATTTATATTGTGAGACGTGTGTACCTTAACAATATACTCGTAACAGTGGGGAGCCCAGTGTGAGCAGGAGGCTGGCTCCGTTTCCTGACTGCAGGCATGAGTTTTAAAACTGGGGAGTTGTTTTTACAGGGAGGACGGACACAGTGGGAATTCCGGGTTCTCCGCTTTTACGTCCTTTCCTCTTAATTTATTGTGACTTGTACACGGCTGGGCAGAGTATCCGGTTGTTTATTTTTTAATAACTGAATTTCCAATGTGGATTTTACAAGCAATGATGATGATGTGAACTGATGTAGTGTCATCACTGAGGTTTTTTTTTTTCATGTCTTTAAATTGGGTTTCAAGTTGAAATGTGGTTTCAAACAAACAAACAAAAAAACAAGTGAGAGCTGAAGTGTCCTGATGGGGATGTAAGAGGTTTGCGAAGCTTTGGCCTTACTGATAACTTTTTTTTTTTTTTTTTTCCTATGTATAAAAGAAAACGACAACAACAAGCGTCTCTGTAGGCTTTTCACTACCTCTCATGTTGGTTAATTTATTTCACATCTAGTTGTCAATGTACAAGTTGTTTTTACATCTACTTGAAGCCTAACACTGTAAACAAATGTGCACAGAAACGTGACTATGTGTGTGTGACCAGAGGGGTTAAAGAGAGCGTGGCCTAGTCAACATTATTCTTATGATTATGATTATTATTATGATTATTATTATTGTCGTTTGTTTGTATGTATGTATGTTTTTAATTGTGTTAAAGATGAACTAGATTTTGCATCTCTCTAAAGAATTCAGGAATCCACTGTCAAAGGGCTAATCCCATTTTTGCCTATGCAAATCTGTTACTGTGGGTGAGTTGGGAAATGTGCGATCTTACCGCGCCTTTCACCTGTTCTAGATGGATCATGGTTTACATTGCCCTTTGCTGATGTTCTTCAATCCTATTCAGCAAAAATGTACGCTTATATACACATAGTATGAATACATATATATATAGATATATATATATATATATGACAAGTAATATACAGAGAAAATAGTATATGCCTTCGTGATGAGAAAAAAATAAATAAATGTGGTGTTGTCTGACATTACGTGGCTGTGTGCTGGAGTCTTGGTAAGATGATGTAGACGGCTGTGTTTAAAAAAAAAAAAAAAAAATCCTATTACTCAGGCTACAACACGAGTAGCTTATCCTGTGCAGTATTTCCTAACTGAGGAGGGGGGGGGGTGAACACTTTTATCTATTTATTCAAGGAGCGACCACATCATGACTTTCTGTGACGGAATATTCCTCTTCGGTCCCAGCCTGTGATCTGAATGTTGTATTCAGGTCACCCAGGACTTGTCACTTTTTCACCGAATTAGTCACTCAACACTTAAATGCAACACCAGAACCCCGTGAGTGTGTGTTTTATTTTGCGTCGCGTTGAGCAGAGGTACGCGCTGCGTTTTGTCGCATGTGAATGCAGCCTTTCAGTTGTTAAGGGTCAGACTTTTGTTGTTGCTCTAAGGGCTGAGTTCAAACAAACTGGGAAAAGAGCTGAGATATAAAATGGTAACTTGGACTCAATGAGAAAAAAAAAAACTTCACTTACTATTTAGATTAATTGTTTTGTTATGCTGCCATCTGCAAAAAAAAAAGCAGCAACTTCTTTTTTTTTAGCCCATTCTTCCCCTCTAGCTGTTCCTTTTGTAGCCACATCCACTCAGACCATCACTGTGTGCAGTAGCATCGATGTGTGCAACACATCACTACAAAATGGGTTTACTTTTTTTTTTTTTTTCTTAATATTACAAAAGTGAGTAAGTTGTGTACGAGACCATTCAGCCACTTCTCGCACTTTTGCAGTTTGTTTGAATCTGAATATTTGTATCCTTTATTTGCACAGAACACGTCGCTCCTGAGCTGGAATAAAAGCAAAAATACGACATTGTTGTTGAAAAGAGAGTTTCCCACAGTTCGTCACAGTAGTTTGGAACTCGATCTGGGTTTGTGTGCTCCCTCGGTTGGATTTGGTGCCTCTTTATACTTCACATCAGACCTCGAGATCTTTCTTGCTGTCTGTCTCTCTCCCCTCTCTCTCTTGGGCTCTCACCTCCTCTCTGGAACATCACACATGCAGCACTGATCGTTTAAGTCGGAGCAGAGACGGCCACATTTTACAGCAAAAATCGCACCGTTTGTTCGTTCCTCCTACACGAACACTGACACCCTCTTGTCGTCACTCTCGTGCCTCTTGCAGAGGTGTTTGTGCTACTTTGGGAGAAGAGAGGATGTTTTGTGCAGGTACCGGTTGAAGTCGGCTTTCAACAGTTTTAGGCAATCACTTTTCTCTTTATTGATTTCGATGCCTAAACCTCTGGGGTTCTTGTCACATACCTGTGTAGATAGATCACAGTTGTTGAGCGATGACTCGCGGGTGGAAAAGTAAAAGACGTTTTTTTCACTGTCACTTTGGGCAACTGAGAAAAAAAAAAGTGACATTTTTTCTATTCAGCATGCTTTTTGCTAAGTAAATGAAATAATTCAGTTATTTGCTATAAACGATACTGTATGAGTATGTATTCAAGTACTGCAGTATGCAGACTATTAAAAATATCAGAAACTCTTTTGAGAGGTTCATATTTTTCTTCTAGATTGTCTCACTAATATTGAAGGTGATGGGTACTTCATTATTGTTTTGAGTGTCTCATGAATTATCCGAATGACTTAAAGGACCAACTTTGTATTAAAAATGTAGACCACAGTTGGCTATTTCCACACGCATGACTTTGCAGAGCAACATTTATCAGGACTGGGCCAGTGCAGTGGGCTCTTTAATCAAGTATTTTGGTCAGTCGAGCTCCACTGTCATTTATTTCTCCCTCTGGATCCTGACTGTTGTCATCAAGGCAGGAGAAATGTTATCCTTGTGGCCTCTCATGGTCAAAAACGCAGCCTGGAGTGTCCGCTACTTCTCTTGCTGAGCCTTTTAAGGGACAGATGTGACTTCTAGTGTTCAGATTAAAAAAGAAAAACAAGCTGAGCTTCAAACAGCATGTGAGCTCCCGCGCAGCTTCCTCGAACACCTCAGAACACTTTGTCCCGACAAGGATCCGGCTGCTTTTCATCATGACCTTGAGGAAGATGATCAGCAGTCCTTGGGTCTGAACCTCCCTCCAATCCCTTAATTGTAGCATTGAAAGGACTTTTCTTAACTCAACAGTCCAAACATGATGAACACCATTGTCTGTTAGTGTAGCACAGGAGGGACTCCTCTCGTCTAACCTCGTCCTGCAGGCCTGATCATCTTAATAGAGCTAATTCAAAAATCAACAGCACTGAGCATTACATTAGGGATTTTTGTACATTTCATTATGTCAGTATTGTCAATTCTCTGCATGATACGTTTTCACTGAAGACTGTAATTAATCCAGATTAAAATCTTATTTACACCCAAGTCTAGTGTAGAGAAAAAAAATGCGAACTCCTTTTGGTTAATAAATTGAGCCTGGTTGTGAGATTCTGTTGAAAGTGTGGAAGCATTTTTGGAAGAATTCACTCTTACCAATCCACAGTCAACTGGGACTAGGATTAACTAGGATACTGCTATGTCAGCACAGTCCAACTTTGAGGCTCGCTTATTTTATCTTATTTAACGCATCCAAAAAATATCAACTTGTTATATTATGCTTTCATTTGTCAGCCACAGCAGTAGGTGAGTTAGGTGAAGCTAAACGTCTGCTGGCAGCTTCAATGATTTTCTTAAATCTCTCAGCAAGTGAAGCGAATAAATCTCATTTCTAAATGTTGCGTCCTGATGAAAAAAAAAAATTGAGGTTCCTCAAATTTTGAAAACAAAAAAAAAAGCCAGGTCCAATTTGCTCATCACAGTGGTCAACGTTAAAAAAAAAATGCCAACATGTTAATAAACTCCTTAAATTTCATTGTAAAGAGGTCAAAGGAGTTGTTGTGAAACAAAATTACATATTCTTTGATACTCAAAATGCAAAATGTTCTGTATGAAACACACTTTGTTTGTTTTTCATGTTGCTGTCATGGATTAGTATCATCTCTGAATCCTTCACCTCTTGTATAATCTAATCCACAGACCTTTTTGAAGCTTGACTGATGTGGACTAGCAACCATATCAGATGATCCATCTGAAACTGTCCCATGTGTAAGAAGCTGTCACTTCTTTTTTTTTTCATTTTGTACCAGATGTTGATTTTAGTTTCACACGTTTATGGTTTCGTTTCATCTCAAAAAGACACAAAATTGTATCGTTCATAGGCCTTGAACGTCGCATTGACTGTGTTCACTTGTGCTACATTTCGATCTATGGTTCAGTCTCTGTTTACACAATGACATCTTGCATTAAGAGAAAACTGATCTATAGTAACTGCCCTTGGATATCTGTAATTTAAATAGTGCTGCTAGAGAAAGAAACCTAAATGTAACAACTTACAATAAATAATTAATAGATTTTTGCCAAATGTCGATGGTGTCGTTCTTTGAGTGTTGGATGATACGCAGATTAACCTAGATTCTTCATTGTGAGTAACATTTTTATTAAGAATGTCTCAGTATTTTATGAGCCCAAAGTGTTATTATGGGACACACTGTAGGATCAGGATATGCTAATACTGATTTATTGTCAGGGTGGTCTGCTACTTTGGTACAGACATGACTCAAGTATTCTCATTCACTCATCTTTTAGCGCTTTATCCTCCACAGGGGTCGCAGGAGGTCCATCACAAGGCAACATAGAGACAAACAACCATTTACTCTCACACTCACAGTCAATTTAGAGAGTCCAATTTTACTAATCTCCAAAATCTGCATGTTTTTGGACTGTGGTAAAAAAAAAAAACTCTAACTGCTACACCAACAATGTGGGTTCTCATGGATTATTGGGTGAATTTGTAGAAAGAGGCAGCATCATTTAAAAATGTCTTTAATTCATCTTCTGGAGCCAAGATCATGTTTTCAGACTAGTTTACATTCAGACAACAGGGCGAGACCACATGCTGAGGACAGGAGAGGAGGCAGGTTTGTGTGCATGGATGCTCTCATACAATCCTCTGTACTCTTCTGTGTATGTGTTACTTTTCATACAGTCCTCTCTGTATATAAGCATGTGGGAGAGTGCATGTGTGTGTGTGTTGTCTCTCTCTCTCTCTCTCAGACGGTCTTCTGATCAGTTGCCTCCGGAGCTGTTGAAGCAGATGCCGAGTCCTCCTGGGTCTCGTCCAATCCCTGGCTGCAGCATCGGTCGCCTGACTGTGTGCCGTCTTTCACCGTGACTGCGACGTGGGAATGGCTGGCGTCTATGCTCTCGTATGGCTCGGATGTCCACTGAGAAAGACGGGGAGACAGAGACGAATTAGAACACGTACCGTTGTTTATTCCAAGCCATGAAAATGTTCATGTTGTGACATGTTTGAAATTGATTGTAAACTTAGACTGATGACCTCACTGGACCCTAACGGCTGTAACACTGATCACACCTCAAACTAAAAACGAAACTTAAGGGACAGGAAAAAACATCAGCCACAGAGGCTACTGGGAGCTAACAGCAGTTAGCATTTGGAAAAGTGATCATTTGCAGGCTCTAGCAGGCACATTGCCATCATATATAACATGTATCCACTGGACAGATAAATCCTCTGAGGCTGGAAGTTTGTGTAGAACTCTGTGCTGCACTGCGGAGCTAAGAATAGAACCTTTAGCGGACGTCGCAGACTTCTGGTTTTCAGATACCGTTGCCCTCACCAGCACTCTCGTGTGTATTACGGACAAAAAAGAAAAGTCAGGTTTGAATAAATTATCCTTCTAATTATATACTAACAAAATAATTTTTATTATGATTGTTTAATGTTCTGTACACTGACGACCGAGTAAAGGCCATGTTGTAATTCCTTCAGGGCCGGGTCACACTGCATCGTGCACAGAGGTTTTTTATTTTCTAGTTTTTGCATTCTGTTAAAGGCACTGTGAGATGTTTGTGGGTCGTATATGACATAATGTTTACCTTATTTCAAAGAGAGACAAATACTAATATTGTGCACCTTTTTGATTTTATGCGCCTTGTGATGCACCCGAGACGACAAAAACTTTTATTTTTTATTTAAAATAGTTACAGCTAATACTGTGCGCCTTTTTTAACGCACTTTGAGACATTTTTATTAATGATAATTCTTTTATCTTATTTTTAATTTACCTTTTAAATTTGTCCTTTGTCCTGTTATTGAATAGTGGTGGTCTACGCGGACACATTTGAGCACTGCTCTCTGTATCTTAACACTTTTTGGTCCAAAGAGACAACAAGGAACATGGTAACCATGGAAACATATATGAGGAAGTCTGCCAGTACCTACACATGTACAGTACTTAAAGAACATAAGGACGTACAAATGAGGGCAATTTCCTGGTCAAATTGCCACAGTGGGAATGGAATGTGAGCTTGAGTGCACATGTGTGGAGCATGAACGGTACTTCAAGCTTATATATATGTGCAGCAACAGCTCTCTGCAAATGAGGTACAGAATATAATAAGCATGTCCTGGCCTTTATGAGGAGAGCATGCAGAAGGAGGCAGGGGCTGTACATGTTGTTTCCTACCTGTGTGGCCCTGCTGCTCGACCTGTGCGACGGCCCCATGGCGATGTTGACGCTGGACGAGGACTGCGTGTCCGTCGTGTTGCCTCCTTCGGCGGCCGACAGCCCCGAGATGACCAGGCCACTGGAGAAACTGCGCTTCCCAAACAGCAGGCTGAGCGTGGACGAGGACGAGGACACCTGAGGGAAGACGATAACTTGTCATCAACAATCCACAGTAATTGCCTCCTTTTGCTGTCTATGAAAGAGTTTTTTGGTTGATTTTTATGAATCATAAATCTTTTTAAAGGTCCAGTGTGTAACATTTTGGAGAAAAATTAAAGTCTTCTACACACGTATGTGTTGTGACTGTCGGTCAGGTATTGTTGTTGTTTTCTCTCTCTGACTGGGCGTGGTCGTGGCAGCGCTGGTTCACCTGCACAGCTGCGTTCATTTTGGTTAATTGGATCTGCCACTACTTAAAAACTGTCCCGCTGTAGTGCCAGATTGTCAGTTTACCCAGAAAGAGCCCATGTTTGTTTCCGCTTGTGGTAACTGTGATTCCTGTTTATCCTTTAGACCTTTTGTGAACCTCTAGTGCAGGAATAAATCCCCGTTTTTTTTACCATTTTTACCTGGCTGTCTGAGTTCTGTTTTTGGGTCCAATTCCCTGCGACACCATGACAGTATTATTGCTGTCATGATGAGAACAAGCCTTTTACACGTACAGTATTTAGACAAGGGTGGCCATCTTGTTTGTTTCTACAGCAGCCAAGTGGAAACAGACTGTCATCCTTTCTGGTCTGTGAAGGCCACTGTAAATATTATACCTGTAATAAAGGTAACTACTCTGTAACATATTGCTAAATAATTTATTTCACTCGTCACATGATGCATATCGTACACTGCAATCTAGTGGCGGTGCCGTCACTTTGCGGGTACACTCTTCGAAATAAGGGTTCCAAAAGGGTCCTTCTACAAGGGCTGAGATTCTAACTGGAATCATTTGCTTCTGAAAAACCTTCAGAAGCAAAGAAGCAAGGGTTCTTGGTAACACTAATGGTTCCAGTAAGAAACATTTTGATCCAGAGAACCCTTTAAAACCCCTTTCCTGAATAAAGGGTTTTAAAAGGGTTCTTGGTGGAACCCTCCAAAAGGGTTCCAGGTGGAACCTTTATATAAAGGTTCTATCTGAAGCCAAAAAGGGTTCTCCTATAAGGACAAGCCGAAGAACCTTATATGGTTCTACTTAGCACTTTTATTTCTAAGAGTGTAACGCAATCGCCATGCATTGTGGGAAATGTAGTTTATGGTCAATGCACGCCTTAAAGCAGCATAGACCTATTTTAACACAGATTTTTAAGACCAATTAATCACTCGCGGGCCACATAAAATGATGTGGTGGGCCACATCTGGCCTCTGGGGCCTTGAGTTTGACACGTGCACTAGAGAAAGCAAGGAGTGAGTGGAGGACTCTGTTTGTTACAGTATACAGTCTCACCACTAGATGTCACTCATTCTGACACACAGGACCTTTAACAAACAGTTGTTAAACTGGGTTTCCTTTTCAATCTTCTTTAATTTGAGAAAGCTTTTTAATTATGTGACTATTTTCCATGTGACCAACTTTCAGTGGTGTAGGGTAATTTACAATTGTATTATTATTATTGTTTTACTTTAATGAAATAGTGCTGTAAACAGTGTATGTATAGAAGTGTATGAAGAAGCTCTTACCTGACTGGAACGCTGCTGATGCTGTGATGTTTGGATCTGTGAGCTGATCCCACCTGCTCCTGAGAGACGGGGGACCTTAAAGAAAAACAAAAAAACAACAACTTTATTCTCCAAGTTAAATCACAGTAAATATGACTACACTTTACACAATGTACCTTTAACTTAAACTTAATGATATATGGGGACAAAGTCCAAGTACAGCAACTAAAGCAAGACATCACCAACAGTTGAAAATATAAACAAGATCCTACTGCCAGGGAAGCTCAAGCTCTGGTGCCTGTAATTTGGTCTTCTCCACTCTGATAATGTGGCCACTCAGTATCTACAAGGTCCTAATATCAGCTGTGGAGAAGATAGAGCGAACCGTGACTTCATAAGTGAAGAAATGGCTCGGGTTCCCACACTATCTGACTAACATCAGCCTCTACTACAAAGGGGTCCTTGAACTGCCTATCAAGAGCCTCACCGAAGAGTACAAGTGCTCTAAAGTGAGACTCCTGATGACTTTGAAGGACTCCAGAGACCAGACAGCAATGCTGCACCACCCCTGATATCTGGACGGAAATGGACACCATCCGAAGCAGTGCAGCATGCCACGTCAGCCCTGAAGCACAATGACATCGTGGTGCATGTCCAGCTGGGAAGAGGAGGCTTTGGCCTTGTGGCAAGTAAACCAACTTAAGGTCTCGTAAGGCCTCAATTTTAGAGAGGAGGAAAGTGACAGACAATTAGATCAGTCTCTGAAGCGGCTGAAAGAAGCAGCCAGTGGATATGGTCAAGCAGAACCTGCTCACTAAACCCTCACCCAACCCCAACTCCCACTTAAACACCCAAGTCAGATCCCTCCAGGAGGAGAAAAAAGGTATGCGGTCAGCTTTAGGCTTGACTCAGGGGAGAGGACGCCCCTGCCTTGCATAGTCCCGTGGACTGCGCCATTTGAATAACCAGGCAATGCTCATGATTGGGCATTGGACAAAAGCTCAGGCTTGATCACCCTGTAGCTGACCTTCTTTGATGACGGTGTCTAGTGTTGACAGGCCGAAGTACCCCCTGATTCAAATACACATCATACTGATGATGTGTCCCAAATTTACATCCTTCCCATGGCTGAGATGAAGCTCCCACACTGCTCTCAACATCAAGGCAAATATGTCACCATCTAAAGACAGTCTACCATGAATCTGTGTGTATTTGTGTGTGTATACCTGGGAGAATATAGAGGCTATGGAGGTGTTAAAGGACAGCTGACTGTTGGACAGACGTTGGACGAGCCCATGGGTGGAGCCTGAGTCCAGGATGGGTCCTGATTGGCTGCTGACAGGTGGACGCTGACTCTGGGGCTGCACTGACCGGCTGCGGTACTCCCTCCTTGCTGCACAATCACAAACACAGTATGTGAAGCTGAAATCATTTGTTGATTAACTGGTGAGTCACAGAAAACTAATCTAGACAAGGGTCACAGAATTGAGCAATTTGAGTGTTTTATTTGCTAATAAATTGATGAAAAATGTGTAAATTGAGCTTGTAATTATTTCATAATCTAATTTTAATTGTTTACAACTATTGAAATATACCCAAAACTTTGCATTTTCTTTCCTTAACCTCTCAATGGACCAATGGTCCCGACTTCCTAGTCTGTATTGCTAACTGGATCACAGCCTTTTGTGTTTATCTTACATTTTAGTGTATGTACTTGAGTCTTTTTGTCTTATTCCATCAGGGACTACGGGTGTAAATGGCTATAATCTGGCATAAATAACCCAGAAGCACAATAAACCTGAGTTGTGGTGTCGGTGGCTGTGTGTCGTCCTGGCTCTGTGCTGGTGGAGGCTCAGGCTGTTGGATGTGACAGAGGACGGGCGGTTGTGGCTAAGCGAGGACGAACCACCGGCACCACAGTCCACGTCCTCCATGTTGACTCCGCTGTTGCAGCTGGTCATGTTGTCCTTACGCACCCTGCAGAACACACACACACACACACACACACACACACACACACAGCTCTGATTTATTTATTCATGTTCATATCAGTGCAGGGGACACAAACTGGAAAGGGGCCATCAAAAATTTAGCGAGTCTTGAATATTCCAGCTGGTTACCTAAGAAAGAGATGTTATGTAACTGAAGCTCAGTGGTAGAGCGAGTCGTCTTTCAATTTGAAGGTTGTGGGTTTGATTCCCGTCAACATTCCTAGTCTAAATGCAGATGTGTCCATGTGTCGGCAGCACGTGAATGTGATGGAAAAACACATAGATGAAAGTGTGTGAACGGCAAAACTGTAAGTGCAGTGTTAAACAGTCTCTCCTTGAATCCTTTGGTACTTAGTGAAACTGAATCAACACCTTTAACTCCACGACTGATGAAACAGGATTAACAATCTAACCTAATCTGAAAGGAAAACCCAGCCACTAAGAAGCTTAGGAGAGAGTGACACACTATTAGCTGACTTGCAGAGGTTAATGCAGAGACTATACGTTAAACTACACTGAGACTAATGTGTAACAGAGGGACTGAAAAACAATAGAGAAGATATGTGAGTGAGAAAAAGATGCACAGTGAATCCAGAAGAAGAGAGCGATTAAGAGGGAAGTGAGAGGTAACTTTTGCTGCAACAGCACAAAGTCAAAAGCAGTTGGCTGCCTTCCATCTCCACACTCCCATTGTCCCGGTATTTATATTTAAAAGCACATTAACTTAGTCGAGACATCGCTCTCGTGGAATTCAATATCTGTAAATCTACAGAGAAGCACTCAGTCGTCAGGCGGCCAGAACATTGCACTACGGCTCACGTCTAATCCAGATTGATTGACGCAAAACAGCACAGTAATAAAAAAAAAAACATTCAGAGAGGTTTTATCAACTGGACGTTATAAATGTGATTTGGATGAGTGGTCTGCTTTAGGGAAATGATAAGTTATCGCGGCTGCTTGTTGCTCAGACCAAAGCGGTAAATCATGTGGAATTATTGTGCTATACATCTGTGATGAAAATATGTTTTAATTAATCCCCTCTGAATTAAAAGTCAGTCATGTGGATTTATGTTTCGTAGAGAACAGTTTGTTTTGTAAAGCTACTGTAATGTTCCATACATCATCTTCACTCCCGGATGATTGTGAGAAGTGTGTTAAGTTTGTAAGTGTACTGTAATATCTGATATTATCTTTCAAATGTTATACTAAAAGCTCCATCTGCTGGAGACCGTGTTGTCTCTCTGAGGCAAATCATTCTCACGCATTTTGGTGTCCACTGATAACAAATATTAGGAAGGAGGTCCAAGAAGCAATGCAGGAGGTTTTCCATGTAGAGTAGACATCCCATTGAATTCATAGACGATATACCTGGGCAACGTGACAGAACACATTCCTTCAGATAAAAGATGACGGATCTTTATAGTGGTAGGCAAAAAAAAAGCAATTACAAGAA
This sequence comes from Microchirus variegatus, assembly GCF_963457635.1. Classification (NCBI taxonomy): domain Eukaryota; kingdom Metazoa; phylum Chordata; class Actinopteri; order Pleuronectiformes; family Soleidae; genus Microchirus; species Microchirus variegatus. Next base: position 9,648,063 of record NC_139812.1, read on the forward strand.
TATGGTTAAAACCAGATGTTCCTACAGTGGATGATTAGTTTGATATTATTTATCATATTTTCAAGATTACATTCTCAACTAGACCACAGAAAGACGCATTTAAGAAAAACTGGAACAATGGTTGTGATATTACCCAAGGAAAGACCTTAACCATGTATTGTTGGTGGACCATGTTTCTTTTCAATAAAAAAATATATAATATATAATAACCATTTTCAAAGGATAAATGTTTGCTAAATGATCACAGAGCTGGAATAGACTTAATAATTCAAATAAAGCATATTTTTCAGAAGGTTCTGGGATCTGAACCTATGGAAGAGGATAATGGCTAAATGTAAAAAAAAAAAAGATTTGGGAAATACCCTGAAATCAGAGATTAAAATTCAGATTTTTTTCTCAGAATTCTGAGATTAATTTAGATACAATTTCTGCGAATTCTGACTGTTTTCAATTCGACAGTTTTTCGACTTTAATCTCAGAACTCTGAATTCATGTGAGATTCAAGTTTAAGATTTAAATTGAACTTTTTTTCTCAGAAGTCTGAGATTCCTGGCTTTTTTATTTTTCAAATTTTGTTTTGAAAAAAAACAAAACAAAATATGTGGCCCTAATCCTCTTCCGTACCGGATTGAAAAAAAAATCAATCTAATTATATTAATTCATACCCGTGTATAAAGAAGCAACAGAGGACATTTTGGAGGTGATTGAACCGCAGAAGGGAGACAGCATTACTGAATGAACTGACCGTAACCATTTAGAGCAGAGCCACGAGCGGATGGCATCCAGACTCAAAGCTCCTCCTCCGATGCTGCGGAGTGTGCGGTGTGTTCCTGCGTACGATGTCGTCAGCGGCGACACATACCTAAAAAAAAAAAAAAAAAAACAGTACATACAAAGTAAATACAAGAACAGAACAGTATTTCTATGAAAGTGTAAATGAAGGACACAAACATTGGATATCCCAGTGGCTGGTCGCAGGATGAGTTGACCATGTTCCTCAGTGCTTGCTTTGAGTTCTGGATGCTGCCACGTTCTGGGTTCCGGTTCCGCAAAAACACCAGCTCCTGCTGCTGGCCGGCCCACAAACCTCGAACGCACTCCTTATTGATCTGCAGGGAAGAGATGAGATTTGATGATGATGAAGGTGATGGTAAACTGATTAAAATGGTAAAAATGATGCTTGTCAAACAGGAGGTTTAATACCAGAGCTTTTCACTTCAACGGACAGCGTTTGAGAGCAGAGAATGATATAAAACCTATAGTTTTTAAATACAAGAGTGACTTTTTTAAACATTCAAATGTGGCAAGGTAGTTAGTAATACATTTTCCTTTGGGGTGTCAAAGTCAGAAGAGATATTTAACTCTCAGCACTTTTAGTTCCAACTCTTCAACATCATTATATGACTGCATTGAGCAGCAATGGGAGCAATTAAAGTAACTGCAGAGTCAAAAGTACTAGATCAAAACCGTGTGTGTGCAAAGGTTTAATAACAGAAAAAACCTAACTGAAGCTATCTTTAAATGTTGAAGTACGTGCATTTGGTTGTTATCCTGCAGCATCGAGGGTGTTCAAACTAGGAATCTGCTTTAAAATATTAAAACGTCTGCAAAACTGAACACTGTGACTTACATTTTGGTGAGAAACAAATCGTTTTTTGGGGGCATTGCAGATTGGATACATAAAGGAACTGGAAAGATGCAGGTTCCACCTTACGGAACACTGTCCATCCATCCCAAACACTCCCACTCCTCCCTGCATGACAACCTGTGCACATTTACCTTTATGACCTTAAAGCTGAGGTGGCGTTTGTAGAGCATAATGATCTTATACTCGTCCGTGCCGTCGTCGATCATGTGCCTCAGCGTGAGCAGCGTGTCGCGGCTGGAGAGCACCGCCTTGCGCCAAGCCGGGTCACTCTCGTGGCAGATGACCAGGCTGCTGCGGTAGTTTGTGATGGCCTCGTACAAGATGGATGCCTCCTCAGTCTCCTCCAGACAGGTGAAGTGATCCTGAAAGAGGGCATGGAGGGAGAGGAGAGGAAACATTCACTTTACATCATGTCATTTTTGACAGTTCATTAATCTTTTCATGCACACATCAGTAACATCATACATGATTGTCTCTCTTCTGTAATATTGCATACGACTAGAATAACCAGTTAGAAAGAAATATTAAACAAGACAAAGGAGAAGCAAAATTAACGACACCACACAGGTTACAGCATGAACATACAGCCATATACGGATATTTAAAGGGACAGTGCACACTACCTGATGCAGCTTGAGGCTCATTCTGACAGCAGGAGCCACCACCTTCTGCAGGAGGTCCAGGTCGGTGAAAACCCACTCGTCTTTCGTGGCGATGCGGAAGTCGCCTTTAAACAGGGTGTTGAATCCGTACAGGAAAGATTCCAGACTTTGAGAGAGAGAGAGAGAGAGAAGAAAAATGACCTTTTCCTAAGTATTTTTAGACTCAAAGTTGTGTCCCTGCAGTGGCTGTAACCTGTTTTAATGAAGTTGATGCTCAAACGATGAGATACTGACGCCCCCCTCTGGTGTGTATGTCTCACTGCAGGTAAATATGTATTGTGACGCCATATTTGAACTGAGTTTAACCCTAGAACAAAATTGCCATTCCTAAATTCCTGATTTTCCAGTAATTTTGGAGCATTTTTATATGGTCGCCTCATGATGCTTTTCTTTCATTTTGTTAGACATGACACAGTTTAAAATAACACTACTCAAATTTGTGTATTGTCATGTTTTGATATATTTTGATGATAAGTACTTTTTATTGTGTGTATTTATTATCCCGGCTATTTGAGCGATAGTGTTATAGGGTTAATATAGTTTTAACCACAGCAACTTTGCAACTTTGTAGCAGTAAAATTGAACTTCACACATTTTTACAAAAGCCCAATATCACAGTTTATTACGGAAGAGGATAACGGCCATGGAGGAAAAAAAATATTTGAGTTCTGACTCAAATATCTGACTCTTTATTTCTGAGTTTAACGTCAGAATTCTGAGAATAAAGTCAGAACTCAAATATTTTTTTTCCTCCATGGCGGTAATCCTCTTCCGTAGTTTATCAACCTCTATTTTAAACAAAGAGTTTTTTTTGTTGTTGTTGGAAGAAATTGTAGCACAAAAAGATGCATGTCACACAAAGATCTTGATCAGTCACAATAAAAAATCACCTAAAAACTGCAGGTATAACCCAAAATATAGTTAGTTGAGTGTTCACTAATATTATGATTATACTTTGTAGCATTATGCACCCCCATGCTCTTCACACACACAGCGGTTAAATGAATGATTCCAAGTTATTTATCGATCTGTTTGTGTTACTTTGACTTTGACCTGAACAATGTTTACCTGTTGGACATGTTGTGTGACGCGGTGCCGAGGGACCTCCTCCCCAGGACGGACAGAGCGTAGGACAGAGTCACCAGAGGAGAGTCTTCATCACAGTCCACAGGCTGGACACAAATACGGAGACACACGACAAACATGAGGATGCTGTGGACCGAGGATTCACCATTTTCTGGAGCTTATTAAAAATTGAACTCTGAAACTCACAACGTGGGAATTCACTCAGCTGCTTTACCCTAATAATAAAGTCTGATAGAACAGACTTTCAGTGACGTACCGTCTCCATCTTGCCAGCACAGTACTGGATCCACTCCAGGTAGACGTTGCAGAAGCTGGCTCGCGTCACCCCTTGCAGACAGTGCACGTAGTCTTCATCGATCTTCACGCTGAAGACCTGAGGGTCACGCTCAATGTGGTGCCACTTGGTGTAAGACAGCAGCGCCTCCTGGATGCTGGAATCCTTAAGCCAGCTGGACAGTTTGGGGCAGTGGACCAGGTAGTAGACAATACTCTGAAAGAACAAGGAGAGGATGAGTTGGTTAAATTAGTTAAAGGTTGAACACAAAGAAAAGCACACTGTGCTTGTGTGTTATGCTGGACCTGGAACTACTATTGGCGAGCTGCCATTTACATCTAAATGTGATTTATACGCTTGAGAGTATTGGCTTATTAGCCAATTACACTCTAAAACCTTTACAGAGGTAAATATTTAAGAGTGTGTTCGGACAAGTGGCACTGGGGAGAGGGTAATTGGATACATTTACAGCTGATGCATTATTAAAGCTGCACAAGGTTTTCCTCAATAGCAGCGGATCCTGGTGCCAAAATAAATGAAATTTGAGCATTAACTGTGTACACAGCAGACAGAATACAGTGCACTGAAGTGTTCCCAGAGGCTTCAGACTGACAGTAAACAGTGACAGTTATCATGTTGAGTTCAGGGTCTCGGGACTAAATCATACATTGCTGCTTTAGTTTGAAAAGATGTACTTGATTTGCAGCCATGATAACATCTGTATTTAACTTTTTTGATATTTTTTGTCGTATTGGATCTCTCTGGATGAAACTGGTAGATTAACAGATGGAAATGACCATCCATCCAGTAAACATGTAAGTCGTTCTTCTGTAGTTTTTACAGGATCTGTGGCACCAGTTAGATGTTTTTTTTTCTTTTGTGTGTGTTTTAAATTGGCCAAAGAAAGTGGATTTTTTTAAACAGCTAATTGTGGTTTCACTGTACACACAGGTTACACACAAAGTATGTTTGTTGTTCTTTCAACTACAAGTTTTTTATTGGATGCAATAGGATCCGCAATATTGGAACATAATCAAAGACTGTATAATATTCTTCTGATACAGTATTATTGAAAGTTAAGTCAAAGATCCAGTTTGAAATATTTAGATTATATTATTTCTACTTTTTCTTTGAATGGAGATCACCTGAATATATGAATTGTTGGACCATCATGTTATTACTCGACAAACCAAACACCATTTGAGTTTCAATGATATCTAAAAACTACCACAGGTTCTCCTATAGTCTTGGAAAAAAGGCTGCAACATTAAACTTCACCACTAAACCCTACACACTGTATCTTAAATGCTTAAATGTCATCATAAGCTGAGAACATGCTAGGTACCTTCAGGTAGTAGGTGATGAGCAGCTTTCGGAGGTCGTACACCTGCAGCATAGTGGCAGCATTGTTCTCACTGATGCTGTAACCCTCCAGCAGGTACTTGGTGGCCATCACCTCCCAGGCCAGCCAGCGCAGGTTGAAAGCAGCGTTGCATGACAGCATGTGAGGCAAGTGGCCCGGTTCGCAGCAGCAGCACGCGTCGTCCTCCTCCACGCCCTCCGTGATGGCCTCCACCTCTCGCTGCTGGCAGTACGTACCTGGGATGGAGAGACATGGAGGTAAACATGGTAACATGGCACACAAGAAAGCAGAGGTGGAAAGTAACGAAATACATTATAGTAACTTGAGTGAATGAATTTCGTGAATGTATTTCGTTAAAAAATACAAAATACACAAAAAAAAGTATTCAATATTATTGAATATTTTTTTTGTGTATTTTGTATTTTTTTAAGTACAATTTAAAATTTTTGTATTTTACTTCAGTACGTATTGACTCAAGTATTGTACTTAGTTACTTTATAAATCCTATCTGTTACTGAGTAAAAATAAAAATTCAACACAATGAAGACCTACAGGGGGAAAATATACACCAGAACCAGACGAATGATGATGTGATTAGCACCAGCACTGGCGCGTGAACATAGAGGCCGCGCGCCAAAAGACGTAATATCCTGTGTCGCGCCGGGCGCTTGAGTTCCAAAATAGTTTTGGATTTCTGACCCCTTCTCAGATTTCTACTACCCTCACACCCCACGCAAAGTAACTAAGTAACTTTTACTTAAAGTACATTTCAAATGAACTACTTTTTACTTCTACATGAGTACATTTGCAGAGGACTACTAATATTTCATCAAAGTATTGGTACTTTTACTTGAGAACAATATTTTAGTACTTTTTCCACCTCTGCAAGAAAGGCATAAAGTCAGTTCGAAATAATCAGACTGTACCTCTGAACTCCAGACCCCTCAGTTGAAAAGTGACCAGCCCGTTGCCGATCTCAATCACGTGGACCAGGGCATTGAGGTAGTCGGACGCCAGAATGAAACAGTCTCCGGCGCTGTAGTTGCCCCATCGGCCCAGCATGAGGTCACCACAGAGTGAGTGCTGCAGCGAGCGTGTCAGATACTCATAAAATATGGAGTTCAGGTTGTTATCGTCGCATCCTGAAAAGAAGAAACAGAGAGTGATGGTTTACTGCTTACTCTGTAAAGTACATAAATTGTATAATATCGTTTGGGTTGAGTGGATACATGATACAAGAAATACAACATATTACAGCATGCAATTATAAGAAAGGACTTGCCTGTCTCTTTATCCACTTGGGACACGAGTCTGCTGTTGGAGTTATCGATACGCTTTGTGCTGAAAGAAAGAAAAAATATAGAGAAATGTACAAGGTTTAGGTACGGTGTGTTCGGCAGTGCGGTATGTTGGTTAGTATTGGTGCCTCACAGCAAGAAGGTGTGTTCAATTCCCACTTTGACTTATGGACATGGGTTTTCTTTAGGTACAACCAGCTATCTCCCACAATCCAAACATAATGCAGTTTGTGTTAAGTTAATTAGAGATTTGGATTTGCCCGTACGTGTGTTTAAAACTAAATGAAAGTGCTGCTGTGAGGCTGAGTTGTCCCTTGACTCTGAAAAACAGAGCTGTATAACGTATAATCATAGTGTAATTGGCTGGTCAATAGAAAATTATGGAGCCAAAGTCAACCTCATTGTCTAAACGTCTGTGAACATGTGAAGTTATGAATGAAAACCACACCCTGTGTCCAACGCCGAGAGTGACATGAAGAATAATCTGGAATATAAACTAAACTGAGGTTTTAGCTCCCGCAGTGTGAACGGAATCAGATAAATGATCAAGGACATTGCCTCACTCATACATTTCCACAACCAGAAATGTTTTTTTAATCTTCTAAATTTCCCTTTAAATGCTAACAACGCGGTCTAAATATAATCACAGGAGTCTGTGCCACAAAGGTGCGGTGGAGGACTATTTTTGGAGTGCATTGAGCAAAGTGAAGCACAAACTGTCTGTCACATCAATAAGTCGAAAGGGAACAAACGGGATGGGTAAGTGTGAGTGAGATGGCGCCGTGAAAGGGAGCGGAGAGTCTGTCTGTCTGTCTGTCTGTCTGTCTGTCTGTCTGTCTCTCTGTCTGCACATCTCAATAACAATAAGAACACACCTTGTATGTTGGTGTAAAATGCTAATTATTCTCTGTAGAATTCATGATTTTAAGGGAAGAAATCCAGAACCCAAGGACTGTCCACTTTTCAAAATCTCCTCAAATAATGAATAAGAATATTACTTAATGTTATCTGTTATCTGTGGAGGATTAATTACATATGCTTTAGTGTCTTCTGTTATCGTTTTTTGGACTGCATAATTTAACTTGTCAAAGGCTTTGTTGACAGTTTGTACTTGAAACAGCTGCTTTCAACTTTTCTCATCATCATCATCATCATCTGTCAGGCTGTTTATAAAACTCAAGCCTCACTAACTTTCTCTGAGCCTTACTTGTAGTTTCGTTCCCAGAACCTGATGGGCCGTGGATATGAGGAAATGAAGATGGCGCTGCCGAGGAAGGGAGCCAGTGGTGTGTAGAAGACGGTGGTGAGCAGAGTCTGGAGCAGCAGCATGGCTGAATCTGAACACACACACGCCAGTCAAGGAAAGACAAATGGGTACACGGGATGCACACACGCACACACACACACACACACACACACAGAATGAGTATAATGACTTTCATTCTTTTAGACAGCCTTCACCTTAACCAGTTCATTATTAACCCTAACCTTAACATAACCACAATTCCAATCTTAGCCCTAAATTTAACCAGTTCCTCAGAAATCGTGCTCTGACTCATAAGGACCAGGTTTTGGTTTCCATGAGGACAACTGCAACTCCTGAAAAGGTCCTAACCATATAAATATAAGTGCACAAACATGCACACATGTGGTTGTACTTTGTACTAGGGATGAGCCGATACAATAATGAGTATCAGTATCAGTCCAATACTGGTCAATATCACTGGATCGGACATGCTTCACTATGCACGGACTGTAGAAATAAAAATCATGTTGAGTCATGTTGTGGGCTGTTTTTAGCTTTATGGGAGAAAATATGTGATACACAGTTGGAGAATCATGTCTTTTAAATTCACAGACACAACTCAGCTTCGTAGTTGAAACGGTGTGAAAAGACAGACTGATATCGGTATCGGTAGTCGAGTTTGTGATATTGGTATCAGACAGAAATCGTGCCGTACCTACTTTGTGCGTTGTGTTTTGTAATTTCAGTGATTATTAATTACTTCCTGTTTTATTTTGGTGTTCAGTTTGTTTTCTTGCTTCTTGTTTTGTTTCCTGTGCGACTGATGTCCCTTATTGTTTTCACCTGTGTCAAGTATTTTTTATCACATTCATAGCAGTTTTTTCCTCTTATATTTGTTGTTTTTTTGCAGTGTATAGTCTTATTTTTCAGTTCCATGACTCTGCTGTTGAGATTATTTGACTTTTCAGTGTCCCAATCTTTTCCACGTAAAGACGCTGTGTTTCATTCTTATCCTCATCTGCTTTTGGAGCTCATACTTGTGACTTCATTACAAAAGGATACGAGGCACTGCAAACGGCTGAGCGAAGGCATGGAACGCGCTGCCCCAGGCAATCTGCCAGGGAGCGATATACACCAGGATGAAATGGAGCTTCAGCAACAGCTCACGCATCTGGAGAAAACAAAAGGAATACACAGTGAGTCAGGTCAATAGTCGAACAGCATCGAAACCATACTGGAACACTATTCCTGTGTGGTCGTCATCTTCAGACTCAAGAGCTTGTGACGTTCTTCCACAAATAGAGAGGCCTGAACATCAGTGAAGACATTAAAGAAGATCTACCACAACCTATTTTCTCTGACTTGACAACAAAAACTGAGCGTGTTTCTAAAAGCATCTGCTGTCTCTCAGTCCATTTCTCTCTCACCTTGTGGAAAACGATAGACATGATGAAGAAGTCCAGCAGGAAGCTCTCTGAGGCTCGTGGACAGTCAAAGTGGAAAAAGACAAGCGTGAAGAGCAGCGTGAGGAACTGGAAGCTGGGGTCGCAGAAGGACGAGCGCAGGAGTTTCAGCCCAGCGACTGTGGTCAGGAGAACATCACAGCTGCAGGGCGGCATGAACAGGAGATCAGATTTTCACCACACACACACACACACACACACACACACACACTGACAATGCCATGTGGTTCTTGGCGTCCACTCACTGGATTCCCAGCTTCTTGCGGTGACTGAGAGCGAAGCCATCGTTGGTCAGTGCACTCAGCACTATGGCCGGGTAGACGACGTACTTCTCAAAGCACAGGAGGCCCACGTACAGTCGCTCAAACCACATCAGCACAGCATCCTCTGCCACATGAGAGAGGATAAAGATAAGAATCAAGGGAGAAACTGAAATGTTATTATCGAAATATTGAAAGCCCCTATATTCACAAGATTAGATTAGCAGATTAGAGATTAGCACTGCTTTGAGCTAAATGCTAACATTGTTGAAATATAACCGTAGATTAGACATGACAAACTCAAGGCCCATGGATACAATTACTGTATATCCACACTGCAAAATAATTTTAGCTGGCTATTTTTAATAGCCCATTGTTAAATATAACATACACTATTCATACTGCAAATCCCATAATGCACTGCAGTAGCTGCAATGCAGGTCAAGACCTGTCACCACCAACCCCTCCAACTGCTACTCAGTTGTTTTTATTCTTTGTTTTCTGTACTTTCTTTTTTTCCCCTGAAATCAGAGCAGTTTGTAATATTTGAAATATTCTAACTCACTTGAAGGTTGTTGGTTGTTGGCCCTCTTTTGTGATTGAGTTTGACATTTTATGCATACAAAGCATGTAAAGTTGATATTTCTTAAATTATTTCAGTAGTAGCCTGCAAATATGCTTCCAGTTACTTACAGTTTTGATAGATAGCATGTGATAAATGTAGTTAAAAACAAATCTTGTAGTTGGATCAAACAGTGTCCATAAGTTTAATGGAAAGAATAAATACATCAAATGGTAAATTAAAGGTGTTACTGCAATATAACATAGTAAGCTATAATATGAATAGGATGGGATATACTGTAAATAGATAGGTGGTACTCTCTGTATTTTTTGCCCAGTGTTTTTTACTTCCTAAATACTCTGGAGACAACTCCAGATAATATGCAGCAGACATGCTGACCTCTGGGTTCAAACTGATGGTACTCCTTCGTCTTGAGGACCGGGTGTGAGATCCACAGCCAAGGGTGATGCTTCCTCAGCTGGGGGATGAGGTAATGGGTGACAAACCCCACAGTCCCAGCCAGAGCGTACAGCACGATGGTGACAAAGGGCTGGATGCATGATGCATGTAAACAATGGCAGAGGCACAATGAAGATACATTGTTAAAACAGCTACATGTACTTTTATTACTCTCGAGTTATTAATCATGCAAAATGCAGCGTGAAAAGCGACGGAGTATCTCACCTTGAGAGACAGAAACACAGTGCTCGCAGTTATAGCGAAGGTGAGGATGTAGGCAATAGAGCAAACGACCACATCAGACAGTAGGATCTCTTTCTGTGAAGCACAGGAGTGAAAGTGAGATTTAATTCTGAATTTTTTATTTCCTCTGATTAATTAATTATGTGCAAGCATTCACAGTGCTCAGCAGCAAACAGGAGTTTAGGTCAGTCTTCGGTGTTCAGGTGAACAGGTCAATGTGTAAGCTTCTGTTACTCAAAACAATATAAAAAATCTGGAAAGAGCACATTCACAGTAGTTAATCCGTTGTTACCACAGAGTTCTGTAGTTTCTCAGGTAATGGGTCTTTAATCTCTGGAGCTTCCTCCTCCTCCTGTTCCTCACTCTCCACCAGAGCTGGCATCACCTTTGACTTGATCAGAGATCTGTGATTTAGAAGGTGAAAGATGGGGTTTTAAGAACACAGCGATCTGACTCGTGCAATAACCTGAAATTACAATAATTGTGAACGAATGAACAATATTTAATGTTTTTGTTTGAGATATTAATGGATCAAGTGATTTATGACATGACAAATTGCTTTTTATAATATGACGGCAACAATATAATTGTCTCAGATAACAACATGATAAAAGATCTAGTTCCATATACAGTATAGATCAAATGTTTATGCACTTTGAGGTGTAACATATTACTGCTTTGTATTGTTTATATTGTTTGTTTGTTTCCTGCTCATAAACAAGTTTAAGGCCACAATTAAAGGTCCTGTACGTAATATTTAGCAGAGGTTATTGGCAGATTTGGAATATACTACTTAGTAAGTGTGTTTATATAAGTGTATAAATGTAAAAAGTTTTTTGTTGAGGTCTTTAAACAAGTACTTTAGACATTAGAGCCACCATTTTCGTTTCTATAGTAAACCCAATGCATAAACAAACAAAGGAGGAATCACCAATCTTTCTTTATGTCCTCATGTCAACAAATTCCCCTCTTAAATGTTGTATTTATGTTTATGTTATATTACAGTTGGACACTCACAGCAGAATGGACGGATCGCTGCTCTGTCGGCTGAGGTGGTAAGAGAAAACCACCAAAAGGCCACAGAAACCAGAGAACAGAGCCGGTGTGTGCTGCTCATCCCACGGCTCCTGTAACCACACACACAGAGAGAGTGTGTTAATCACACCACCATGCCTTATTAACATAACTTCACAATTTAAAGCCTCTTCCACCCATTACAATCATGTGTTTGCCATCAGTGAGATCGTACATAAAGGCCAACTGAGGCCAACTTGAAAGTAAGAATATATTGAATAGCCACCAGGGGGCCACTCTCTCTCTCTCTGTCTGTTTGAATGGGTGTCTGAGGGACATGAGCCTACTTCTCACTTGATTTACAACCAGTAAACATTTGCCTGAGGAGTTAATGGTCTCTCAGTCTTCTTTAATAGAACCTCAGACAAACAAAACCTCACTTTTGTAAATTATGCTCACATTTAGAGGGACAATAACAATGCATGTCACATAAGTGGACACCAGTGTGACTGACTGCTGAGACATCAGTGAACTTTCATTCATCTTCTGCCACTTTATTCTCCACAGGGCCGCAGGGGGCGCCGATGCCAATCCCAGCTGGCAAAGGGTGGGGTACATCCTGGACAGGTCCCCAATTTGCCTTATCCCTAAATCTGCATGTTTTTGGACTGTGGGAGGAAACTAAACCCCACTAGAAAAACCACACAGATACGGGGAGAACTTATACACACTTATACTAATAAGAATATACAGCATATACACAGTAGAATAACTGTGATGTCTATGAGTGAAACTCTCTGGCTGCTCACTAATCATATCTGCCTGTTTGTTGTTCTGTTCATTCACCAATTTGAATACTATGACCACATATTTGGTTACCTTCTTTGTGTGTGTTTGTGTTATAACTTCTACCTTGAGAGCTCCGAAGCAGAAGCCGTAGAGCAGAGACAGAGCAGTCAGACTGCGGAGGATGCTGTAGATCGCAGATATGAGACTTGTGGCAGCTGAGGAAATAAAACAATACTTTTTTAACGTTGAGTCAAACATTTTAAAACACAAGAAAGCATTTTTTACCAACCTGTCCCTCCAAAAAAATGCATGTCAATCTGCTCCAACAGGTAGATTGTGAACGTGTTGATCTGAGGTAAGAGGCCAACCAGGAAGATGATTGGAAAGCAGTAGGTAAAACCTGTTAAATGTGTAAAAAGAAACAGATACATGAAATTATTATACAATATGAAATAAGCAGGTGTATAAGCAGCAACAGGACTGGCTGATATATTCTTCCCTACCCACTAACAGATCTCGTAAGAAGCACAACACATCATGGCAGACGATGGTGACCCCGTACAGCGTGGACACAGGCAGGTCCTTCTGCCTCAACAGCAGCTCCAACAGCCAGATCAGGGTACAAAATATACAGAAGTAGGCTGCTCGACTGTAGGCCACCAGCTGGTTGTGACCCTGGAGGAAACACACAAGGAAAAAACACGCACAAGTTAGGAATATATAAGGTTTCCAGCACAGTGTGAGTAATGTGACAGAAAAAAGGAGAGCACCAAAAAAAGCTCAGAACCTCAAAAAAGCAACAAATTTACTCTACTTAGAAAGGAGAATTGTTTGTAAATCTTTACAAACAAGACTGGAATTATGCATCTCTGAGGAAGAACAGTATGGGAACATCAAATGTTGGTAATTGATAACATGATGAATACTTCTTTAGAGATTCAGAGATATCAAAGTAACACGAAACTCACGTGTGTTGGTGAAGCTGCATCTGGCTGAACACTCTGGAAAACAAAACCACAGAAGCCAACGTTTAAAATCATTGTTCAGAAATGAAAACATCATGAAGTGATAAAGTTACGTGCACATGAAATCATGTGATCAGTAGTGAAATGATTTTTCTTTCAATAAAAACTTCAGATTTAAGTTGTAAACAATTGTCAATTTCAAGGTTTAATTGTATTGTCATTATCATTGCTTTTCATTGTCCTAAATCAAAATCTAAAGTAGACATATTTATGTCCATCATTCTACCACTTTATATAGTTATTTGCTTTGTTGTATAGCTAGTTATTCTTCTTTTATGACATTGTATCCCTTCGTCTGTGCACCTGTGATAATAATAGTGCATCTTCTGAGGTTTTGAAATCAATAATTAACAACTCAACAATTAATGTTTACTGAGGATTTGACAAGAGCTGGAAATCAGGACAGAAAAATGTTCCAATTTTGAGAATTAGTAAAATAAAAAGTGGGAAACATTCATAATAATTTACCTTAAGTAAGGAATACTGGCAGCTGGCGATGACCAGGCAAAACTGGAAGACCCAGAAGTCTTTGAAGCAGCCGTGGTTGAGAAGCACAAAACCGAGGAAGGAAACCATGAAGGCCATGAAGACCGCAACTAGATTCTCCAAAACATCTTGATTTCTATATAAAAACGGCACACACGCAGAAGAGGATGAGTTACAACACAGGCACTCAGGAGCTATTAAAGAAGAACTTTAGACAACAACATTGTGTATAAGTGGAGTCTCTGAGAAACACTTTCAACAAACACCACATTCCTGTACACACTAGAAACCCTGCAGCACTTCAAGACAAAGACTCGCTCACCCAAAGGACAAAACTCTGAGAGAAAAACAGAGCAACGTGGTTTATACTGAGCGATATAATGACGATTGTCCTGAACTTTACATTTACAGAAGAACCAGATCATGTGGACAGGACTCATTTGTCCACTTACATGTGAAGGACAAATGACATGTTTTCGATGATGAGAAGATTCACATTCTGACCAAGGAAGACAGATGGAGAAAAGTGGAGAAACAATCACTCGACAGAAGAGAAGAACTAAGACACCAATTATCAGCTACAGTTGTGTCCTGATCTCTCTTCCAAAAAGGATTAGCACTCACACACAGAGAGCAACACAAGTGAACTCCAACAATCAGGTGACCCCGACAACCCTTTTTCACACCTCGGTGGAGGTGAGACTAACAACCTGAAACCGGGTCAGTGTGTGAATGACCTGCATTGATTCACATAATGACTCTCTACACTGATATCCAGCCTTCAGAGGCTAAAAACATGGATTTTTGAAAGAAGCCTCTTGAATGAGAGGTGGAACATCCAAGTCTAGTTGCCTACAGTCAACTTTTGAAGATACAGTGACCTAAAGCAGTTGTTTTCGGTGAACTGAAGCATTAGACTCAGTTAATTTGAAAGATTTGTTCAGTACTTCCTTGCATGACCAGAGCACAGACTCCGTCTATCTGACACAGTCACTGAACTGAAATACAGAGGAAGGGCTTGTAATGTCGCTCGCCGCTGGCCATTGCCGTTTTTTCAGCAGTCCTATCACTAAATACACCAGACTCCTCTGTTAAATGTTATATTAGACATTAACAAGATATTTCAGGATTTTCAGCCTTTTTTTGCTGACCTACAGTTCAGCATTGTTCGCTTTGATTCTTGTGTCGGACGTCGTGCTCATGACTCTTCCACACAACAATCAGTGGCTGACAGTCAGATGTGGTCGACGTCACATAAAGGCCCTGTTCCATTTCTCCCCCTACAAATGTCCACTTGGTTTGGAGTGCCCTCAAGTGTAAAACCCTCTCATTGAGGGAAGTGGCTTCCCTATTGAATCGGGACACCACTATATGCAAATTAACATAGTGAACATAACATACGTGCTAACCTAAGTCACATGTTGACAATTCTACCGGTGGAGCGTGCTACTATTTTCATTCAGAAAAAATGGATCCAGCTGTTGTGTTGCCTGTTGTGTTGGCTATGTTTGTTTTTCTCCATCAATGCCGGTTGCCGCTATATCACGAATGTGATGTGATTGTTTTTCCCGTTCAAGTGAACGCCGGTACACACATCCATGTAACGCTACATGACGGGCATTAGCTAGCTAAACTGGGTTAGCTAAGCTGGGTTAGCTAGCTGCTTTCATAAATTGTCAGTTATTTTCTGACATTAGTGTTCAAAGCTCAACTGTCCTTTGGATGTTTATCAAACCAACATATTCCAACACATTTCGACATTGTAACGTGCTTATTTGCGAAAATATAATACAACGAAACTGTTCCTCTGCAGATGTGGTCGCCATCTTTGTTGAAAAAAATCAGCCCCTCACTGAATTCGCAAAGCATAATGGGTAATTTCATCTTCCACCAGATTTAGGGTAAGGGCAAAATGTAGGGTTAGAGGAGGTATTGGGACGGGGCCAAAGTATCAGCTTAGCTCACTTGGAACCTTACCAGAGCAGGCACAAAAAAAAGTACCACATACCAGGTACTCTCACTAATGGAAAGGCAAAAAAAATGTGTTGTTTCGCGCCGTGCCGGGACTGTGTAATGGAAAAGGGCCATTAGATCCAGTATAACCTAAGAAACATCAGCCCTGCACATAAGTGACACACTATATGCTGTTGTATGATATAGTTACTATATCAGACATTAAGCGATACAGAAATTAGATTGAGCAACCTGAAATAAAAACCTGAAAGTTACTAAACTGACCAATAAAGTTACAATCCCTAACCCTGAAGGCTTTTTTGAGCCCAAGAGAGCAAACCTTCAGTGAGTTGCAACCTGCTTGTTTATTAGGTTTTGAAGGATGCAGGAAAAATGAATGTAAAACCACTGACAGCAGCGAATACCGCTGACAGTCGGTCCGGTGTCTTGTGTATTACCTGTCCAAAAGAGCAAGTAGGGTGAGTCTGTCATATAAAATGTTGATCCACTTCCCAGGAAACAGCTCCAGTTTGTAATAAATCTTCCTGGTTGGTTTCTCCTGAGTGGATGTCTCTGATGACTCATCCAAAGAGTCTTCTTCCTGCACACAAATACAAATAATTTGTAGCCACATACACAAGCGCGTGCACACACAGTCTGGTTTCTATGACTTCAGAGGACATTACTTACTTTCAAATACTCCCTTAACCCAACCCTAACCTCATCCGAACCATACAACATGTCTTCACTTTAAAATGTAACAATTTGGGGGCTCGCTTTTTGTCCCCACAAGGAAGACAAGTTCCCACAATGTGACTGTGTAAGCAGTTTTAGGTCCCCACAACCTGAGTAATACCTGGAACACACACACACACACATTCAAATGCAACAACACAAGGGAGAGACAGATCTACATTTCAAACGCAGAATCGTTCATTATAGTTCATTATTTTTCACACACACACCCAAACAGGTTTGCACAGCTATTCTCAATAGGACAAAACTTACATTCACTTGGACAGCCTTACCAAAGCCATTGCCCAAACCATAATCACTGACAAATTCACATCTAAACCCTAACTTTAACCAGAGTCTGTCTCACTAGGACCAGATTTTGATGGCTGTTGGACTGTCCGACCACCAGGTCATTGTTTATGCCAGAAAAGCTCCTAAGGAGGTAACAAAAATGAACAAGCACACACATACAAAGTGGCACATTAATCATTCAGCAGGGAATCTGTGTTCTGTTGTTTCAACAGCTGATCCAAGCAAAACCACGTCTCTGCTGCTGGTCTGCGTCCAGCACTGATGTAGAGCCATTCGTGGCTGGTCTGTTTCAAACAGCAGCAGTCTATCGCTACTCCATCCGTGTCTACATCCAAGTCAATGAGTTACAGTTGCACAAAAGAGCAAACACAAAGACTTGAAACCAATAACACATAATTATATCCACTGCTACATTTTATGTTATCTCCACCAACTGATGATTAGTGACAGGGCATGGAATCACCTGGAGGACTGGATATCATATCGCACATGTAATTGCATGCAAGTATTTGTGAGCAGACACTTGATAAAAACAAAAAGTGAACTTTGGATAATAGGTTATTGGTAGACATTACATACTCCATACTTGCATGCATACACTGCAAAGGATATGTTTGGAAGCAGGGCTTGACTGGTAATGTGGTGGGCAGACGCACCTCAGGGACGGTAGTTTTTTTTTTTCGACCCTTAAAGGTGCATTATGTAAAAAATCTAAAGCAACTGGCCGTAGAATCCTCCTAATATGTCACAGAGACTCGGGAATAATATTCATATAACTGAACTCACCAACAACAACAGTACAGCCAAAATATTTGCATTAAAAAATTTTTTTGCAGACTGCAAATCATGTTTATGTTTTGAAATCATGTTTTGGCATGTGACCTTCATCTACCAATCATTACAGTCAGTAGAGTCTCAGCTGCCGAGCTGTATTTTGAATTTGAATGTAGTAACCGTTTTTGGCCACATTCTTACATATGGCGCCTTTAAGGCCGGCCAGTGTCTACTAAGAGCCGGAACAGTGGATCATTCTTTCATTTCCTATACTGACACTTGGCCGACCCAATCATTTCTCTCACTCATGGTCCTCCTCCCACCATCTTCAGTTTCTCATAGTTCGATACAACCGCAGGGATCGCTTGTTAAACAAAACGGCCACCAAAGCACAACGGAGTACCAGAGAAAATGAGGGCTTAAAAAACGAAAGCTATTATTGATGGATGCCCAGAAGTTACAGACATGTTTACTGCTGCACCTGACATTGTGCAGCAACATCAAGAGGAAGGAGGATAGGTGGAGCAAGAACATGACAGGGAGGAAACCATAGAAGCGGGACAGGGAGACCATGACGGGGCCAAGGAGGGACAATGAGTGAGAATGAGGAGAGTTGAGTTTGACGACGTAAGGAGTAATGTTAGCAAATGTTGTGGGCATTTAAATCTGAGGACTTGTCTTCCTTATTGGGATAAAAATCTACATACATTATAACATTTTATTTAAGGTGAAGACATGTTGTACAGTTAGGCTGGAATTAAATTCAACGATTGCAGGGATGTCTGTCTCACCAATGACAAAAAGCTGACTTTTTGTACCAGTCCAGCCCTGGTTTACAGAATAAAGAACAAGTGAAAGCAGCTAGAGACCTGGAAGATCTCTGGGTGCGTCCTCCGAGGTCGGAGCCTGTGTGCGGGGATGATGCGTCTCTGGAAAGGGCAATCCGTGTGACCCACCAGTCCGTCCTGACACTCCGAGTTGGAAGAAGTCGACAGCAGGTCACTGAAGATGAACCCAAAGATATTGAACCAGTGGAAAAAGTGATCGAGAAAATGTAAATGCAGAGGAAAAGAGATTTAAAATAAGACAACAGTACCACATGTTGCCAGTGATGAGCTCAGCTCCTAGTGGCAGGTTAAGAGCTCTCTCTGCATACAACTTTCGAGGCCTGTCCCCTGGTGAAACAAGCAGATACATATAACTTGTCAGATCATCTCTACTTGTAAAAGTACAGTAATTTCATCAGCTGCTCCCACACATCCAAACATGATCAAATTATCCTTCTTTACAGAGAGACTGCATTTGCAACATCTCCTTGCTCTTTCTCATGTTTATCCCCAGCACAGAAAAGCATCACATCTATCCAGGACTGAAGCATATAAAACCATGCAAACACGGATGACTGGCCAACGGTAGCTGCTTACTGTGGACAGTGTGGAAGGTGTATGCTTCCTCTTTGTTGGTAGCCTCCGGTCTGCAGATGACCTGCAGCATAGAACTCTCTGACTGAGAGGTTTGTGAGGGCAGAGAGTCATAATCTGGGTCCTTCTCCCTGTCTGTTTGTGGACTGGAGACAGAAAAATACAATCAGTCGATTAACAGGATGCTCGATGCTGAAATTGAAAGATATTTGTGAAATATACAGTACGTACCTGTCAGGAGAGACGATTGGGATCTGTGTGAGTGGCATAGCCTGCAGTGTGTCGGTAGGCAAACTGGTGGGTGGTTTGGGTCTCTCGGGTTTGTCTTCAGTGTCGGTCTTAGATATTGTATCATCTGGCCTGGAAGTCATACTCAGATTGTCTGCAAATAAAGATCAAGAGAAAAAAAAAACATGTCAAGCCACAGTCAATTGTTTCATTTCCAATCAGTATTTTCATGTTATCAGATGAGGTGGTCACAATGACACAGATATTTGTCTCTGCTCTACTGTTCCCCTCAGATTTAACATGTTTGTCCTGCTTATGTTGGTGTTTAGGCCCACAACTTTATTTAAAAAAAACTGCCAAATCTCCAGATGTAGAACAAAAACATAGCTTAAAGGTGCATTATGTAATAAATCTAAAGCAACTGGCCATCAAATCCTCCTAATATGTCACAGAGACTCAGGAATAATGTTCATATAACAAACTGAACTCACCAACAACAACAGTACAGCCAAAATATTTGCATTAAAAAAAATATTTTGCAGACTGCAAATCATGTTTTTGTTTTTAAATCATGTTTTGGCATGTGGCGCCACCTACCGCCGTCTACCAATCATTGCAGTCAGTAGAGTCTCAGCTGCCAAGCAACTACGGGTTGCCAGTTACGTCAGAAAACGAAACCTAAAAGACCTCTGTATTTTGAATTTGAATGTAGTAACCGTTTTTGGCCACATTCTTACATATGGCACCTTTAACATTGACTGTAAAAGTAAAGGCACATTTATTAGATGGACTGAAATGCTCCACTGCTTTTACTTACACAGACAAATTGACTAAATATCTGTGTTGACTTTTTAGAAACCTAAACTTTAAATGGGCTGCGAGTCAAACATTACCAATCTGCAGTCTGTTGCTTTATTTACTCACGCTGCCTGTGGCAGAAGTTGAGAAATGTTTAACTTTCCAAGAAGTGACGCAAATGCTCGCCAACTAAATCACATTAATTCATTTAAAATGAATCATCACATAGACAAAAGCAGCTCTAGGACAAGACTGTTCTTCTGATGCAGGTGCTTTTTTTGTCAGACAGACACGTAACAGCTGTTCTCGAGCACCAAGGCTCAAACATGCCCATCACCAAGCGTTAAAAAGTGTGTTTGAAAAGATTGTGTTGTTCTGTACAGACTTTTCTTAACTGACAGCTCCCTCATCTTCCCCAAAAAATGTGAATATAAGACATGAAACCTCGCAGCTGAGAATTACCTTCCTTCTCCTCTCCCACTTCCTGGTGGCCTTCCAGCTTCTCTTCTTCCTGTGCGCTGGCCCCACAGCCTCTGGTGCTGAGGGAACCCAACAAGGAAACAAACTCCAAGAAGTTGGATTCATTGGGGATCTGGCCCTCCTTTGCTTCCAGATCTGACTTGGAAGAGGTCATGGTCTAAAAGGGAGACAGTTGTTTTGTATGTATGCAGGAACACAAGGATGGAGATGACTAGAATGAAGATAGTGAAAGAGAAATGGAAAACTGCCAACATATACCCCATTCCTCGTTGTCAAGTTTAACCAGTGTTTAATCGTATTTGATCGGCAATTACTCTCAGGTCAATGTCTGCAATGCACATGTGTTTTTATCAGCTAGGATTCCTATCACTTCTAGTGAGAGCACACAACTTTCGACAACACTATAAATTCTGTGTTGATCTTATGGCTGTTACCATAGTCAAACTTTACTTTTTTACAACTTGGGACAGTGTTCAATCTTTATTTACTTCACCTTACTTAATTTTTAAGCAACTTAAAGCCAAAATAAATAACACAAAATGTGTATCGGAGTTACATACTGTGTTATGTGAGCGGTCTGAAAGCAGCACTGCATCTTTCCCACTGTCCATGCTCAGTCCTCGGATGTGAGTCCGTCCTCCGGGCCCGTATCGGCCGAAAGCTGGCGGCAGACGCAGGAACCCTTGTGAATCCACGTTAACATCAAGAGGGTCTGTGTCGTCAGGGTGGGAGTGGACGTCGATACCCGACGAGCTGTTGTCATTTGTCAACAGCGGGCTCGGTAAGCTGTCGTTGGTCGCCGGCGGGCCGAGGCGTTCCTGGTCTGGATCTGGACAATCGAGTGTGGCAGACTCCGAGCTGGTTGTTTCCTTACAAAGATGAAACTCTTCGCTTTGACTTGTCACCTGTTGCTGTTTCGGCGTCAATTCCTCCTCTGAGATCGTGACCTCGTCTCCTTCCTCCACCTGCTGCTTCTCGTCCTCGGGGGAATCAAAGGTGATGACGGGGATCTTGATGTGACATTCTCCTGCATCCTTCTGAGCCTTGCAGGACATACAGAGAGAGAGAGTCTTATAACCACATACACACACGCACTGTCCTCTAAGTGTAATAACATGACATTGAGAACTTCCACTTTCCATTCAAAAATAAAATAAATCACAGGGATCACTACGTGTCTAAAGATGACAAACATCAAGGATATGTGGAAATGAACCAGAGATAGCTCGATACCACTTTTTTGTGTCAGAATTCCTACCAATGCAATACGCCTTTTACCTCTTTTAAACAACTTTTCTGTTAATAACACATTTGTGCTGATGCATTAAGTGCCATTATGTTTTTCAAATACATAATGACCTACAGAACTAGTCTCTTTAAATACATAAACAAAACTCCTTGTTCTTGTTGAAGCATTCATATCATATATAGGGTTTAGTGATCTGAAGTGTTAACTTTTTTCCAAAATGCAGTGATTTTGGTCAATACATCAGACCAATACTGACAATGATTATAGATGTGGCTCATCCCTAATCAAGAATTTAAGAATATTTCAATGAAGTGTAATAAAAAAGAGCTACAAATGCAGTCTTGACTTTGAATACTTCACTTGAAATATGTTTGATACAGTCAGACAGTAGAATAGCCACTTATGCTTTTATATGCTTTTCTAAATAGGAGTAGTAGCAGTAAAAGTTCATATGAATGGAAATAAGTAATCGATTTGATTGAATAATAAGTTAATTATAAATAGGCAAAATCTCAGGTAAATTCATTTGTTTTAATGCATGTTTGTTTAAAAGAAAGTTGTTGGTTTAAGAGAGCGTGTCAGTTGAGTTAGTTGAGGCTTAATTAAGGAGCGAGCCACACAGGTTTTCTGACCTTTTGAAGTGAGTGCCTTTTCTGATGAAGAAAGTTTGATTTTTGAATACTCCTGTAATAAGACCCAACAAAACGTTGGAATAAATATATTTCTGTTTTATTTTTTGACATCAAGTGAAGGTGCACGAGTGCAGTTAACATCGTTTGTGAGCTTCAACTCCCACAAAGCTATTCCACTAAAAAGCTGCTCTCAGTGGTTTTGAAACTCTTTGGTAACCTTCCTCTCCCTCCTCCCTATGTCACCTCATGAACATTTTTATTAGGGGGGGGGGCATTTATTCAACAGCCAAACCTCTCCAGCAGACAGAATCACCTCTTTGTGGAATTCCGCCTCCTGATTGGATGAAATGTTGTGGGAAACTCTAATACAGTAGTTTCTCCTAGATTTACAGTCTGAGAGAAAGAGACCCAGGCCAGTGAGCAAACACTCTAACTCAGTGACAGGTGTCAGAATATAGAGCTATTTAACACAGACGTATTTCACAGAAAAGCTACAGGTTAAAGCTACAGTGTGTAACTTTTAGGTGACTGTTGCTCTGTTTGGCCTCGTTGAACAGAAGCTATGTCAAATAATGTGTGCGGTGCATCCTTCATCTATAAAAACAGGCTCTTTCAAGCAATACTGTCAGCCCTGACTGAGGGAGCATTTGTGTGTATACAGTGACAGAGCAGAAAGAAGTGTTTGACAGGGTTTGTTTTTGAGCAGTAGAATTCACCTCTGAAGCTTTTCATAAGTGCGTCTTTGTGTTTCTGGTCGTACGCCAATCAGTTTACAGTTGTCTTTCTTTTCTGGCACTGATGTGCGACATAAGATAAACATCGCGATACTGAGAAGTCAGTCATGTGGAGCTGTCACTCAGCATTGTATGAACTCATGGGAAAATGATCTAACCTGTGCATTCTCCAAAATGCTCTGCTTGACGCTCTCCTCCAGCCGAGCAGCAGTCTGAGGGTCACAGCTCATGGTGATGATGATCTTGACTGTGTCGCTGTCATCCAGGCGAACTGACGCGGGTCCGGGGCCGGAGTTGTCGATCAGAACCACTTCAATCTCATCAGAGCAGTACGTCTCCTCCAGTGGCCCACCCTGACAAGACAATGCAAGAGAAGTAAGAATCAAGAAGATCAACACAACTTACTAAGACATGCATTGTTTTTATCAAGATACAGTAACAAGCTTGAGCACATGAATTCAAAAGTTGAAGTTCCAGTATGTCAAATTAAAACAGTACCTGTGCAGGAGGTTCAGAGACGTCAATAAAATCCTCCTGATTCTCCCTGGGAGTCTCCAGAGAGTTGTTGTTGTCATCCGAGAGCTCTTTTTGCCCATCACTCTCCTCACTCTCCTCTTCGCTCCCCTTCGAGGGAGGCAGACCCTCATCAGCTGTTTCCCTGTCCACAGTCTCTTTGTCCGTGCCGTCTTTCTCCCCTATGGTGTCTTGCTCCGAGACTTTCTCGGCCGTTCGTTCCTGCTCTGATTTCTCTCCGTCTGCAGTCTGTAAATCCGTTCCTTCTTTTGAATCTCCATTTTCACTTATCCCCTCATCCGTTTTCCCTGTCCCTGTCTCTTCTCTTTCAGAACATGATGGAGGCCTCTGCTGCGCCTGCAGCAGTGGGGCAGCCTGGTCGGGATTGGGACTGGAGAAGTCATCTGGAGAAGGCTCTGGACTTAGGTGGACTCCTTCCTCCACAGGTTTCTCCTCTGCATTACTCTTACCCTGCTCTAGAATGACATAATATGGAAATTGAATTATATAATTCCTGCATTTGAAGAGTCAAAGTTGAATTTGGGTGCAGTGACAACGCAAAAACTACACAGTGTTTTGTCCAGTAACAGATACACTTCACTGCAGAAGGTGGACTCATCTCTCTGTTGTGAAAAACTGACACCTAATCGTTGTTACAATTGTGAAATATATGATGCACCTCAAGTCTTATAACCTCCTGTTCCAAATAATCAGGTCATACTGTGCATTTACAGGAAGATGTTATGGCCGACAAACTGGTTCGCTTCTAAATGTGTACATTTCTGAGCATATGCACAGCAAAGGTGATTTGCGGTGAAGGAAGTTGTCCATCAACATTAGCGCACTGCGGAGGAACAGGGTTGGATTCCACTGTATGAGAAATACTGACAATAACTGTGATACTGTCATACTGTGCCATAAATGTTATATATAAAACCTGTCCAGATATTTATCACTTAGTCGGTCAAAGTTCTGATTTCCAAACATGGTTGTTTCATAAGACATTTTGTGAGAAAAGCCCGTTGTACGCAAGATGACAGGATTTAGGGGGAAAAAACAGTGACAGCAATCATAGATAAACAGTGCTCTGCAAAAATAAAGTCCCAACATGAGTGTTTTAATAATGACTGTAAAAGGAACTTTCTAACACCTCTACCCAAAATCCTCCCAGTTTAAGAATGGGGTTTAGTAAATTAAAGCCAAGACATGGTAAGAATGTTTTGGAAACAAGCAGCAGTGTTCAAAGAAACTGTCATGAACCTGAATGATGAATTAGCAGAGATACTGAGGCCCTGCTACAGGAAGAAGCCCAAGAAGCTTTTCCCAAAATGTGTTGTTGATGAGTGTTGAAAAGTTCTCTTCTGAAGTTTAGGCATGAAGAGCTCTTTGAGAGCCCTATATCAAATCAAAGCAAACTCCCTCTTAATGGTTCATATGGTGCTGATCTAAAATTAAAGAAGCATTTGCAGTAAGATATGTAGCCTTGTTAGGTGACAATAATGACGATGCAGTCTCCTGGGATTAAGCCAGTCATAGAATTTAAGGCGGTTAATTCAAAACACTTTCAGCTCAGGTCCCACACTTTAACATAACACTCCATGCCTGTCTGTATTCTTAGAGAAATGGCCGCATGCTTCTTGTCTCTACTCGGATTTTTCATTCAACAGTCTCCCATCTAAATGTTGTTCAAACCCAAAGAGGGAGAAATCAGTATCACCTTCCAACGTCTTCACTTCCTCAGACTTTGAACAGTCCTGAGTGGAGAAGAAATCAGAAACACATGTGATTAAAATGAGGGAACAATGCAGGACAACACGTGCATGTTTACATCGGCATGTGTCACTCACCACCCCAATCAGGCCGGGGTCGGTTTCCGTCTGTTTCACCGTCACCTGGATCACCGGACTAGGACGCTTGCAAGCCAACATCGTCATGGCAACACTGTCGGGGACCGTGCTGCTCTTCCTGTTAGACAAAGGAAGATATGGCAAAGTGACAGAGCGTCTACGTGAGCACAAACATGACAACTTTTCAAGGGAATAATCCATCTCCTTTATTTATTTGTCTCTCTTTGTTTGGTCTACAAAGAAGAAAGCATTTTCAAACGTTAAATTAAAAAGTTGTACAGGGAAAAGGAAGCAATGGGTTTTCTTTCTAACCTTCTCAACTTTAACCTCTTTTGTGCATTTACAGTGATGTGGGCCAATACTGATCTCCACTCATTAGCATCTTCATTCACCAAAAGCTGCACTGAGTCTTTGAAATAAACACTCAGATGTAGCAATATGATCTCAAACCTAGCGTAAACAGAAACAATTCCGATGAAGAAAAAACATGATTCATTGTAAAAAATGAGGATGTCAGGGATGGTAAGGCATGTTAAAGGATATTTAGAATAACTAATGTTTTTTTTCTGAAAGCATCACTCAGGACTGAATGTATAATTTCATGTTAATAATTCAAATTCATCTATGGGGATTTAGCCCTCTAGCCTAGATTTTTGTAATGACTAACCTGGCAGAGGAGTAGCTGGAGGCACAAGGAGCAAAAATGCTAATTTATTAAATGCATATACAACAAATTCCTCTGTATTCTCACTGATACATCTATGAATATGAGGAATTCAGGGGATTCTGCTACTTCTGATTGGTCACACTGACTGGTTTACCTGATGCTGGTGGGCAAACAGGCCTCTGACGCGTTACTTTTCTTCTCCTGGGCCTTGCTGAGGTCAGAGAGGCTGCTGCGAACTACTGCCTCACCCTCATCGAACATCAGATGCAGCCGGTAGTTGGCCATCTTGATAAGGACGAAGAAGACAGTGATGGAGGTACAGTAGATGCTCAGGGCCATGGTTGTAGGCGGCAGGGCCTGCGGAGAGAAGAGGAGCTTCATCATTTTTTCAAATGAACTTATCTTCTGGCTCCATCAGAGTCAGCGTCTGATCCGGAAATTCAAGATGAAGCAGATTTGGAACCATCTATTCTCATGAGTAGGTTAAATTCTGCCAAAGGTAAAGTATTTTCAGTCGCTCAGCCATGCTGCTCCTCGTGAACAAACAGATTTGATTTGATTACTTAGAAGATTAATGATAGATTCTCAGGAGAGAACTGGCTCATAGCAAGAAACAAGGAAGATGAACAACAAAGCCTCTGCCTCATGCCGGTCTGACAGCTTTCCTGCTGTGCAACTTAGTTTATGGTACGTCTATATTGTTCAAGTTAGACTTGTGTTTTTAACTTTCCCAGCCATCACTTATAACGTGCTGTGTATATTCGACACTAACTCGTCTTCTGCCGATTTATCCTCCATGTGAGGGTCGCTGGTGCCAATCCCAGCTGACATAGGGCGAAAGGCGGCGTCACACCCTGGACAGGTGGCCAGTCCATCACAGGGCCACAAAGAGACAACCATTCACTCACACACTCACACCTACGGTCAATTTAGAGTGACCAGTTTGCCTAATCTGCATGTTTCTGGACTGTGGGAGGAAACCGGAGAAGAACCCAGAGAAAATTCACAAACACGGGGAGAGAACATGCAAACTCCATGCAGAAAGGACCTTGTTCTGACTGGGTCGTGAACCCGGGAAGTCTGTCTATTCTACACAGCTGATAAAAAGCCAATATACTTGAAATGGATTTGGTATAAACATAAATGTTGATTTATCTGGTTTCTTTTCTTCCTTCTGACTTTATCACAGGGTCATACTACAACCTGTTTGCAGCCGCCTCGCTTTACTGATCTAATGTTGCTTTTCTCTTTGTCTGTCTATATCAAACAAATCCCTGACCATGGTGACACGGGATCTAACACTGAGAAACAAAGAGGAAAGCCACGTGGCTGACAATGGTTTGAATGTAATTGTTTATATTTAAACGTTTCTGCCCTTTTGGCACTGTGCAGGTGCTGATGCCATCACACAATCTATCAGTTTAAAGGGTGAATTTACACTGTTATTTTTAGTCAAGGGTCAATGTGTTTGACCTATAGCTGCAACTATTCCTTTCATTCTTGTTGTCATCTTTAGTGTAAACACACAAAGGTCATTGTGGATTCCCCTTAAATCTGATCTTGATGTAAGGTGTTATTTAAGGTGAGCTGGGGCATGAAGAGTAAAGTGAAACACGTCTTCACATCATAAGCATCTTCATAGCCTTCATAACCAAACCCCCACATGGAGGTTCCTCACACTGCGAGTACAACAGCGCCGTGATGCGCCTACTATTCCAAAGGCCGTGACATGAAAATACACTGTGAGTGAAGCACTGTTTCCTCCTGGCTCTCACGCTGCCTCATCCAAGGGCAGCCATGCGTTCCGTCACTGCATACAGCGAGAAACACTGCGACAGTGCCGTGTTATTTTTCCGAGCCTCTTTCCGCCTGTAGCAGCCAGACAATGAAGGATGTCAAAGAGCCGCGGCGTGTCGATCCAAGGATGGAAAAACGCGCGTATGAAGAAAAAAAAAAAAAACACCCAGATACCTAAAGGAACAACTCACAACACCCTCCGCGGCCTCGGACGTCATGTTCCCTGAACAACTCACCAAATGTAGAGACAGGGGCAACATCAGGAGGAATATCCACAGATAGAGGTGGCAGGAGTTGTTGAATTTGTTCTGGTCCGGTTCGTGGTACCAGCCTCCGGTCAGAGATGCCCAGACTCCCTGGCGCAGGGTCTGCACCACCTGGGAGCCCATCTCTCCTCCTCCTCCCGCTCCTCTCTCCTCCTCTCCGCTCAGGCTGGACGGACGGATGGTGATGATGATGACGGTGATGATGCTGCTCGTCTACAATGAAATGGTCTCTTCTCTAACGCATGCTACAGTCGCCATGTACGCCTCCATGTTGGGGTGATGCAGCACAGCACGTCTCCTTCGCATCCTCTTTCATGCCTCGTCGGTTTACCTCGCTGCTGCTGTTGTCCTCGCTGCTGCCTCTTCCCATCCCACTGTCGGTTCATCCATCGCTTTTGCTGCTGCCGCGGTCCTCATCCTGTCCTCTTCTCCTCTCTCTCTCTCTCTCTCTGGCTGCTTGTACACAGATGCGCAGCTCTGCCCGCCTCCCCTCCCTCTATCTATAAACTATCTCTGTTGAGAGCTCATGATCATGATGATGATGATTATTATTGTTAGTTGTAGTAGTAGTACTGCATTCATGAATGTGGAGAATGCATGTAATCTATTCTATTCTACTCTATTCTATTCTATTTTTCTATTATATGTTGAATTATGTATACTAGTGAGCTGTAAAAACATTGCAAGTGCTACATTTATTAACAGTGTTCAAATAAAGGATTTTGTGGGTGTATGGATTATTATGTAGTTATTTTTACTAATATGTTCTTATTATTATTATTATCATCATCATTATAATAATAATTAGATAGACCTTTATTTAAAAAAAAGAAACATTGTCACAGCAGCAAAGATAATAAACATGCATTTCAACATTATGTGAAAGTACATTATAGACAGTTACCAGAATATATACAGTATGGGCTTGATAGTTACATTATAAACAAAGGCTGAACATGATATATTGTACATGTTGCACTAATGTAAAGTATATTATATACATTGTATGCATTATTATAACTGGTAGTATAGTAGTAGTAGTAGTAGTACATCCATATATTGGCTATAAACTAATCAGTATGCATGCATGTGGTGGGCCTCTATTCATATCTATTGAATTCTATTCCATTGTTAAGATCACTATTGTGCGTTGACATGCTCTATTATGTTTAACTTGCATGCTGTATATTATAAACTGTGTGTGTGTGTACCTGGTATTCCTTATGTCGTGGGGACCTAAATATGTTTACACAGTCACATTATGAGGGCTTGTCTTCCTTATGGGGACAAAAAGCAAGTAATAAATTTTAAGGTGGATACATGTTTAAAATTAGGTTGTTAGGGTCTGGGTTAGGATTGGGATTAGGCCAGTAGTTACTGTGATTAAGGTTAGAGTATGTATCCTTGAAATTAAGGTAAACCAGTGCAAGGTCCTCTGAAGTGATGGAAACCAGTGTGTGTGCGTGATTTTATGGACCACTATTCCTATAATTTCTCAGAGGGAGCGCACACATTCCTACAGTGGCTCCTCCTCCTACACCCCACCCCCAAAACACCAGACCCCTCTGACACGCTGATCACGTGTCACTGAAAGCACCAATCAGAGGCCACCACAGGCGACTCCAAGAGCAGCGGGGGAGTCCCACAGAACAGCCACTGCTGCCGCTGGCTCCGACTCCGGTTGGCGACTGTGAGGTTGTTTTGATTGAGGTTGACGGATTTCTTTTTCTCCTCGCGTTATTAGTCTCGAATTGTGGCGTTCAAAGGATGTTTGAAACACTTTTCTAAGCGCAGGACACTGGCCTCTTCCACAGTTCACCGATGGAGAAATAAACTTGGGAATAACCGAAGTTGAAGCTGAGAGGAGCAACTTTTTTTTCTGACTGGCGTAGTAGTCAACGGGCTGACCCGTGCTAAGCTAACCAACTAGCCAAACCAGCTGGTGATTTTTGTTACGTTTATAAACGAAAAATTGAACTTCATATTCCGATATTCGTTGCTTAGATGAGATTTACTGTGAGCAGAGAAACCTGGCCTTCACAAGCTCACTTTTTTTTTTTAGGTCGGAATGGTGCAGGTGCACCTCCTGCGGCACCTGCGAAAACAGCTCCATCTATAGAAAGCTAACTCTACTTTTCTTTTCGTGTTAGCAGTAAAATAATGTGAATAACTATCTTATACATCGTCGTTGATATATAAGACTTTAGTTGAAGAGTACCAGTGTTATGTTGCTATTTAGGCGTCAGTGGCGACATTAGCTAAAAAGTATTTCGGCTAACTTAACTTAAGCTAGCACCCCGTTAGCTAGTCTCTGACTCTCGTACATGTACCGGAGTGGCGACGTGGATACAGGTCTGTTGACGCTCTCTCCCACGGGACTTGGGACACGGTGTGACACTGCCGTGGGCTACGCTGGGGATTCCCCTGTGTTCTCATCTGCCAGTCGCTATAGAAATGATAGCATGTGGATTCCAGGAAGTTGCCTCTTAACGTTTTAAAGTTTTCATTGTGTTCTAAAAGCTCAGCACCCTATGGTGCCGCTACGGCCACCGAGAAATGGATGTCTCGCAGGCCGCTTTCCCAAACGGTGAAGGGCGGCCGGGCGGCGATGGCACCGGGGAGCATGTTGGGACAGATTCACCTTCAGTTCGTGCGTGGGCTCATTCTGCGCCGCTCTGCCCGACTCGCTCCCTATGGACAGCCGCGTACGACTACGAGGCAAGCGGCGAGGATGAGCTCAGTCTGCGGAGAGGGGACGTGGTGGAGGTCCTGTCCAAGGACGCAGCAATTTCTGGGGACGAAGGGTGGTGGACGGGTAAAATCAATCACCGGGTGGGCATTTTCCCCTCTAACTATGTCACCTATCAGCCCGCTATTTACCGTCTCCCAGCGAGTCGTGGGTCTGCCGGCGCACCAGAGCAAGTCCCGAGCTCGCCCGTGCAGATCCCATTCGGGGAGCTGGTGCTTGAGGAGATCATCGGCGTGGGCGGATTTGGTAAAGTTTACCGGGGCACATTGAATGACCAAGAGGTTGCAGTGAAGGCTGCCCGTCAAGACCCAGACGAGGACATAACAGTCACCGCCGGCAGTGTTAAACAAGAGGCTAAACTTTTCTCCATGCTGCAGCACCCCAACATCATTAAACTGGAAGGAGTTTGTTTAGAGGAGCCCAACCTGTGTCTGGTTATGGAGTATGCTCGAGGCGGGACATTGAACCGTGCGTTGACCGGAAGGCGCATCCCTCCACACATCCTGGTCAACTGGGCCGTGCAGATTGCACGCGGGATGCACTATCTGCACGAGGAGGCGGTGGTACCCATTATCCACCGTGACCTGAAGTCTAGCAACAGTAAGCAAAGATTGGTTTCTCTGTGAGTGTGTGAAATGGATTAAGATGCTCAGCCTAACTTATGGGCCAACCATCCATCTGTTGCATCATTTTTATTCATTTTATATTCATTGTATAATAATCTATAGTCTCTACACTATAGTCTATTCCAACCCAGGCTACAAGCTGCAAAATATTTGAAAGACATTGTGAATAAGATATAACAATTAAGTACAGTGTACTTAACTTAACTGTTAAAACAGAGTCAGCTCATTGTTTCCCCACATTTTTGCTACTAAATATAAACACTGAGCCAAATTATACTGACTTAAACTATCAGAGAACGACTCGTTTTAAATGCATGTCTTTTGTTACATGATCTGCACATCAAGCAGTTGTATCAGGGTGTTGTCATATGAGAGGAGAGAAATGGTGAAATAAATATAAACAAGAAAACCAACAACAAACATTTACCAACCTGAGAGGCAAGTTCTTGAGCAAAAAAAGCCCAATCTACATTTGTTGCAGCTTATATTGTATGTCTTTTGCGATATGTATATTGGGAAAGTTGATATGGCTAACGCTGCTACAATTTTTGATATATTATGCAGCCCTAGTGACTCCATGTCAACCATACACACCGATCGTGAGCGTGTTAAAGAAATATTACACTTGTAGTGTTTGTCTTAAACTGAAGTTGCAAAAAACTCAGATCCCATACATTTCACAACATCGGAGTTGGAGCGCTGCCATTTACCCAGGGTGGGTTTGAAGAGGTGTACAAGGTCTGCGGTTGCATGAAGTGGTGGGGGATGCCATCAAGAGGATGTGAAATATAGTCAGAGTTTGCTCAGCTGGGCCGCCCCCTCCTATCCCCTCCCCCTGCACTCACCCCCTCTCCTTTAACACATATTCACACTCACACACACCTTCCCAGCCCCCTGTCCACCCCAAAATGAAATACTGTTCAAATAAAGTCAGTGATTTACCATACACATAACCAAACACACTTGTTCCACACTGTTAGATCAACCAGAGCTAATATCAGAGGTCAAAGGTTGAAAAAGAACGCAGACAAAGCACCTATAAAGGTATAATAATTGATGAAAACATGGACTAAGTGCTTTTCAGTTATGCATAAGCAGTTCTTACAACAGCTGATATCTGCAGTTGTTCATGTTTTGAGAAGTAAATGATATGGATATTTTAATTTAACCAACATTGTTCTGGTGATGTGGTGGGATCATGTGGTTGAACAGTGAACTAGTCCCTCCACTGACTAGTAATTGACGACAGGCCATTAAACTGTTGAATCCTCTGCCTATATAATGAATGGACATGATTCTTTGAGAGAGATTCTGAGTCATATAAGAAACACAGGCAAACCCTTTCCACTTGGTGTGTTTTATATTGGTAACACGACTCTTAACACTGTTTCTCCCTTTGTGACCAGTGAGTCTCATCAACCTGGGGCCATGTGCTGAGCAGCTCTAACATACTACTGTCTGTTTGTCTGCAGCTGTGAATGCCAATGAATGAATGTTGAGACAAAACATCTGAAATGTAGTGTACATGGACCAGACCACAAGTGATGATCAGATCAAAATACTTTAATTAGGTTTCAAATGAAGTACACACATGCCTAGTGATTTAATAATAATAATATTTATATGCCTGACCTGTATGAATGATTTTATCTTCAGGGACATAACTGCAGTATTGGTCAGAGTATGATACAGTCAAGTCACATTCTTGTCATGCCTTCAAAAATACTGTACTACTGCTACATTTGAAAATGGTTCAAATACATTATGGTATATTAAAAACAAAAACAAACCCCCCAAAATATCAATCACTCAATGCATTTGTAAAGCAGTATAGTATATCAATTGCAGTACAAATGTTTGCATTAGTTTAAATCTTCTTTATTCACATTATTTTGAATATGAACAATTGTTGTCTAAGTTGCACAGTTTGAAACATTTGTGTGGTGCACTATGATGAAGAAGAGCCCTTTCCATCCTAAAAGTAGTATTATTTAAGATGGAGATTCATGTTAATTAACAAGCAGATGGAGAGAAAGGATTTAACTGCTCTTTAGATGGAGCTTATCGGATGTTTGGTGATCATATACAAACAAACTCCCCCGAACAGATGCAGTGCTGCTAAAACAAGTGGATGTGTTTGTCCTGCCACTTCACTGTGACTAAGAGACAATATAAGCCTTAAATAAAGAGTAAGTGATTTGAAATTGCACTTTGCAGAGACCTTTCACAATGTCCATCAATGAACAATGAAAATAGGGAATCGTTGTCATCAACGGAATACATGCTTTTATTTTTAAGATATTTCTCATTTTCATTGCTTTCAAGCCCCCTGCTAAGATATGAGACCAAAGAATATCTGAATTATTCTGGTTTGTAATAGTAGTGTTAGTTGTTGCAGTTAGTTCCTCGTCTTGGGGTCAGAAGTCTGAACATCTGTCGTCAATATATGGTCTTATCTAAATAAAGACGGATTGAAAGAAGTTGTGTGCATTTGCTTTTAGCCAGTGCAGTAAGTTCACAGAAGACTCCTCCAGACACAAACGGCACCCTGTAGTGTGTTGGGTTGTTTTCCCAATAAAAAAAAAAACTAGAATAATGCAGTGAAGAGAAGATTTTGTATCTGCTTGTTTGGGCATGTTGTCAGTCTGTCTTGGCGTGCAGTGGTCAATTCAAAATCACAAAAGGAGTAAAAATGATCTGCACACAGGGTAAACATAACATACATTGCAGTAAGTACTGTTGTTAGATGTAATGAGTGCAGTGTCTGTTAGTGGGTCTCTATGCTTTTTTGTATTTCTGGGATATATCGGATTGTTTCACTCAAGTGTTTTTCTCTCAGAATTAACCAGACCACGGACAGGTACATATACTATTAAAGAGGCAGAAAAAAAAACTCAACTCATCACCTTCACTCAGCTACTAAGCCCGTCTGTCATTTATCAACTTTCAGTGAACACATGCCTCCACGCAGACAAACATACAGCTATTTGATCAATGATTAGCCTGTAAAGTAATATGTTGGAAGTCAGCAAGATTTGTTCTTTCCCTTTTGTGTTTTTCAACCTAATCTGTAAAATCCCAGCCTGTAGGGAGGAATGTTGCTAATGAGGGATAAAAGCTTAACATACGTTTGCACAATGGACTGGTCAAGCAGCGGTTGCTAGGCTACTGTGGCCAGAAGAATGGCTAGGACTCGGAGGGTCTCAAAGCCCTCGTTTTGTTTTGTTCCGTTCATATTTAATCTCCCAGAGAGCAGTGGTACTCTTTTATTGCCACAAACTGAGGGGTTTTTCTTCCTACTTCGTTATTTTTCCCCTTACTTACCTTCCTTCACTTCGCCCTTTCTACTCTAGAAGGGGACAAGTGACCCTAACCCTCCTTATTTTAATGTCTACTTTTATGCCAACATCATTTTTAAACTTTAAAGGACACTTTTGGAGTTACAATTACTTTGTAGTTGTATTTTTAGTAGACAAACTCCCTGAGCAAGTATAGTCTGTGTAGCTGCAGCCCAATTGTAGTATGTGACAGAGTCGCAGATTGAGCTTGTATGAAACTAAAACTATACTAATACTATTTTTGTATTATTGTCTTCAAAAACCTGTTTTCATTGATCAAATTAAATATTTGCAATGTACATTCTGAGACCACATTCTCATTTACTTTAATGGGGATTTCTAGAGTATATTCATGTCAGGCAAAAAGTCAGGGAGTTATGTTTCATGTGTACAACAACATATAAATATATATTTTAAACAGAGATGGATGTCTAAGTTAATGCTCTTCTTGCTTTATAGTTTACACTTGGATAAGTTATACATGTATTTGTTGCTCTCTTGACAACAATGATTTTCTCTCCAGGATAAATTTAAATCTTCATGAAAGATTAGAATAATAAACCACACTGAAACCTGGCCCTGAGCCAGCATTCATAACCCACTTTAACTTTGGAGTTTTACTTCTCCGTGGACGAGATTGTATGCCAGGAATGTGTGCTTGAACACCGTTGAAACTGAGATACTTCGGTTTTGAAGTATGTACAACAGCATTCTGTAATCAGTCTTTAGCTGTTACTAGACCTTTGTGTATACTACACATACTGTCCAAGTGTAGACTTCCTCCTTCATTTCCCCACACACTCATCATTCTCCCGAGTGCTGTGATAGCACACCAACCAAGTTCCAATCATTAATTAAAAAAATAAGTCCATTAAATTCAAAGTTCACATTGACAGCCGTCACAATAATTAATTACACTATTATAAGTAACTGCAGCCACCATGGAAAAGTGCTGTGTGACAAATGACACAGTTATTTACTTACGCTTCATTTGTAGTGCACCATGCAAATGATACTTAAAATTCAAATACAAGTACTATGATGAATCATAGTCTTGTCAATCCTGTGCCATAACTTGTAACATTACCATTTAGATAAGTCAAATTATCGCATAAACAATTATCGGTAAGCTAGCTGGCAGATATTTTTAGCAACACCTTATCTTTAGTTTTTCTTTAAATGTCCAGCCTTTCAAAGAACTTAAATTTACGGCTTGAGCAGCTTTGGGTTTTGCACGACACAAAATAAGACATCAGAAAACATTACCTTAACTTTGCAAAATTGCAATGGCCATAATCAACTTGCAGTTTATAGATTAAAAGATTAAAGGAGAGAGTAATAATCAAATTTCTGAAGACTGTTTCTATCTTCAAATTATGTTTCCTTTCTCCCTCTGCTGCAATGTCAGGCATACAATTATGAAGCAGACCCAGTTATCCATCAGCATATGTTGGTTTGGGATTTGTGGTTATCCCGTAGAACACTCTGCACCTGTGGGAACTGCATTTCTAAAACCCCCTTTTAAACCTTATTTTTCATTACTAAGTCATAATGAGTTCACACAGGGAGGGAAACCAGTTTTCCCTCAAAGGATCCCTCTTCTCCCCCTGTAGTTTTCCTCTTGCCTTCCTCTACTTATGGAGTAAGTATCCTCTAAGAGGAATAGTTACCAAAGTTTACAAGGTGTTGCAGGGCAACTTTTTCCCTGGCTTCCCACAAATACCCCTGGTGACACACAGACAGTTACTGCCTGTCTTTTCTCTGTTGAGAAAATAGGCAGAGGGGAGAGAGGAGGAGTAGAGATGCTTTCACTGTGTTTTTTATGACCTCTCCCTGACTGCACCTATTGTTGCAGGGCAGAGTGAAAAGGAAAAGGGCCCACAGCTGAGAAGAGCAGCCTTCCGAATCAGCCAATCTCCTCCGTAACCCCCCCAAACACATTGATTGGCACTAATGCAGCAAACAGTACTAGATGAACACATTTAGCTTTGTTTATCTTTCAGTTAGTCTAGTTATGGGTTCATTTTGCAAACTAGGAGTGTACAGACCAGGAGCAAGTGGCCTGGAGAGACATGAGCATGATAGATGGATTTAGCTAGTCATTAGCCCTGATCCCTTTCTCATCATCCAGAATGCCTGGGGGCGCTCTCATTTCAACCAGAGAGACAGACTATTGTCGGGAATGTTTAGCAGCCTTGTTTCTACTACAGGAAGACCCACTTGCTTTCAAACTTGGACTGTGAGCACAGTTATGAAAATACTGTCATGTCAAGTTTAGAGAGTGCACGCAACTGTGTTATGTCACCTCAGTTATGTTATAATTAAAAAAAAAAAAGCCAAAGAAATTTGCTGAAATCTATCAATCTAACAAATTTTATTTATATAGCCCACAATTTATAAAACACAGTCTCACGGGGCTTCACAGGGTTGGTAACATCCTCTGTCCTTAGACCCTCGACCAGGGTAAGGAAAAACTACCAGGGAAAACACCCTTATAACCGCGAAGAAAATAATAATGGACTAAAAATGTTTTATTAGTTTAGTTATTAGTTAAGTTTATGATTGTTACATTATTAGCATTACAACTATGTAAATGTGTTTCTCATGGAAGTTTTAAGGTACAATACAATGAATGTTTCCAGATAGCTTGTAATGTAGTGAAGGTTCTTTTAGTACAGATATGTAAATGTTTTCCATAAAAACAGTCTAAAAACTATTAAGTGTATCTACCAAAACACTTCCACATTTGCTTTATATTGTTGATTTTTATATTTGTAGCAAAGATAATGCAGGATGTTGCCAAAAATATGTGTTTTTTTTCATTTACCTCGAGGGGGAGAAGGCAATGGGAAGAAGCGTGGGACCTGCTTTGAAGGCAGCAGTTCTGCTTCTGATCTTCCCACTGTTCCACCATGAAAGATGGGTCTGCCTGAAGATCCACTGTTGGAAAGGGGAATTAAATGGGGGTTGGACTGAGGGTGGGGTCTGCCTTGGGGACATATCCATCTCCAGTTGCATTGCTCTGTTCTCCGCTTGAAAACTTTTTTTTTTTCAAGAGAAAGGAAAAATATACTTGAGAAAAAAATAATGAAAAACTAGGTTTAGTCTGAGTTATACGTAACTAACTTGGACACAACAATTATTATGTGAAATGATAATGAACAAAAAGAACAGATTGTAAATGTGTTTAAAAAGGAAACAGTGGTGAGAGTGTCTGATCCATTTAAATGTTTTCATTACACCAAACAGGTTTTGTAAACTATGCAGGTGACAATTTTTGTACTCAAACTTAATTACCTAAATATACCCGACTTACAGCTGTTTATTGTTTTTTTTTTAAATGCAGTGTACTTTAAGCCATTTATTTATACTTGAGCACAAGTACTGGCTCACTCGTCAGTATTCTAGAGCATTGTGTTACTATATTGACATTGCAAGACTGAAGAAACAGAAGGATAAAGGCATAGTGGTTGCTTGCACTCAGTAATGACCCAACTATATCAGAGATGTCAATTTTTGCTATAACCTGGTGGCTAATTTATTGGCATGCAAGAGTGTGTCACTGTGCACTTCTTACAATTTAATGACATTGCCTGTTTAAGATTGATTAAAATCACAAGATGCATGAGCAATAATAAGGTTACCATTACTTCACCTTTCTCTGTAAAACATTCCTTCCAAACCAGACTGTTGCTTTTATGTAGGAGAAAAACAGTCCACAAGATGTACCGTCCACAGACTGAGTTTATGCTCTAGGCTTTACTTGTACTAACTTTTCATTTAATTTGAGCACAGGAATTATGTTTACGGCTCAAGGTGGGGTTTGGCATGGGGCTTAACCTTTAGGAAGAATAGAACTGAACCATATCCAGAACATCTTTACATGGACTTAAGCACACACTGGGACACCGATTCAAATATTAATTTAAACAGACATCTTTTCCCTGAAGTTTACAGCGTTGACATTTTCTCATAGTTTGTAGGAAAGAGTCTGTCTAACGTTGTTTGTCTAACACTGTGTGCTTGGGTAGACATACTGTATGGGTAATGATTGACCAGTTGTTCAGCAGTGGCTATGTAGTGTAACGGTAATATCGTGGCTGCTAATAGACAGCCAGACAAAATGGCTGGTTCGGATATTTTAGTATAACGTCAGCATGGAGTCATGTAGACGGGAGCTCTGTCTTTTATCAGAAATTTCTAGAGGGCTGACACAGTAGTATCATGGAGCTACAAAGAAAATATTTGGCACGACATTCTATAGGCCAATCAACATAGACGGGTTTATCCTAAAACCACTGTTCCTCTAGGTTGTGTAACTAAGCCATCATAAGTCGTCATAAACCTACACAGCCTGCTGGGAGGAATCTATGGAATCACAGAGAGAGGACTTGACAACAGGAAGTCGGAGTATATCATTGGTCTAGTGAAACCAGTTTGTAATGGAATTCCTATTGTTGCAGTGTGGGTAGAGGATCCCCTCTGTGCCCTGGGCTAGTAATGGCACCAATACCCTTGTTATCAGTAGAGACCCATACGAGTCACACTACTGCTGAAAATCATTTCACGGGCCTTTAAAATGTTTTTCAAATACAAATTGAACATATTAAACATCACCACGTCGTCCATGTATCCCATGTACACTTGGTTGGTAGTTGCATTACATAACAGATACATTCCTATTGTGTCCTTATGCAATTATGTTTGCGCTGCAGTAGACGTTGACTGTAGATCCAAAGATAATGCAAACATAAACATATTGTTGGGGGGTATGGTACAAAAAGGTTAATGTATGTTGTACATAATTCAGATGCAGAAACTAGCAAAGTTTTTAACTGTAATTAAAAAAATACTAGTGCAGTGCCCGTAGGAAGTATGTATTACCTATAGTGGGAGTTGAAGATTTCTCAGTTATGGTTATGCATGATAAGGAACGTAAAGGCTAACATAATACAAATACTGTACAACCGCATTCGGCAAAACGCAAATCAAATACGCTTTGTAAAGAGATTCCAGCATGGCTGACAGTCTCAAAACAACTAGCTACGCTAATTCTAATCGTAGCCTCGCTAGCTTACCTTTGGAAACAGGTTCGCCAAGTTAGCCGTAAATAGTCGCATGCTAATTCTAAATAAATCGTGTATTGGTGAATGAACACCGACTTCGTTGTTTCAGTATATCACCATATTCTGCGTTGGACCGTGTGAAAATGTCTCACCCACCGTGAGGACAGCCTCTTCACTCCCACCTCCCTGCTCCAGACAGCGCTGCTGCTGCTGCTGCTGCTGCTGCTGCTGCTGCTGCTGAGCTGCTGAGCTGCTGAGCTGCTGTCTGCCCATTGTTGACACTGACAATCAGCCAAAGTGCAGCGTGATAAATCAGCGAAATTAAAATTACTCCAAAAAACTTGAAAATCAAGGATACACATGCTCAACCCATATCCAAAATCTTTGGGCGATCTGACTAGCGGTCAGCGAGATATGCCCGTCACAGACACACAAACACAACTTGCTTTATAGCTGGATGACGCCATTAAGTAGAAGTGAACCTTTGAATTATATAAGTATCACAAATGTCACTGTGTCTTAGCCACTCTAGCAGCACAATTTAATGAACCAGTACAGTTAAATGTCCATTAGTCTTTACAACCACACTTAAACCCAGTTGGCCGTCATGCAGTAGTTGACCATCTTTAGCCCTCGTTCCTTCGCGAGGGCAGTGTGGGTGCCACTGTCGGCCTTTGTTGGCTTTGACAGGAACCACGCCGAAGGATTTACAGCCGATTCAGCATGCTGAAACTGCGTCGATGTCTGTCGATGAGAGATAATTGTTATTAGCTGTGAAATTTCAGCCAAAAAGAGATGGGTAAATGAAGCGAAGCAAGCAAATTATTAGGGCACACACAGCCAGTGCTCTTATTCAGTATAAAAAAAGTAACTGGCTGGATTGGATGGCCCATAGCTTTGATTACGACATGCATGGAATGACTTTGATTAGCTTATGCAGTGTTACAATTTATTTTAATTCACAGTTACAATTATTTGTTTATAATATGCAGTTGTATCTAAATGATTGTAATTGAGAATTGTAGAAAATCTCTGTATCTACATTTGCAGATACTATCTGTCAGGTTTTCGCATCGCTTTCTTTCAAGTACTACTTACCAACATGCATAACAGTGGCTCTAAAGAAAGCAAGCAATAACTTAATGTTGAAACATGACATCCTTTTTTCCCCATGGGATTATTATAAGGGTGTTTATGTTAACAATTACACATCTTAATCCCAGCAGATTGCCATGAAAACCTTTGTCAGCTTATGGGACTCACTTCCTCTGTAGGACTGATGCTGTAGAATTTAAGCAACTGACAGGACATGTTCAAACTGACCTGCATTGGAAGCACTGCGTGTAAATAATGAAATGGGACAGTTTGTAATGTGAGCAGTTCTTGGCAGAGGCAAAAGCAAATGTTGAAAATAATACTGAGAGCATGAAAGGATCAAAGTGTCTGTTTTGGTTTTTGATACACCACTTAATGGAAAAGGCCGCTGCTTGTTCAGAGAAAAAAAAAACAGGAATATTCAGCAGTTTGTATGTCAGCACACAGGCAGTCTGTCCAAAAGGAAACACTGGACCCTTCTCATTGTCCTGTAGTTGACTCCCATGTGTGTGTAATGATACACATAAAGCAAGTCATGTTTTGTGTAATCCTACTTTTGTCTTTTTTAATTGAATTTTTACAGTGTGTCCCTATAAGGCAAAGGCTAATTCTAGGATTACAAAAACCAAATGATTTTTTATCATTAAGCAGTTATACACTCATACAAACATACAAATTGGGAGCATATTCAATTTATGCCAGTGATGAATAATGTGTCCCTACAAAATCAAAAATTGTTTGATCTAGTTTTGAGAGTTGTTTATTTTAACACCATGTAGGAGACTTAAACTTCACATGAGGTGGTTGTGTCTTCAGTGTGGCTCGGGCTCTCAGGACAGGTGTAGTGTTACACAGATGTTTGGAGGGTTCTGGCTGTCTTTAATGTGTTAAACAGTTTAGGACCTGAGGACAGGTGCTTTGTTGCACTGTCAGCCCTGTGTTTCTGTAGTAATAAATTACCTACATAGTGCTGTTGGCCCTGTTGAATATCGACTATCATCTCTTCACCTGCACGGATGTCTTTTTCTCTGTCCCCCATTGTCTGTGTCTCCCCTTTCTCCTTCACTCTTCTCTCTCCTTTCACATCTTCCCCCCTCATATATGTTCCTTTTATACCCATCCAGTCTTTCCACTCGTCCTTTTCACTCAATCACATACCACTTATCATACACTTTCCCTTGCGTATGTTGACTCGTCTTCCTTTTTTTTTTTGCCTTTATTCCATAGCCCTCTCTTCCATTATTCCAATCTAATGTATCCCCTACACTGTCGTCTCTCTTTTGCAGTTTTATTACTTGAAAAGATCGAGAATGACGACATCGGGAGGAAGACCTTGAAGATCACAGATTTCGGCCTGGCCAGGGAGTGGCACAAAACCACAAAAATGTCAGCAGCAGGCACCTACTCCTGGATGGCCCCCGAGGTCATCAAGTCATCTCTGTTCTCAAAAGGCAGTGACGTCTGGAGGTATGACAAGTAACACACACGCGTCGCACGCACAGACCCAGCAGGCAAATACCTACTTTTCCCCTTTGTTTAATATCCTTTCCTTTTTCCTCACTTTCTTTTTATTTCCTCTGTTTGCGTGCCATCCACCAGCTATGGTGTCTTGCTGTGGGAACTGTTAACAGGGGAGGTGCCATATCGAGGGATAGACGGCTTGGCTGTAGCCTACGGCGTGGCAGTCAATAAGTTAACTCTACCAATCCCCTCCACCTGTCCTGAACCCTTCGCTAAGCTCATGGAAGGTAAATTACTAGAGGCAGGCCTTTTTTTATTTGACCTTTACAATATCTCTTCTTTTTTTTTTTTGATTATTATTATTTGAAAAATATAATATCACACAAACCTCTGAGTCATAATGAACAAGAAATCTTACTCCAAGGAAGTAATAGTAGATGTTACAAAATTATATTAATACACTGTAATAAGAACCAGTTTGAAGATGATCAGAGACTATTTTAGATCAATATTTCAGAGTATTTGATGTTGTTTCTACATGTGCACAGTGCCCTTATATGTTGATAATATGATTTCAGAAATGATATATATAGTATATATATCTCTGTGTGTGTATAAATCTATGCATTGCAATGCATGTGTCCAGAGTGTTGGGACCAGGACCCGCACGTGCGTCCCTCCTTCTCCTGCATCCTGGATCAGCTATCGGCCATCGAGGAGGCTGTGATGGCCACCATGCCCCAGGATTCCTTTCACAGCATGCAGGATGACTGGCGCGTGGAGATTCAGGAGATGTTTGACGAGCTCAGGACCAAAGAGAAGGTAGAGAAGCAGGTCGACACTCGCATAATCTAGTGACATATACACAGCCAAGCAGGTGGTTGAATGTCGAATGTCCTTCTTTAGCACCAGTTTTTCACTGTGGATAATGTACTGTAATGCATTACAGTATAGTTGTTAATCTAGTATCTCATGTGGTAATGTTCCATCTTGTTTTAAATCTATAACACACTAAATATGGAACTATGGCTTGACATAAAACGTTACATTTACATGGTTGATGATCCTTAACCTCTTCTTCACTGACCCTCTTTTTGGAGTCCCTGCTCGAAAATGACATGCCCAAACTAAATAGAGTAAACCTATGCAGTAACAAGCTCTATGTGGATTATCTTGGTATCAAAATAAAGATAAAACTTGTGAGATTCCACCAGAGGTGTAAGTTTCACTGTAAATGCCACTGTGTCAGAGTAAATGTACATGGAACACAGCATAACTGAAGGATTTGTTTCTCTCGCCTAAAAAGATATTGCATTTTAAAGCAAATATCACCTTTAAAATATGCAGTAGGAGCTTAAAAACACATGGAGGTCATGTAACAACATGTGGACATGAGCTGTGCAAAGTCTGATGCTGCTGAAATAAAGCAGAGTGAAATAACAGCGGTTTTAGTAAAGAGATGTCTGGGCGTTCTCACTTTTGGCACAGCTTGGCACCATCTGTGCTATTTGAGATTTCTTAGGTACCAAATTATTAAAAAACTATTTAATTGTATTTATATGTCAATATTGGTCTAAAAAGAACTTTTTTTGAAAAAAAAAAAAAAAAAGTATAGTAACTCGCCTTAAATGGATGCTTCCTGTGCTCTGCGTGATAACAACTCTGTGGCTCTGCAGCACCTTCAGTTACGCAGCGCCATAGCTCTGGCTTACCTTGGTCAATTAGGGTGATTGACAGCTCGTTTTAAACGTCTAAACCGGTAGAATCAGACCCCGGTCTCCAAATGCACGTCGATCACTTCATTAGTGAGTCAAAAGGACATAAATGCATGTGACGCATTTGGGCGGACATTCGCCCTTCTCTAATCAGAACGATCTAATGCCGCTCTGTAATGATCAATCAGACCGGGATTTGTTCCCAAAGCATGCTGGGAAGTGTAGTTCTTCATTAGAAGCGGTTTTGTTCCAGTGGAAATAACTTGTTTTGATAAACAGCAAAGGTAAGACAATATTTATGGTTGTATTTCTTGAAAGTCAGTTGTTGTTTTGCTCTTATTTTGGGGCTGGATCCGTGAATCTTGGTCGTAGAGTGATAAAAATGGTACCGCTGGAATCGGTAGATCCGCTTTTTTGTTTACATAATCACGCTGACGCTCCGGTGCCA
This sequence comes from Microchirus variegatus, assembly GCF_963457635.1. NCBI lineage: Eukaryota > Metazoa > Chordata > Actinopteri > Pleuronectiformes > Soleidae > Microchirus > Microchirus variegatus. Next base: position 9,692,845 of record NC_139812.1, read on the forward strand.
CTTTTCAATGTGTGCGCTGTGACGTTTTTTTTCCGCTCCTGCTGTTTGATCAATCGGTGTTTTAACTATGTTACGTGAACATAAGAATGATTTATATGAGCTTTTAGCGTAGTTTCTGACCTTTCTGTGGTTTTATGACGCTTTTGTTGCTGCGTCTGACGCTGCCCCCGATCCCGGGGGCAACCGTGAAGAAGAGGTTAATGAGTAGATAACAGTGTAGTTGTAATTGCATGGATTGAAAGATGTGTTAAATATTATCTATAACAGAAGTCCTATCCTACTCAATAATTCACATAGTCTTGTTTTTTTGTTAGTTTTTATATAAATATTCAGTTTCTGTGTTCCGCCCTTCTCCTTCCTGCTTATAATTGGTTACTTTCAGTAGAGGGGTTGATCGCACATTTAACAGAGAGTAGTTAATGCCGATGTGCTTTGGTGTACTTCCCCCTTGTTAAGACCTTAATCTGCTTCCTGTACAATTCTCTTGTCGCCTGCTTTCAGAGGGGGGTTAATTAACGCTTGGAGAAATAGCAGGATCAGCACACAGACCTGGGTCAACAAGTGCTGAATTAATTGACATGGGTACTGAAATCCCCACAGGTGGTGGTGGTGTTTATTTTGTTTTGTCTGGTTGTGAGTAGCAAGTAAATCTTGATGGAAGTTTCTGTTGATGTAGATTATGGACAAAGGAAGAAATAATAAATTAATTATAAGTGAAATTATAAGTTTTCTGTAGTTTTTTTTTTTTTGTATTATAGGTGTAAATATGCTCTTCATTTTTTTGGTTACCAGTTATGCTAAACTGCATTAGAACATTAGAACTCGCAATCATTCTGATAACTCACTCCTCTTATAAATTAGAAGAGAAAAAAGAAGTTCCCATTGTAGATTACATGTAGAATTAGGGCAGCACATCAGCAGATTTCCTGTTAACATCCCACAGTAATCTCGGACTAGGTGGGTGGCTGAGGGGACTTGATTGTAAAGCTGCTTTATGGAAGTCATCCAGTAAGGATTATTATTACTCGGCTAAGAGCAATTAAAGAGGAAAATAGAGGGAATAAAGAAAGAGTAAGCCATGGGAGGAGACACAACTGTTTAACTATGAAACACAGCTCGAAACAGCAGTAATCTCCTGAAATGCAGTCACAGCATCTAATACACAGCCATCATTTCTGCTTGCCTTACAAATATCTGTGTGCAAAGTTTTCTCTTCTACCAGTTTGTTCTCCTCTCTTACAAAATAATAGTTTTAAACTCTTTGACCATGTGTTGACATTTGGAGTAATACTGTAACTGTAACTGGTACAAATATAAAACACCAACATGGCTATAAAACTACAAGGCATTTGGAAAATAATAATCATCCAAGAGATTGAAAAACTAAGAAAAATGTTAGACTTAAGAAAAACCAGTAAAAACAAAAAACAAAATAGAAGTAGAAGTACCATGGTTATTATCATTTATCTCCTTGCATTCCCATTCTTTCTTCTCTTCATATTCTGACACATTAATTACCCACAATGCAACTCAGAAAATGAGGCGAAATGACTTCATACAACCTTTCCATTCTTTGTGAAATACTCCTTAAGACCTGTAGACACAATTCATTTGTCACATAAGAAAATGCTCTTTAATGCCGTCAGTGTTAATTCTCTTTGTTTTTAAAGATAATTTCAATAAGAACATGGTATGTTGCATTGTCTAACAAAGTATATACCAAATATTACTGTGGCAAATTGATGAACTAAACCCTCAAGTACCTGTCTGCCCAATAAATGAATATATACACAACTGATCTTCATACCTGATTCCTCCAGGAGCTACGTTCGAGGGAAGAGGAGCTGACCCGCGCCGCCCTCCAGCAGAAGTCTCAGGAGGAGCTACTGAAGCGCCGGGAGCAGCAGCTGGCAGAGAGGGAGATCAACGTGCTGGAAAGAGAGCTCAACATCCTCATATTCCAACTCAATAAAGACAAGCCCAACGTGAAGAAGAGGAAGGGCAAATTCAAACGCTCCCGCCTCAAACTCAAGGACGGAAACCGCATCAGCCTTCCCTCAGGTGAACAGACACGTTGAACTTATGTCTGATTGTGGCAGTTATTTATTGATATAACTTCAAATGAGTATCAGGGTTATTTCTATAGCTGTCATAACCAAAGTTTCTCATTTAACTTTGGTTTATCATGCTGAACCATGCCATACAATTAGACCACACTCCTTGTCCCAGTATAGAATGGAGTGTGACCGACTCTGCTCCACAAGGTGCCGATATACCGCCATTTCAGCTTGGTAGTATTAGGTATTTTCCAAGAGTTGTCTAGCTTTGGCTGGCGGCGAGTTGTCAGCATGTTTCAGTTACAATTAACTTCTTTGAGCTGGCAGAGGAACTCTGTCTCTTCAGTCCCAATAGTTTACCAGCCTGAACTTTATCATGGTTTTCTTGCTGTTGTTTCTTCTGTGTACTTGCTTCTTTTATTTTCATCCATATATTTCAATCCAGGGGGTGGAAACTGTGGAAAACACCCGGGCCAGCGAGGGTCAAACATTTACATAGCATAAAATTTGAACTCCAAAACATCCTATTTTAACCGTATTAACTAGGGATGCACCGATTGCCATTTTTGGGGCCGATTTCCGATTTTTCAAGAAGTTTGACCTGCCTATACCGATTTTAGCCGATTCCGATTTAAATTTTTTAAACCACTTTACAGCATACAGAAAGATATATATATTTGCATATTTTCTTTAATAGAACATTTTAACATAGAAATACAATGTTAATTGAGGCCGATCTCGAGAAAATCGTCCGGTTCTGGTCACTGGCCGAGCAATTGGTGCATCCCTAGTATTCACGCAGTCATTTTCTATCATTTCATAAACGTATTAACTGACAACAGCGGAATCATCTTGTATGAGTGCAATAATCACTTTATCTAGTCTGTGCTATTAATCTAATATTCCACTTTGCCTTCTTTTGCAGCACTGAGGTTTTTAATTACAACTGTTGCTCTTGTCTGTATATCTATGTTGCATCACGCAGACTTTCAGCATAAGATCACCGTGCAGGCATCACCGTCTATGGACAAGAGGCGGAGTCTTCATAGCACCAGCTCCTCTCCACCCAGCAGTCCCACACTCATCCCCCGCCTAAGAGCCATTCAGCGTAAGACTTTTTCTCCACCATATTTAATTTTTGTCTCCTACACCTCGTCATTAGGGTCTGAACCATCACATTTTGTGTTTTATGAATAAAATGATTCCAATGGACTCAAATCAGCTCATGGAAAACCACACAGAAAACCTATGGAAGCTGTGAGCATGGGTGAAGTGTTCAACGTGATGAGAGCTGTGTGAACAAAAGCTCCAGAGCCACAAGTAGACAGCCAGTTGTTTGAACAGAATGTTGTTAGTCACACACCAACGCCCCTGCAATAACTGGAACAAATTCCTCCCGGGCATTTATGGTAGACGGTGACATTCAGACAGAGGGACGGATAGTTGCTCAGAATCACCACACTTCACCATAATGGAGATGATTGCTATGGAATGGAACACGATATTTCACAGAGTTATTAAAAGAAATGACTTAAGGTTCCTGTAAAGTGATAAAAAAATATATATATATATGTGTGATTGGTAAATTTGGATGATTAAAAAAGACCCTAAGTTTTTAGAAGTTAGGTTTCAAATCATGTAAAATTCGTAACCGGGGGAGTGTCCACAGGAGGCGCTGCAGCAGAGGAGAATCATCACATGATGAGAGGAGATAACAAGGCCAACATAACGGACCAAAACAATTATTTACAATAAATATCCACTGACAAAAGCGGATGATAAAGAGGGAAGCATCTAAAGCTCGGGTTATATTTTAAAGCATCTCTGCTGCAGACCCTGATTTTTCTTCTCTGGTCGAGATGTTTGGAGGCTTTTTAGGTTCAGTATTACAGCAGCTAGCTGCTCTCTGCTGACTCTGTTGACATCCAGTGTGTTGAAACATAAACAAAGTTTGCAGACGGAAAATTAAAACTCATTTGTGAATATATTGGTCATACCATTGTTGTCAATGAAGCCAGTATTGCAATCCAACATATTTCCTAAATCTCTGATGACAAATCATGGTAATTTAAAGTCTTAATAAAATACATTTCCTAGCACCTTCAAATGTTGTGGCTCCTGTTTTGAAATAGGGAAAACTAGGCTTTCTTCATTTTCAATGAACTACTAAATGTTCTGTTTTGCTCATGTCATTCAGGGTTAACCTGTATGTTTCCTTCCCCAGTGACGTCCACTATACAGAGGGACAGTTTATATGTTTACCAACAGGATGTTGATCTGACCAGCGAGCTCACAGCCGACTCTGAGCTCAGAAGGAAAGGCAAGCGATTGTTAGCCACAGTGCAGTGTGGGTGTGGACGCTTAACAGCACTAAGTGCTGAGTGTGGTGTTGGCTAACTGTAACAGTTGAAAAGGGTTGTAGCTCAACAGCTTCCCATCAGTGGGGAGACTGTACTCGCTGCGTGGGTTTCCTAATATGAAGATTAAAACAAGGTCTTGTTGTTTTCTGTTTGGTTAAAATGTGTCTTACAGGTTTTCTGTCTAACTCGAAAATCATATAAGAGGATTCAATCGTGGCACTTTTCTTCTAGTTTGTTGCTCTCACATGTTTGGTGGATCCGGCTTTCTACTTCATCACATTTTCACTAACCCACACGTCTAAGAAGCTTTTGTAACAACAGCTTTTTTAAGTGTCTAATCTTGCCTTTTGATTTTTCATGTGCTAAAATAATAGAACATTGGTAATATTTTATAGTACAGTGTTTCCCACAGACCAGCCAGCAATATTGCAGCCAATATTGAAACCACTAAATATTACTTCACAGGCTACTAAATACTGAGTCCCTTACACGTGTGCACGCACATGGGTGCTCACAGAGCAGAGTACATAGTGACAGTGGTTTGCTGGTTAGATAATAATACTGTGACTAGGTTACAAATAGAGAATATATCTAACTTGCAAACCCAGACACTTGGAGAAGAAAAATACCATGAGCATCATTCTTTATGTTAACATTTGCATGGAGAGGGGCAGACGAATCAGCTGTGTGTGTGAGACTTTTTTGGGCGTGGAACGAGTGAGGGGGAAAACCTTGTGCATTTTAAATCGCGGTGGAAAAAAAGAATCACAGTCGGTCAGTGTTGGCTCTGTGGCAGCTCAATGTATGGGAAACACTGTAGTTTGTTAAGGTTAAATTAGCCCTGTTCAGACAAGGGTTGGGTCACACTCACATTTGAACAGTTTGGTACAGATACAGTACATTGGTTTAAGTTGTGAAAAAAGAATCCAAACATCTCAAACTCTTCTTTTATATCCATGTGCGAATACACTGCTCTTATCTGTAATCAGGGAAACGAGCAGTGACCATGCATGAAACTCAGTGCAGCTTATATGAACTGCATCAGGTTCCGGTTCTGATCAGATACAAAAACAGGAACCCTGTCAGGGGCCTGTTTTGTTCTCTCAGGCTCTGAGCTTTGCTATAGCTCACAATTCGGAGGCAGAACAGTTCATGATTCTCTGTGGCAGTGCTTTTTCTCTCTCTCCTGAGGTTCAGCACAGAGTGATTAGATTTAATCAGTACTTGGGTGTACCAGTCTATTACGTTAAAATAACTGAGTTTGATACCCAACCCTAGTTCAGAACTGGCATTAACATCGGTCTTGTGTAATTCAATCACTAATGGGCTGCTCTAAATACAAATATGAATGCAGGAAGGATGCAGTGAGGACATATTTAAGATTGGATTGCTTCTTATCCACATTCATTCATTCATTCATTCATTCATTCATTCATTCATTCATTCATTCATTCATTCATTCATTCATTCTAAAGCTGGGTTTCTCAATCCTGGTCCTTGGGACCCACTGCCCTGCATATTGTGTTGTAGCAGGGAAATATCTAAAACAAGCAGGGCGGTGGAAGCAGGATTTAGAAACACTGCTCTTAAGTCGCTCTGAGTCTTTCTGAATGGACATGATTGTGCACTCACGTTTTAATTTAGTCTTTTTACTACTACAGATAACATAACAAAAATACTATCTCACTACTCTGGGGTAATGTTTCTGGTGAGATGTCACACGTGGTGTAAGACCCGTTAGATTCTCTGCCAGCTTACTGCAGTAGTATGAGTCTGTAGTAATGCTTCTGGTCTCTTTTGTCAACAGTTACTCAAGATGAGAGTAACCGTACATGGGGCCGCAGCGCCCTCTTCAGGCCAGAGGAGTTTGATGACGTGAAAAGGGGAATCAAGAAGAAAGGGAGAACCTGGGGCCCCAGCTCAATACAGAGCAAAGAAAGACCTGCTGCTGCTGAGAGGTAGAGTCCGTACGCACTGACACACACAAAGAGATAAACTGTGGGGAAATACTGGTCAATAACGCTGGGTGGTGTACTTCAACAATCATTTCATTCATGACTCATTTCTATTGTGTGCTGGGATTAACAAAAAACATAGTCTTTTGAGAGGTTGTCTATTCATGTTTTTTTTTTGTCCCATGTCCTCAGGGTGCGTCCTCTGTCAGATGGCAGCAACCCCTGGTCCACCAGCCTGGTGAAGTCTCAGAAGTCTGTCCCTCTCTCTGCCCTGTTTGCTGAACAAGGTGAGCTTGTGTTTGCGCGATCATTTTAGAAGTCATTGTGTAATCATGTAGGGCAGTTTTTGTGGACTTTCTCATGTGTGGTCTTGTTTATCTAGTACAATGTCACTTTGAGTACTACTGCTGCTAAATCTGCGTAATGCTGTGTCACTTTTACGCTCTTTCTTTTCTTTTTGCTACTTGCTGCTACTTACTTGCTGTTGTTGTTTATTATATTGTTTGGACTTAGATCTGTATTACTTTGTATGTGTATATATACACTACCAGCCAAAAGTTTGAACACACTTCCTTATTGAAGTAAATGGAAACATGTGTCCAAACTTTTAACTGGAAGTGTATATATATAGATACTTACGTGTTTATAGTAGGGCTGTAATCAACCAAAGAAACTCTTGGTCGACCAAAGCCCTGAAATTTCGACAAATAATCGACTAATCAGGGGGCTCTTTTTAAATAAAGAAAAACGTGCATTCCACTTTTTTTTAACCATCATCTACTTTTGAAAAATGCTGCTACACTGCTGACGTGGGTTGACGTGGGTGCGACAGGAGGACTGACTGTAGCCTAAAATATAAAGCTCAAAATTCACGACTAATTAATGGCAACACTAATCTGTCTGTCGCTCATGAGCCACGGAGCGACAACAACCCAGTGGGCTGGACTAAACCAAATTAGTGGAAAACAAGGAGGGTGTTCTCTGAAGACAAGCTGTTACCTGTGAAAGACGGGTGCTCTTAAACACCCCCATTAGCACTTGGTACTTTCCTCCTAAAAGAATACACCATAGAAAAAATTAAAAATATTCGACCAATCACAATTTTGGTCGAGCCAGAAGGTGTCGACTAATTAATCGACCAGTCGACTTGGACTTTACAGCCCTTGTTTATATTCTGTACAGTATTCAATATAGTTTCTTAATTTATGTTTCCTTATTTCTTGAAATTATTGTTTGTAGACCTGCAACTAACGATTATTTTCTTAATTGATTAATCTGTTGATTATTTTTCTCGATTAATCCGTTGGTCCGAAAAATGTTAAAAAAAAAAACTTGATCAGTGTCTGTCAAACCTGGAAATGACAATGTTCTCGAATGTCTTCTTTATGTCCACAAGTCAAAATGATTAATTTTTAATGATTTCTTTGTTTTGTGAGAAAGAATGGATCTAGCTGTTGAGTTGCCTGTTGCGTTGGCTGTGTTTGTTTTTCTCCATCAGTGCCGTTTTTTCTCTGTCCTCGTAAATCCTATATCACGAATTGTCCAAGGGTATTTGTGTCCAAGTGAACTTTGGTACACACATCCAAAACACTGACAAAACTCCCCAGATGTAGCAGAGCTAGCCAGCGGCTACCTGCTGAGTGCCCCAAGAGAGTCCGCCGGCCATGTAGCTCTACATGATGGGCATACTCTCCCGAAGCACCGGCAAATAGCCGCCAGCCAGCTACTTAGCTAGTAGGGATGCAACGGTACAGTTTTCCCACGGTTCGGTATCTATCGCGGTTTTTGGGCCACGGTATCGGTACAGTTTTGGTATCTTAATATAAAACTGCTCAGACTAGCAATGGCAATATTACATTGTAAAAATAATTAAAAGCACAGATATAATCAAACCACAAACTTTATTTAAACAATAGTGCACTATCAGATCAAATGAAACAGCAAACATGAAATCACAAAAATGAAAAATAAATAAAGTTTAGTGCTATCCAATAAAAATAAACAACATTTTAACCGACTCACAGAAACTACAAATACACCATGCTGCTCCGAGTGAAAGAGACGGGTGATGACGCTTGCGCTGGATGGCGCTCTCATCGTAGTCTACGCTGAATTCTAAATGATCTCACACAGCAGACTTATACGAAGACGGTGCCGCTTCAAACTTCCTTTTGCAGAGTCTCGTTCACTCGCGCTGATTGACGCTGAAGGTGGCATGAGCTGAGTTGGGCAGCGCTGCGCTTATGTCTCTCCTCCTGAGTGGATCTAATCACGCCGCATTGTGTATTTTATTACATTTTGACGGACTGAAACGTACCGAAATACCGTTGTTTGCCGTTGCGTATGCCGTTGCCGTTGCCGAACGGTTCGGTAAAATACCAAATACCATTGCATCCCTATTAGCTAGTTAGCTAGCTGCTTTCATAAATCGTCAGTTATGATCTGACATTAGCGTTCAAAGCTCAACGGTCCGCAACACATCATGGGTAATTTCATATTCCACTTCGTTTTAAGCCCGCATCAGAGCTCACTACATTTGGAGGGTTGATTATAAGGGCAAAATTGCACTCCCTCTTGCTCACAGCTACATGTGAACGCGCAAAAAATTTACGGTTAGGGCAACAATTTAGGGTTAGGGGAGGTATTGGTACTGGGCCTTAATGAGCATATTATGTATAGATTGAACAGTGTGGGACTGTTTGAACATGTAATCACTGCACTGATTATATTTAACACAGCTTTCCTTGTAAATGTCATGTCTGTGTTTTCAGCGGGGGCTGGTAAAGACGAGGCATTCCCGCAGGAAGGTCCTGACAGCAGCTCCAAACCAAAGCAGCTCAAGTTCCCCAACCAGGTTTACATCGATCTACCTCTGTGGAGGGACGAGCAGCAGCCTCAGAGCCCCGGTGGGCAATGTGGGCCTGGAGAAGCTGGGGTCGGAGCAGCAGGGCAGGGGGGCCCGGTGGAGACCACAGACGACCCCTATACCACCACCTCCACCTCGTCCACCTCCACCACCCCACAGCTCACCCCCACCAACAGCCTGAAGCGGACGTCAGCTCGCCGCAAGACTGACTCTGTATTGTACAGCTGCGGCTCGTTGCTGGCGTCGGTTTTGCTCGGCTACGACATCAGGGAGGCTCTCAAAAACTCAGCCCCCGCCGACGATAGTGAGCCCCAGCGTGATGAGAAAGAGAAGAAGAAGAAGGAGGGCCTGTTTCAGCGCGCAACTCGGTTCCGACGCAGCACCTCGCCGCCAAGCGGCCGCTCTCGCAAAGACGAGGTCTTGTTGAACCACGCCCCCACTCAACCTGTTAATCTCATCTCCATGTCAGCCATTATGGAATGCAACTCCACCAAGTTTCTCCTACAGTCCAAGGTGGACGCGAGCTTGAACACTGGGAAAGTTGAGCTTGTGGTGGCCAATAATCACACAGAACCACCCAGAGCCACTGGCCCAGCAGCATCCACAGAAGGCCAGCTTAACAAGACAGCAGCTAAAACACAGACAGTGCAAACCCAAAGCCAGCCACCAGATCAGAGCAACCAGAACACGGGGACACGGCTGCGAAGAAAGAAATACATCAACCACAATAGTGAGTAACATGCAACAGGGAAGATGTGCAGTATCAGCTTCTTAGAGGATAGATTTAAGCCGTATTTACCTGTAGAGGTTGACCAATATGGGTTGTTTTGAAGCAGATAATGGCTGATAGATCATGCAGTTTGTTTTTTCTTCTATATGATAACATGTAACAGTTAAATTAGTTAAATAATAATAATACATCTATCCCCTCTGCCTGCCTCCAGGCAATGGCCCTCCCACTCTGGCTCCTCCAGCCTCACAGAAGAAACAGGAGAAAGAGAAGAAGGGAGCGTCAGAGAAGTCCTCAAGCGGGGAGTCCCACTCCAGACCGCGGCCAGTGTCGTTCCGGGCCAAACCTCACGCCTGGGCCCTGCTGCGAGGACGCAACAAGAGCTACTCCCTGGGCCACTACTCTGGCGAGAAGGCGGCGAAGAACCTGAACATGGTGCTGACATCGGAGGTGGGGGTGGGCTGCTCCCTGCTGGACATGGACACAGAGGGACAGAAACGAGACTGCACCGTGCCGCTCTGCCGCATTCAGAGTTCGCCGGCACGGCAGACTGTCTTTGAGCTGGAGAAAGAGTTCCTCTCTTAGGAGCATTTGAGAAGGGATCTGCTGTTATCGTCGTTCACCTCTTACAATCCAGAGCTTTTCCAGAACATACAGGTTTATTTGTTTTGGCCTAGAACTCATGGAGGATATAGAACCAGGCTGCCTTTGGGAAAAGAAAAAAAAAGTTCTATAACCTAGAACCCAGCTTTATCTTAGTCCTAGAACATAGTGACGTCATCGTTCTAGAGCGTTACCAAGTGTGAGGTTTCTAGAGCACGTCTGTGTCACAGGTGATCTAGAATGTGCACCTTCGTCTCACTTTGAGAACAGTCTTCCTGTGTGTGTGTGTGTGTGTGTGTCCCAGTCTACACCATACACACACACACTTGTGTCGTTCTGAAAGCTGAGCAGAACACACCAGAGCTGGATCCGCAGCTCTCTCTTCCTCTCATCCCTCGGTGCTCGACTGTCGCCCCTGTTCGCCTCTCTCTCTCTTCTCCTCGTCTCCCTCTCTCCCTCCCCTTCCTTGTTCTGTCGGTGCAGCTAAACGTTGACCGCCTGCTGCAGCTTTCACAACACAATACCCTCACCTTTTTATTTATATATATATTTTTATAGGTAATTTAATATGGAAAGACTTGAGCTTACTTTAGCGACCAGCAGGACATACATTCCATGTGTCACAGTGGTGTGATCACGCTTTTAGATTCTTTTTTTTTTTTTTTTACTTGAGAATCCTGCATGCATGTACCTTTAATGATGAACAACAAAAAAAATATATTATGTCTTGTTTTGTAAATATTTCTTTTCATGCCGCATCATGCTGGCAGGTGTTTTTGTATTTCCTACATGCTGTCTGATGACAGTTTGTGCTTTTAGGCGACATATTGGAGCGTAGCAGGGATGAAAGTGTGTTTCCTGCTCAAACGCCCTGAAGATTTTTAGAAATGAAAGTGGGAAAACACTTTTTTTTTTCCTTTCTGGAATTTTATTTTTAATGACTTTTCGGTCATGTATTGCTAATATTGATTTTTTTTTAAGTGTATTTATAGAAAGTTTTCTTTGTAATATTTCATGTATTTGGTACACTGCATCAGAGAGTGAACAACACTTCTGTCAGGAAAAATCTGCCTCAGATTATGGAATTCTCAATGTAATCCCACTGAGGGGCAGCTGATTGGCTGGAGCTGTGATGACACAGCATGATATCAGTTTAAGCTGTGGACAGATTACCACAGAGCCCGGGAGTGGCCTCACAGGAGTTCATTTGTTTTATTTTACAACACTAAGTGCACAAAAGACAATTTCTAATTCATGCAATCAAGTTTGTTGAATTTGCAATTAGCTGAGTCAGGTTTTTAATTCTGTTTTTCTTTCCTGATGGTTCACTCGTCACCGCAGATATGAAACTGCAGTCAGAAATAATTAGAAAGTGTGTTAGACCCAAATAATAGCAATAATAATAATAATGGAACACAACAAAATTGCCAAATACCAACGTTTTTGAGGGGGAAAAAAAATCTGGTAACTCGCATTTACTCCCTGAGTCAGTTTTTTAGTTTAGTTTTTCTTGAATATGTTTTACAGTGTTTTTCCTTACAGTGCTCAATTTTTGTGTTTGATCAAGTTTAGGAAAGTTTGATTTCAAAGTCATGTAAAGACCGTGGAGACATGTTTACCTTCATTATTACTCTGTAAAGATCGTGTTTATTTGGCGTCCTCTGATTGAACAAAAAGGCTTGTGATGAGTTCTTGTAAGACCATAAAGATTCCGACTAAACAGAATATTTCAAGTATATCCAGGTCTATGGTCACTCCCGGGGTCTCTGAACCTGAACAAATTAACACCCGTTCTCAAACGGGTGACGACTACATTCTCCTTGCGTCTTATTGCTGTCTCACTAGTTTTGTTAAGAGCTCTTTAGAAAAATTATATTCCACGTTTGAAGGACAAAACAAGAGCTCCTTTATGGCAATATGGATTTCTAAATGGTGTAAATATAAGTGTGATTCCTCGTGTGTTTATCACGTGGCTTCGTATGATGATGATGATGATGTAGAATGTGAAGTATCCCAATGTTCTGTACTTTGTGACCACTGACGTTCAAAGCAGGTCCAACACTGTAAAGGCCTTAATGAATATGAATAAGCTGCCTGTTAAACCTGCAGTTTACGAGTCAAGGTATCACTGGATTTAGCCTTTTTTTTTTTAAGAATTAGGGGCCTTTTAAAAACAAAACTGCACTGGTTCTGTACATTCCCCTTTAAAATACTGTATTTCACTTTGAAGCTGAGGTCTGCAACTTGTCCTGCAGTTACACACCTTTTCGTTTGCTGGTGGTGAATCAAACCCAAACAAACATTCCACTGCTCTTGACAAAAGTGCAGCAATGATATCTGTGAAAACGCTCATCGTTATGGTGCGTTCAGGCATCTCTGGCCATGGGACTAAATTCCACTGTTCCAGCACTTTGGCCTTTCGCTGCCTTCAGGACCAAAACCACAAAATGAATTTAGCTGCTAGAGAGGAGTCCTTACAAAGAAGAGTGCTCCACATATATATACATATAAAAAAAAAAGAAGTCACAAACGACCTCAGAGGTGCAGCACACCGATCAAAATCACTAGACTTCCTGTTAAATGCGACACTTCCTTTAAATTGCTGAACACTTCTGCCACACTGACTGTGTCAGATTTAGCTTTGGGTACATCCTGTTTTTTTTTGTTTGTTTGTTTCATTACAGTATTGGCTGTTTCATGCCTGATTGATCAAGAGTATCAAGTTTTTCAACATTTTGAATAAAGTCTAAATCAATACTAACGTTGCCGTTTTGTTTCTCTCCAGCAGCGACATGTCGAGACCGATTTAAGTGAGTTAGCGTCTGACTCACGGCAGGATTACTCGAAATGACTAAACCTGTTTTCTTTCCATTTTGTACAGAATTAGGACATAACCCAAGGAAAAAACCCAGTGTCTCCAGACAATCGTCGTTCATTTCTGTCATTCCTACGACTAAAGAGGTTCGTGTAAACCTGAAGTGAAAGAAGAAACCAGTGTGGAAAGAGCGGAAAGTACCCGTGGCTTTTATTTGTAATGTGGCACAACAACATTTGGGCAAGATAAAGGTCTGAGTAGTGTTATCTCACTTCTTCACAGTAATGCTGAACTCACACTGATCTCCATCAGTGGATTGGATATAAAGCAGCTCTTTATAGAACTGCACTGGAGGGGAAAATAAACTGTGTAATGCAAACTACATTTCATCGTGTGAAAGAAAGAAAATTTGCAGAGGTAAAAAGGCTTGTGTATCACTTAGCTTTACAATGACGATGTAGACACCGAGCTATAAATATGGAAATTAATGTAGTGTCAGAAGACAAAGATTGTTACCTTAAATATCAGGACATTGTGTATATCGTGAGCAGATATTGAGTTTCACTCAGAGCCTTAATGCTTGCATGTAATAAAGTGCATCACTGTTACTGGCTTGGATATTTATGTCTGCAGCTGTCGAGGCAGCGATGGACAACTGAAAACTGATGGAAGACGAGTCCAGTCGTTCTGGGATGTTGTTCACAGCAAAGGGAAGAAAATGGAAAAGACGCTAAAGAAGACAGAGAGAGAGAGAAAGATTAATGGAGTGCACAAAGAGGTAACAGTTACTGGTTAGGGTCTGAGTTTGCCGATCTAAAAATAGAGGAAAGGGTCGGGTGAGCACAGGTAATTATAGTCATTGTGGAGAAACTCTCCCGCTATGATTTCTCCTGCAGGAGTTTCATTTTCCCTCCCTCTTTCTGTCCGACAGCCTCGGGGTGATTGTTCGTGTGACAGCTGATACTTGACTTCTCACTCTTCTGTTAGACATGAGAGGTTTACCTTTCACTCTCCAGCGATACTGTTCAACTCCTCGCACAATCGCACTACACTCGGAACATGCCCTCGCTCATGAATAAAGCAGCTCTGTGCTACATCAGGTTTCTCTCTCGTGACAAAAGCTGCACCTTTAGTTGGCTAGTAGTAAAAAAAGTTAAAATTGTATAGGTTTGTCCTTTTGTGTCAAACCACTGTTTAATGTATGGAACACTTAAAGGTCGAGTGTATAACGTTAAAAATTAAATATGTAAATGTAAATTAGTGCTGGGCATGTTAACGGCGTTAACCGTGTTTGCATGACGACTGGCCGGACAAAAACGCCATGTTTACGCGACTCCCAATTCTTCAAATGAGACTCTAAAGCACGTGTCAAACTCAAGGCCCGGGGGCTAGGTGTGGCCCGACACGGCATTTTATGTGGCCCGCGAGTGATTAATTAGTCTTAAAAATCTGTATTAAAATAGGTCTATGCTGCTTTAAGGCTTACGTTGACCATAAACTACATTTCCCATAATGCATGGCGATTGCGTTACCCACAAAGTCACGGCATCCTAACACTAGATCGCAGTGTATGATTGTATATGTATTACGCGATGATTGAAATTGAGATTGAGACTGTGATCGCAGCAGAATGTGTTCACAAAACCACAACCAAAAAACGATGCGGCAGTGAAAGCTCGCTTTATTGTGGCTGAAGAAATCACCCGTGCTTCAAAGTCTTTTTCTGAGGGTGTGTTTTTGAAGCAGTGCATGCTGAAGGTGTGTCTGTTCCGACCAGATACAGACTCTAAAAACTGTTCGTTTGTCAAGAAACACCACCGCGGACCGGGTTACATCTATAATGCATCATATTTGTGAATTGTGAAACTTGAATAAGTAATAAATGCAGAAAGTTATTTAGCAATATGTTACAGAGTAGTTACCTTTATTTTACATTATATTTGGTTACATTTAGTTACATTTATTCTGTATGACATCTGGCCCTTTGAGGGTAACCATTATGCTGATGTGGCCCTCAGTCTTTTTCTGGTCAGTCGTTATGGAAACGCGTAATGCGTTAACACTGACGCCGTTAACGTGCCCAGCACTAATGTAAATGAAGACAAACCACTTCTTAAAGCGCTTTTCCACTAGATGGTAGTACGGTTGTATCGTCGGTTTTCCATGATTATAAAGTACCCCCTCAACGTGGGCGGAGTCATCACTGCACAGCTCCATGAAACTGCTGTGACTTTGTTTAACACGCGACACACACACACACACAAACGAGTGACTAGTGATGTGTAGAAAAAAAAAAAAAGTTTTCACTGTAAATGAATCATTAGAATCAGATAATTAGAACTATTTTTTTTACGATTAGGGTTATATAACATTGAGATTTTAGACATTTCCTTGCTAATTGTTGGACATTAACGCACGTTTTCAGGATTTTTCAACTTGATGAACTAATGAACTAATCTTTTTAAGTAACTGACTCTGATTCACTACGTTACGGAAGTACTAATGGAAAATGATGTACCAGCAGTGCTAGAACTGTATAATGAACAAGTGCCATAAGAGGTCAACAGCAGTGTGTGTGTGCTCATACCTGCTGTGTGATCACAGTGTAGTAACACACTCCTGAGTGCTACGAGTGCTACTCTTGGGTGGGAAGGAGATGGTGGTCTGAGCCTGGAGACAGTACTTTGTCTTGTGGCTCAGCTCCCGTAGAGTGAGTCTCTTAGAGCAGCAGTCCATCTCAAACACCTCCTGCAGAGGACAGGAGACATGAGGAGACAGTGAGGACACATGCTCAGGAAGGTGCTGGACATGGATGCTCTGAAACAATCTGTAGAGCAGACATTACAGTCTGAAAGCAAACTCTTAGAGGAAAAATAAAATATGTGTTTCTGCTCTTTAAGCTTCAGTCCATAATTGCATAATTGTGGACATCAATTAAAGGTAAACATTTCTAAAAATTGATTTTTGCTCAGAGCAAAGTAAAAAAAAAAAAATCAATTCATTGTGAAAGGTCCAGTGTGGAATTAAATGAAATAATTTTCATTTGTCAGAAGTTGAAGATAAAATAAATATATATAATGTTTCATCACCTGATGTGAATTAGCCTTTTATAGTTTATATTAGGAGTTTTTTTTTTACAATAGAAGGGTGAGAACAACAAAACATTTTGATTTAGTAGTAATCTAATGTGTGTGTGTGTGTGTGTGTGTGTGTGTGTGCGTGTGTGTGTGCGTGCGTGCGTGTGTGTGCGTGCGTACCTCCTCTCCACTGGTGTGTATGAGGTAGATCTTGTAGAGCAGACTGTTGTGCATCTTGCGGACCAGCAGTCGAGGAGACTTCACACGCACCACGATCTCGCGCGCCGTGACGTTCAGCCTCAGAACAGGAGAGCTGATTTTGGCTGCGGAGGAGAGGACTCTTGTTTCATTCATTCATGAATTATTAATTGCTTACACAATAAAATTAAAATCAAATGTAACACATAGTAAGACGGACAACAAAAAAGACAATGTATGACAAGTAAGACAGGACACAGAGGCCGCCATCAGGTTGTTTTTACTGTTTTTTTTAAAGTGGAGAAAATCATATTACTGTTGTTGTTTTTTTTCCCAAATAGGTCAGAGGTCACCTCAGTGAGGTCACACTGGTGCTTACTGTGTAGTGTACATGCTATCATAATTTAAACTAATTGATATTTTAGGGCAGGAAGATAATAGGCTGCAAACAGAAGCAAGGAGATGTTACTTTACAGCACAGTTTACAATAAAACCGTCTTCCCACAGGATGGCACTAAAGATCAATATCTACAAAGTTCTCAAAAATAATAGTAGATTTAATGATTAAATAATAATGTTAATGTGTTTTTTTTTTTTTGTAAAACAAATACAAAAACACTCACTGTCCCAGCGTGGATTGAATCTGGGGGAAAGAGTCCAGGCTGACTTGGTCGAGGAGAGAGAGTCAGACTGCACTCTAGCGTAGTACCATTCCATGGGGTCAGAGGTCATCGCAGTGAGGTCACACTGGTGCTTCTGGATCCCCTGACAGCCGCTCACGTCCAACCACTGAGGCTTCCCGTAACTGAGGAGCACAAAGGGTCAGTATACGATCACAGTTCACCTTCTGTCAAATATGTGGTCATTCAGTCTCACAGTGTGGAATCTAACTTTGATCTAACACCGTTCATGACGTAAACTGATACTGCATCACCCCCATGAATGACAGGGACACAATATAGAGGGAGGTTAAGGGTTATGCATGACATTGACTGCCACTAGATGGTGCACTAGAGCATCTGAGACCAAAAACAAATCCTCCACTGACAAAATAACTCCATGTTACTGCATCCATGTTGGTATAATATTTCTATTTTTACATATTCAGTGCTTAACAAATGCATTAGAACACCACCTAAAGACACCTCTGCCCCTAAATTAACAGCAACATTCATTTTACTGGTTGAATAATAATAATAATAATAATCATAAATAATAATACGTTTTATTTGTGAGTGCCTAACACTCAAGGTCACTTTAAATCTTAACCCCTAAAGCCCTATTGCACACTCATAATGTAATGAGCAACCACAAGGTCTATTTGAATACTTTGGTGTCATAATAAATTGAATACTTGTGGGATTTGCTAAGATGTGTAGATGCATAATTAGAGAGGTTTTAGTACAGAAAGTACAGGAAAGGTCTAATTTGTCACATTTTAGAAAGACCATTTGTATTTTTTCATGTATTTAAACTACTTTTTTTCTACTTTTATATCACTATTAGTGTTCGATAAAACAGTTTGTGGTTTTGTTTCAAAGTTCCTGCACAATTCCATGTATTTGTCATTCCAAAAACGAACACCAGATGGCTCAATGGAGCTGTCTCTCTCTTTTTTGGCCTGCATCTCAGCAGGGATGGGTCTGTACGAATGATTGACACCTCTGTGGCTTCCTTACAGCCAAAGCCGATGTGACGCGACTGGCTGCTGTCTTTGGATAGGGTAATGCTTCCCTGAGGGTCGTTATGTCAGCTAGAGACGCAGGGAAAGTTTTGAGTGTAACACAGGAAGTCCTGCAGACTGGAGTGTGCTTTGTTTTCACAGAGAAATCAACTTTTCACAGATAAACATCAAAGATAAGACCTTTTTTAGTTGTCATTCATTGAACTGATTTCTACTCTCTTTATTATTTGGCTTTTATCTCTGTAAGATGTGTCGTAGACTGCTTTGACGTTTAATTTGAGCCGTATGCAGTTAGTTTTGGACAAAGTGTCGGATTGTTTGATCCAGAAATGCTGCAAGTGGGTTGACTCAGCGGTTCCGTACGAAGTTTGATATGTAATACGTAATTTAGTTATTTGACCTTTGTTTGTCTTTACGAAGAATCTCTCATATCCCCCAATTGGGTTTGACAAAAACTAAAACGTGTGGAATCTTAAGATATTAAATAATATTCAGAAAAATATCAATTCTTTTTTTTTTTTTTTTTTGACAGTTGGTCTAATAAATTTGTTAAACTCTGTATGTTGAAGTGGGCGACTGTGGTTCATTGGTATAGATTCAGGATTCAGGAGAGTTTGAGCCATGTGACCAAGTGCTTTTTAAATACATACCATTTACCATAAAATGTCTACAATGAAGTACAGAGTGGCAGAAATACACATTTTGTCACTTTATTTTGTATTATCTACCACACGTCAGAGAGGAAACATAGTGTGCGTGTGAGGTCTTACATCTTCCACTGGATGTAGTAACGCAGAGACGTGTTACTGGCGAGCGGAGTCCAGCGCAGAATATTCATATAGTCCACAGAGTCAAACCTCACCTGGGCAGGTGGAGCGAGCATCACTGGAAATGAGCAAGTTATATGAATAAATAAATGAATTAGTTGGTTTAACATATAATGAAAATGATAAGGTTCCTTATAAAGCAGCCTTTAAGTGAACATGACAGCAGCCGCCCTCCAACATATAATACTTTTTTAATTGAATATACAATATACCTATGCATGTATGTATTTATGTTTTATAAAGTACCTTAACGAGATACTTGAGTAAAAGTACAAGTATCTTACCAGAAGTCATTTTTAAATATTACTCAAGTCTTAAAGTTTATTCAATTTACTGTACTTGAGTGTAAAAATAGTAATTTTCTGAAAATAATGTAAAATGTATTTAAGTTTTAGAAGTATTAAAAAATGTAGGAGTTAGGATTGAGCCATGGTGGCAAGTCTTTCAACTGAAGGGTTGTGGATTAATTCCTGGCTCTGATAGTCTCTATGTGTCCTTGAGCAAGACGCTTAACCCCATGTTGAAGTGTGTGAATGGGTGAAAATTGTGTAAACTGAGTAAAGCAGTTCATCGAGACTAGAAAAGCTCCATATAAATACAGACCATAATACCAACTCTTCTTCTTCTCATTTTATTTGGTAGTAACAAGTAACAAAGACAGTGAGAGGAAATGTAGTGGAGTAAAAGTTGCTTGAAATATAAAAAACAAAGTAAAGTACAGATACAAAGGATTGGCACTTCATAACATTACAACACTGTATGATTAAATAAAATCAAACATCTGCTTCACATTTAAACATAGCTGGCCTATTATTAGTGTATATTATCTATACAGTAAATAGTATATTATTTCATAAACTAAAAGTTAAAGAGAGTAAAAACTAATTTTGTCATCATCCGGTCAAAACAAGCACTATTTGTTCTTAGAAAGCCTGAGCTCTGTTGTTCCTGAAGACACTGGACTATGTTCTTTACAAACTGTTTCTTGTTATTAAGACATAGAATATTATACTAAATACTATACTAAATAATGATTTTTTTTTCCTTTGATTTCATTATTTAGCAAATGCATTTTATAAATAAATGTTTACAGTCTTTTTTGATTTGATGATTTTAAAGGGATTCAATTACCTGGTGTTGTGATGCAGACGCTCAGATGACACAGCAGCAGAGCTCCGTGCAGCAGCAGACCCATCACTGTGTTCAACCCTAACCTTCAGTCGACGGTCAACGCTCAGGTCAGCACTTACACACACACACACACACTGATGCTGCCAACAACACCAGCGTTTTTAAACACACTACAACGTCCTCTTTTTAATAACATTTCTGACACGACAACCGCCGACGTAGGAATCACCATGACGTAGACTGACACAGTCATTACTGACGTATCATTGTGCAACTTATTGTGTCACTTTGTTCTGGCCCTTTTCCATGCTCTATGATATATTATAGTATGTCTATATATAGCTTCAGACTCAAACTCCTGATGATGCGTTCACTAACACAACAATAACAGGTTGTTGTCTATAATGTTATACTTTAAAAAAACAGATAACAAAGGGGGAAAAATGACTTTTCATTGCAAAACAAAATAGGATTATTATTATTTATTTATTATTATTATTATTATTAGTAGTATTATTTTTTTAATAGTTAAATTAATATTAACATTGCAACATGGCATGGTGGTGTAGTGGTTAATACTTTTGCCTCACAGAAAGAAGGTGCTGTGCTTGATTCCCGGTCTGGGAACCTTTCTGTGTGGAGTTTGTATGTTTGTCTCTATGTTTGTGTCTGTTTCCTTTTAATGTGAAAAACACGTTCAGTCAGGTTGGTCAATAAATTACAATAAGGATCCTTTCCTTCTTTTCCTAACTCATTATGTAGAATTTTTTATAATTGGAATTTTCTGATCATTATTTTTCGATGAATGACTTATCTGTGTACGTTTAAACATTAGGTTTCAGAAACCTGACAAATGCTGCGACATGCAAAATGCCCAATTTTTAATCCTAATATTTGCGTTTATATTATTCATGTATTTAATCTGTTTTTATTTAAAATATAACAGAAGATTACGGCAAAAATGTAAACTCTGAGGTTTGAACGAGACAGACTTTTGTTTTCTGTCAAAGATGATCTGGTTTCACGTTTGATTGCAGAGATTAGCGATATTCTCCACTTCAATGGGATTTAATCATCACATTAAAATTCAAATGATCACACTTACACACGTTATATTGACTGATTTGAAAAAACAAAACAAAAAAAACATTATTGAAACTAACAGTGTGTGAGGGTGGATCAAATTCAAATGAAAGAAACATGAGATCAGACTGAGTGTGATCAGAGTGCAGTAATCGGAAAATGCGTCTCAGTGGACGTAAGAATAAGAAAATATAAATATAAATATAATATGACGAGGAAAAAAATGCAGATTGGAGAGACAGACCATAGTGTTTTATAACATTTTTCATAACGTTTATTTTAATTACATTACTTGCATGGGCCCTTTTTTGTGTTTTCCGGTCATCTCACTTTACTAGCTCAGCACCCCTTAATGACACATGAGCTCCCCTGGAAACATGATTTGTGAGATTTCATTTGTGAGATTTTAATGAATTCATTAATTAATTAATGAATTAATGAATGAATGAATGAATGAATGAATTAATTAATTAACCTCGCTGATTTTACCAGCAGATATAAAAAAATCTTTTAGCAGGAACCACTTTTGTGTTCCGGTGTCCTGACACTGAGCCAGTAAGTGAAGGTGGACGATATTATATACATGTGACAGGTCAACATGTCTGCTGTGAAGTCACGTGACTTCTGCGAGGACTTGTTCCCTTCGACGTCTCTTTGTTCTCTGAAGGTTAGACGAGTGACTGTGCTGCTTCGCGATGACACACACTTAAAAGGATTTGTTACTGGAATGACTGATAACTATCTGCTGCTCAGTTTACTGGAAACGTCAACAGTTTACAGGAAATGTATGTGGAAATGTGGTACAGTGTGGTATAGAGACGCGAACAGCGCCGTCAGTTTCCTTATATTATACACTTTGTATTAATTGCAAGGGTTATGTTTTGTATAGTTTTCTGCAGAATCTCTAATCAGGTTAATTAAAAAAAAAAAAAAAAAAAAGTTATTAAGAGTCATTAAAACAGGGGTCTTAAACTCCAAACCACCTGAGGGCCACTGAACATCTAGTCTGGTCAGAAGGGGGAAAAAACCTTTTTGAGAAATAGCAATCGTTCAGTTGAGGCGATAAAATGTTTATTTTTGACATGGAATCATATAATGTTTACAATGAATACATATTTATATATAATGCAAAAACCCGCACAAGTGACTTGTCCATAAGTTACAGAACTCGTTGAACACGGGCGACTGTAGACGGTGACAGGATGAGAGCAGAATGTTTATACGCTAATGTTTCAGAAACTTCTGCATTCAGGGGAGAAACTTGGTGCTTAATCCAATCTGACTTTTTTTATGTAGCATCTTTTTAAGCTTATTCTACTTCTTCACGGATCTGTACTTTACTTTGTTATTTATATTTCGAGCAACTTTTACTTTTACTCCACTACGTTTCCTCTAACTATCTTTGTTACTCGTTACTACCAGATAAAATCAGAAGAAGAAGAGTTGGTAACGGTCTATTTATTTGAGCTGCTTAACACTACAGTTTTGTCATTCATACGCTTCACCATGGAGTTAAGTGTCTTGCTCAAGGACACATATAGATAGATTAGCACAGCCAGGAATTAAACCCACAACCTTCCAGTTGAAAGACAACTAACCCTACCACTGAGCCATCATGACAATTCCAGCAAATGTCATATACCGTAAGTGTTTTACTTAAAGGTGAAGTAAGTAGTTTATAGTGCCATCTAGAGGAGAGGCTGAAATTTACGAACTGAAACGAACTGCTCCTCTGCTCACCCCCTCCCTTCCCAGAGCGCTAAGGTATCCGCAGCCGGTCAAATGTCGTCCTCGTCGTCTTTCTCCGTGGTGCGGGCATACGTTCAGGTACTGGTGCTCCTTTTTCCGCTGTAAAATACGTGTGGTCCTCCATTCTAAACGCGTAAAAAGATCCGCTCTCAGCCTCGTCTCGGCGCTCGATTTGTTCTCTCGGGTTTGTCTATACAGGCTCCCGTAGAAACATGGCGTCGTGGCAATGCAACCGCGGCCCGCGACCATGTTATTTCACATGAATTTTTGAAACACTACGAAAATGAAACACAAACTATTATACAGCGCCTAGACAATGCAGGAGCACATAATATGTATAAAAAAGTGGATTTTGGGTTATATAAACCCATAAATACTACGCAGTGTCCCTTTAAGTAACGTTATAAAAAAGTGTCTTCAACTTCTACCAAAGTCATTTTCTGGTAAGATACTTTAAGGCAGGGTTTTTCAACCAGTGTGCCGTGGCACACGAGTGTGCCGTGAGAGATCGTCGGGTGTGCCGTGGGAAATTATCCAATTTCACCTAATTGGTCTAAAAAATTTTTTTGAAAACAAATAATTAATTATCTGCAAATAATATGGATATTAATATTCAAGACACTTTGATAAGAATGACTAAATTGTTAATATAGGCTACATTTATCATTTTTGAAAATGATTGTTTGGTGGTGTGCCTCGTGATTTTTTCAATGAAAAAAATGTACCTTGGCTCAAAAAAGGTTGAAAAACACTGCTTTAAGGTACTTTACAACGCTTATTCTAAGGCTATAAAATCCAAATACGTTTTTTAATTTGAAGGGATTATAATGCACTTATATGAACAAATGTATGTGTAGTTTATTCAATTTCTGCCAATAAATGCTCCTAAATAGTACACAGTTGACCTTTAATGCACAAAATCCATCCTAAAAAATATATACATAACAAAGATAGTTTTTATGTTGTGAAAAGGCTAATAGATTGAATCGATTGAAACATTACAAAGATTTCTTTTTTGATTTTGAAAATGTGAGCTGATGACAATCTGTCGGCCGATGACCAGAAACCCTGCGGCTCAAACTCATCACAGATCATGGTGAAGTCTTTTATCGACTGTTACTGGAAGCAATAAGGTCTGCCTACACGCACACACACACACACACTGGTTTCCATGACTTCAGAGGACAGTACATTGACTCTAACCTTAACTACACTGACCTAATCCTAACTGTGACCTCAGCCTAACTTTAAAACATGTCTTCACCTTAAAATTTTGTAATTCACATCATGGAGACTTGATTTTTGTCCCCATAATGTCACTGTGTAAACAGATTTAGGTCCTCACAACATAAGTAATACTAGGTACACACACAGACAGCAAAGAGGAAGGAAGCACAACTAACAGATATTTATGCAAACGCGCACACACACACACACACTGAAGGAGGTCTCCCTCCTCACTCATATTACTGGATTTAGAGGAAGAAACAGATTGCTTAAATGTCATGAAGCATTATGGTATATATGCTTCTTCCCCCATGACTCAGTCAAATGTAGTGATTTCAATGGTCCGACAGTCATGACCGTTCTGTAAAGTAGCTGCTCGCTGCACTGAAATGCCAACTTCCCTTCCTTAATTTCACAAATGAATCATTTAATAAACAAACAAAAAAAAAAAACAAGTTGCAGGACGCTCGGAGGTTTTCATCCTTTACATTACAAAGTTAGTTTTCATTATTTCATGAGTATTAGACCAAATGGCTACTGATAAAATATCCAACACTGAAACTATTATGACCATGAGAAAGTATTTCTGATATTCCTTTAAGTACACACTGTACTACAGTTTGAGACCAGATGAGAATAAGACACAAGGAGAAATATTTAAAAAAAGAAAAGGAAACAGTAGTTTTTATTGACATAATGTAATGCTGAAAACAATGGCATAAGACAAACCCTACACACAGTTTGTGTGGATTTCTGAGGCATCGTGGATGGTCGACAACAAGGCAGGGAAATGAATGAGGACATGGAATGAGAGGAAAACGCAGGTTGACATTCAAGGTTTGGCTCCTTTTCCCCAAGTCATTTGCTCACACTCAAAACATTTACAACGTTACACCAAAATAATCCCTGAAACTTAATCTTTCTTTCTCTCTTTAAAGCAGACCTAGAACGGAAGTTCCAATTAACGCTGTTTTTTTTGGTGTGTATCTGCGCCATAACCTCATTTATGAAGCCCTGAGGGTTTCAACAAACAAACAGTTCAGCCACTGCTGAGAACGCTGTGTTGTATTGTAATCTCGGGCTCAGCGAAATCTCTGAAAAAACCCTGTCTGGTTACGTAAACAGCATTTCTCCTATACAGCAGATCCTCCTGGTCCGGGCACTAGTCCGGGCACATCTGGTTGCGTACGTTGTCTGTCTTCTTGGTGTGAGATTTCAGTCTGAAACAGGGCGGCTGACGAGAGCTTCAGTGAGGAGAGATTTCTATCGGCTCGTTTGCGGCAATTAAGATGTTTTTGACCATAAAAACAAGTTAACGTGTGTAAGTAGACCTCCATAACTCACATATATGTGCAATAGGACCACTCTAGGTCCGCTTTAAAAGCAGTCAAACAATCTTACACATAATAATAATAATAATGATAATAATATAACAAAACAGATATTGATACTGAGCCTCTGTAACTGTTTTAGGCATTTAAGACCTTTTTTGTGCCAAAGTCAAAACACAGCAGATTCACAATGTCCCTAAAGAACAGCATGTATCCGCACCAGCTGATGTGGCTGATCTCTGAATATAATCAGGTCAGATTATTATTATTATTGTGGTTCGTTTGTGTTTTCTTTAAACCACAGATGTGCACAGCACTAAAGGCTCGGGATGCAGTGATGTTAACTCTGGAACTTGAGCGTGCACTTCCTCTATGCAGAGTGTAACCTTTTACGAGGGCTCGCTGGCAAACAATGCACAAGCATGTTTGTATAAGGGTATAATAGCTTTACATAAATGCCCGGGAGCGCCACCTTGTGGTGCCATGTTTCTACGGCAGCCCCATAGGACAAAGAAGCCAGAGAGCACAAATAATGACGTGCTTTCTGGACGGCAGGGCTAAACAAATCATTGAAATTTGATCAAAATCGCAATATGGCCTCAAATCGCAGGAGACGCAGTATTTGTTACAGCCAAAATGTGTGCGAAAATATAATTTTAGATTAATTATTGTCTCGATCTATACACATCTTATTCTACAGACTGAAGATATTCTTTCTCACAGAGCCGCACAAACATCAAACACGTTTTTTCCAATGAAAATGAGAATAAAGATGGAGAAATCACCATTCCATCAATCGCAATTCCTGCCAAAATAAACGCAATTAGATATTTATTCAAAAACTGTTCAGCCCTACTGGTCGGTAAAAGGCCACCATAGTTCCTCAAGTGCTGAGCGGAGAACTCTTTTGTTTGCTGCAATCTACCGTTTCAACATTAGAGGTTACCAATTCTTTCATGCTGGTCTTTTAAAAAAACAACAACAACAAAAAAAAAACACATTATGCTGATTGTGCAACAACATGACAAGAGGTTATTGTTATTCACCACTGCACAGACAGATTAATGAATGTCAACAGACAGGAAGCAGAAAAATAAAATACAGTCCAATCAACCCACAGACCAGCTCCAAACACCTACAACATCACCTTGCTGCAGATGGTGTCACTGTGCATTGTTCAACTATTCAGCGCACTTTACACAAGGAGATGCTGTATGGAAGAGTAATGCAGAAAAAGCCTTTTCTCTGCACCTGCCACAAACAGAGTCGCTTGAGGTATGCTAAAGCACATTTGGACAAGCCAGCTTCATTTTTTAATAAGGTGCTGTGGACTGAGGAAACTAAAATAGAGTTATATATAGGGGCATTATGCATGGTAGGAAAAGGACACGGCATTCCAAGAAAAACACTTGCTACAGTAAAAATCGGTGGCGGTTCCATCATGCTGTGGAGCTGTGTGGCACAAGTCACACACACCATGTCAAACAAATGCATTTGATGACAGGGTTGTTTTTTTTGTTGTCCGTTTACTGCAAAAACAAAACAGAGCGTCTAAAACGATCACGCAGAACTGCATATTGACACAATACATGGTAATATTGTATGTATAATGAGCAGATAACATGTCACATCACCTCATTATAGTCACTGTCATCACACAAAGCATTAAGAAAATAAAAAACCTCATAAGTTCCAGTACGTGTCAACAATTCAGTGATCTTTTGTTATATGGACGCAGTTACTGTCAAAAGTCTTTCAGTACAAACTCTAAGTTTACACAACAAAGTACTTTAGTTGGCAAAAACAGGTTTAACCGTTGTTCTCCTGAGGAGTGAAAACAGTTTGCTGCAACAGCAGCAGCACATCAGGATTCTCAAGAAGCTCTAATGAACATTTGACTGTGTTTTTAAAAGGTGCTATTAGCGATTATTTTAAAGCAGCTTCATAAAAAAAAAGGGAAAAATCGCAATAGTGCAAATAAGGAAGTGCAATTAGAAGAAATGTTATTCCACTAGGAATAAACCTCTCTGTAAGTCATTCATATTGTAATGCTGGAGTGAGTGCAACAGATTAAGTGTGTTGTTAAAGAGTATGTGTTTGTTTTACTTGTTTTTACATTTTAAACGAGATACAACAATGTCCCTTTGAGTCCGCGTGCAGGATTCATTGCAGTAAAGTCCTGAAAGAAATCAGTCCATTTTTCAGTAAAGTCACTGAACTACACAGTGTTCACAGGCTGACCAGTTATTAATCATAAGTGCTCAAGGGGGAGCGATTTCATTCAGGTTCAAACTCTTTCTTTTCCCTCTTTCTGGGAAGAGCTGGCTTGTTTTGCTGGTTCCAATGAAAAAGAAAAAAACAAATCCCACTTCTAAGGAAGTGGGCAGTGATTTGGGAATTATTAAATAAAAGATCTATGATCTTTGTCGTCACGGTCGAATCATTAAATAAATAAAAGTGGTCATCACTACATTTGAAAACATGCAGAGACGTTTGTGTCCGAGGACTTGAGGGGGGTTTGGACCTCAAACAGATGCCAGTCTAAGTTCTAAATTCAGTTTTACAATCCAAACTTACATTTTTGGCAGCACCGCAACAACTGGAAGCTTTTAGACAGTCGACACGAGATGGAGTAACTATTTTTCCTTTGACGTCGGCTGACAATTATTATAATTATTATTTATTTTTATTATTATGTTTATCTTTAGAAACTCAATAATGCCACTTCAGTGCACTAAAACTTTTTTTCATCCAAATGTTGGACACAATTGTTTTTTGATTTCCTGTGACATTTATTTAATATATATGTGTGTGTGTGTGTGTGTGTATATATTTTGATTGTTTTGTAAAGCCATTTTATGGACAAATAATTTTCAAATATTTCAGCTCCAATTCCAAGTAGGACTGAATGATACTTAAAAAAAAAAACTCATCATCCTTGCGTTGCATTCATAAAAGTCAACATTTTGACAGTACCTCGTGGTGATGCTCAGTAAAGATTTAAACTTGTAACATGGCAATTGACTGACAGCTTGACTTTAAAAAGATACAAATAAAAACACCTGATTCTCACAGGAGTTAAACACACTTATTTTGGGCTCCCTGCATCACCTGGTGCTGAGGCCGGCGTTCTCAGTCTGACATGAGGCCGTTTCCTGTCTATCTTCCTCCGTTTCTCGCACCAGAAAAAACGCCAATCTGATCTGAAGTCTCTTTGAACGCCTTACTTTTTTTGTGAACACACTGTTAATGCATCACCTCATTCTAATGGATCTACGAATGACTTCTCATCCCATCGACACTAGCAAGTTGAGAGTCGACGCACAAATATGTGAAGGATAAAAAAACTAAAACAGATCTGCTAATATTCCCATGAAGGATCCACTTAGCTCTTTCTGTAGTTTACCTTTTAAAAACTATGAAAATAAACTATGTAACTGATGGAAAGGTGCACTGTAAGTTCACTTGGCGTTGATAAGGAAATAATAAAAACAACACCTGAAATGTGTAACCACAACTCCCTTTGCAATTTCTAACATACTTTTCAGTTAGAGTCACAGTCAAATATAATTTCTCACTCCAGGAAAGTGCATCATCTCAGGCACGGTAGCCCTCCGCCAAGTCATTTGGGCCCAACTTAACCACAACTTCTCTCTTCTCGTAGCCAGAAGGAGCCTCACTGCAGCTCTCTGTCTCAGCTTCATCTAAGTCGCCTCCTGCCCTGTAACACTGTCCTTCATCATCTGCTCTCTCCGTCTCCATGTGCTCGCTCATGCCATTTGTCAACCCTCTGATGGGCAAACGCAGGTCATCGGGCTCGGTTAAATGAGTATCGGTGGGTGTGAAACCATTCTCGCCATGGTCTGACAGTAGAGGGGTCGGAGAGGAGGGCTCCACTCTCGCCACAGTGATTTCCTCAACTGTCGCAGTGGTGTTCGGTGTGGTTCGGTGGATTGTCTTCAAAACACAAAGAGGAGGTTTTAGTGTCATTTTTAGCGCACTGGTCCCTTTCTTCATTTGAGCTACATCCATACGACTCCATTTTCATTTAAATATGCACCATTTCCACTCCTGATACACTATCATCACATCCACATTTACTAGTTCTTATTATTTTACTTCACGATTAGCTATGAGCAAAAAGCCGTGGTAACGCTCACTTTTTACTGCCGTTGTTTCTCGTTAGTTATAATCTCTTTGTTCATATAAAAATGAAGACTAGATGTAGCCGTACATTCATATAAGATGCATGAATTAAATTGGATCTGTCAGGAAGAACGTACTATAGATGTCGGGTGAGCACTTCTGGGGCTGGTCATCTTTTTGTACACCAAGAAAAGGATGAAGGCCGCAACAATCACGCTCAGCAAGCTCACCAGGATGTAGACGACATAAGCTAGACAGAAGAATTAACACATTACACCATTTTATTTGTGTGTAAACTCTGAGAACACACACATCATCAACACACATCACAAACTTCAATTGTGCATTCTTTCACCTAAATCATTTTCTTTTTTTAATCCTGTAAAAAACCAATTGTTTTCTGTCCATTGTCAATTTAGAAGAATTTAGCACAAAAAATAAGGAACTTTGGTCAATGATTTCTTTGTTGTTATAATGCTTCTTGGCAATACATCTTATACTGTTGGAAAGCCTGTTCATTTCCCTTTTTAAATGTTGCTACATTTGTGAGGAAAATGTATTTGTGGGATGAGCAGCAGAGTTCTTCAGCTTATTCCGCGATTGGCTCTTGTTTGGTGTCGTTTCTTGGATTGGATGAGTGAAATCTGGAGGAACAAGACTTATTGGCAATTTAATAATTGATTCAGGGGCCTCAGTAGCATGAAGAAGACAGCATACACAGCCACAACAGCCTGGTGGAGAACGCTTTGCTGATTGTTGCACTGATAGAGTGATTGGGGTCTCTGCAGGTTCAACAAGTCAAGACTTTTTAAGACTTTTTTAAGACCATAATGAATACAATTTAAGACCCATTTCAAATCCATACTGGCAAAAAAAGTACAAAAGACATGAAGGAAAATTGGAGCCACAAATTGTTGAACTTGCAATTTGGCGGGCGCGCATAATTGCGACTTTTTAAGACCCCGCGGATACCCTGGTGAGAGCCTTTGGTGGAGGCAGTGTGGGACCCAAACACTATCTTCCAAGATTAAAATGCTAGCTCCGACAGAGTTTGGTTTATCAGAGACTATCTACAGAATTGGAGAGGATAGAATGGCCTGCCTGCAGTCCTGACCTCAACCCTATTAAACACTTGTGTGGGATCAGCTCGGGCGTGCTGTTCGTGCCACAGTGACCAACACAAGCATATTGGCTGACTTGAAAGAATGTGATGCCATCCCACAGCCAGGCTGTTGTGGCTGTGTATGATTCATCTACATTCGACTGAGGCCCCTATTTGTTAAAGGTGAAGTAAGTAGTTTATAGTGCCATCTAGAGGAGAGGCTGAAATTTAGAATAAAGAACTGCTCCTCTGCTCACCCCCTCCCTTCCCTGAGCGCTACGGTATCCGCAGCTGGTCAAATGTCGTCCTCGTCGTCTTTCTCCGTGTCAGCAGATGAGGTTCGTGAGGCGAGGTAGAGGGCGAGCTACCGCATCCGTAGCAGACGAAGCGGAGAGAGTGGAGGCGGGACTTCAGCTACAAGTAAAGAGACGCTTGATTTGTTCTCTCGCGTTTGTCCTTACAGGCTCCGGTAGAAACATGGCGTCTCACTGCTAACAGTGGCTATGCAACCGCGGCCCGCGACCATGTTATTTTACATGACTTTTTGAAACACTACGAAAATGAAACAAAAACTATTATACAGCGACTAGACAATGCAGAAGCACATAATATGTATAAAAAAGTGGATTTTGGGTTATATAAACCCTTTAAATCAATCAATTGTTAAAACTGCCAATATGTCTTGTTTCTTTAGACTTCAATCATCCAATGCAATAAACAACACAAAACAATAGCAGAACAAGCTGTTTGGCATTGGCAGAGAACATTTGGTGAGTTATTCATGGGCGCAACGCACATACTCAACTCTGTTGCTCATCCCACAAATGCGTTTCAAAGGGAAATAGACTGGCTTTCCAACAATATGGGAATTATTGACAAGAAGCATTGTTGCCAATATCCTGTGTCACAATATGACCATGACTTTGTGTGGTGTAAACGTAACTTTAGATGTACACAAACACACACTGTGCAAGGCTGCACAAGACATGGTGAAACAAATGAAATATTACTCAACTCTTTTGCTCATGTTGCAGTTCTGGCTTTTGTGCAAATGGCCCGACGCAGTAAAACTGTGTGGATTTAACAGACATTTTATCCATCTCCCCCATGATGTTCAGACAGTGTTCCTCTTGTGCAGGCTCCACTGGGATCTCGTGCTCACACACGCTCTTCACACAGTTGAAATGGTGCGACTGCTTCTGCGCAACACAAAACAAACAAACAAAATGTGGAGCTCCAATAAATGTGTTGAACAACAAGTGTGTTATGCCAAACTAGCCTACGCTGTCGGGGGCCGACAGCAAGGGGTATATCCGCAAACTCGTCCAATCCTCAACTTTCCAATATACCCAAAGTATACGCACTCGCACCTGCCAACTGTTTTAATTTATTATTAATAAATTCAACAAAATAACTGTTAAATATTATGATATAATGCCGACTACACTTTATACATGTTCAAAGTATCCATATAAACTCGATATTGAACACAGAATACTTGAACTCATAAATTTCTCTCTAGTTTTTAATAAAACTAGTTAACCTATTATACCTTGTTAATTATTATGAATATTAAAATGCTAACCACACCTGCCATATCTTCAAAGTGTCCAAATTTCATGAAAAAGCATACACTATGTTTATTAAATTTCATGAAAAAGCATATATGTTCAAACTTTCCATTCAATGCATTAATAAAGAAATGGAGGCTTAACTATGTTTTATATGATAATTAATAAATGTATATTATAATGTAATAAATATTACGAATAAGTGCTAAATAAACCCATGATATCCTCAATGTGTCCAAATGAGTGTTCACTAATAAGTTAACCAGTTAACTTATTATGTAACTATTACCAATCATAGCCAAAGTAATAATGATTGTACTTGTAGATAGTTGTTACATATATCCTTGTACATAATTTGAAGGCAATATCTCCATCAGTCTGGAAGATAAAGCCGAAAATGTGTTTTTAGCATAATAAATTAATTAATTTGCTAATTAATAATAAAGCTACAAAGATAGGGATAATTCTCAGGTGGTATGTGATGCCCATGCAAAATTTGAAGCCAATACCTGCATTACTTTAGAAGATACAGGCGAAAATATGTTTTTTATATCATTAATTAATTAATTAACTAATTAATAATAATGGTAGACAGCTCAAAAACAATAGGGATCATCTACAGGGGGTATGTGACCCATAAAAAAAATAAGAAAATTTAATCTCAAACGCCTTTCCAGTTATCGCGTTAACGGCTAAAATCTGCGGACGCGCGAGACCGATTCCATAATATCCGCATTTCTCACGGATATAATTATAGCAGCTGTACTTTCATTGATAAATAATAATTGCTACATTACCAGTAGTATTTCCTGCTTCTGCGTCAGCTTAAACAACTAGAAACAAGTTTTTTGACGTGTGGACATTAAAGTAGACATATTATACCCTATTTCACCTATTTGTCCAAATGAACATGTCTGTGACATGCTTTGGTCAAAATACCTTCAAGGTGCATTATGTAATAAATCTAAAGCAACTGATCGTAAAATCCTCCTAATATGTAACAGAGACTCAGGAATAATGTTCATATAACAAACTGAACACACAAACAACAACAGTACAGCCAACATATTCACATTAAAAAAATCTTTTGCAGACTGCAAATCATGTTTATGTTTTGACATGTGGCGCCACCTACCGCCGTCTACCAATCATTGCAGTCAGTAGAGTCTCAGCTGCCGAGCAACCACGGGTTGCCAGTTACAGTACGTCTGCGCTACAATGGCGTAGAAAACAAATCCTAAAAGACCTCGGTATTTTGAATTTGAGTGTAGTAACTGTTTTTGGCCACATTCTTACATATGGCACCTTTAAGGATGAAGCACCACAGCAGTTCAATCACCCTGCCAAAACAGCCCTGTTCAGAACGCTCTGTTTTGAGTGCCTGTCTCTTTAAATGCAAATGAGACACAGGAAACTACGTCAGCGACACTGAGGCTCCGGCAGCTAATAGCAGTTGGAAAAGCCATAATTTGCCTATTCGAAACACATTGGCGTCATATATAAAATGTATCCACTGGACACGTAAATCCTCTGAGGCTGGACGTTTGTGTAGAACTCTGTGCTGCTCTGTGCAGCCAAGAATAGAATACTTCACACTCTCCTGGATACTGTTGCCCTCACCTGCACTCTCACGCTTTTTACGGACAAAGCAGAGCTCCGCAAGACAGCAATTCCAGGAATGTTTCATTGTGACGTAGCAATGAGCCCACAAGTCAACATCTTGTGATTTATCTCCTGTACTTAGACTGAGGCGGACCACAAAAACATGTGTGAATCATCTTTTTTCACACTTAGCCTACTCATACGGCCAAATATAAGTATTAAAATGGTTAAAAAGTTGATTTAGCATAATATGTCTCCTTTACAGTCTATAGCCAAGTTCCTTTTTGATTATTACTATCAGTGTTTTATAACAAACATCAGACAGTGCGCGACATGCACAACACGACAAAACTGGCTGACCTGGCTGACGATGACACTAAACTTAAACACAGGCAGCTCCGTCTGTGCATGATGGCGTCTCTTATTTCTGGATCTTGAAATTCGGCTGCTGGGCATCACCCGGTGGTAAAAAAGCGCCGGATGTGTGAAGCTGAATGCAATACTGCCATCCCGCAGTGCCGTGGTGTTGACCGGTGGGAGGTCCAGATCACCTAGAAAGAACAAGTAGTATGTGACACAAACAAAACAAGATGTTTTATATGCTTGTT
This sequence comes from Microchirus variegatus, assembly GCF_963457635.1. Lineage (NCBI taxonomy): Eukaryota > Metazoa > Chordata > Actinopteri > Pleuronectiformes > Soleidae > Microchirus > Microchirus variegatus. The sequence goes on from NC_139812.1 coordinate 9,727,567, forward strand.
TCTTTTTCCCCCACTGACAAAAACTAAGAAAGCCATTGTAAATGATTGGTAGTTGCATTCATTTTGAATTATAGGCATAAACCAATCATAGTAAGGAGGAAAAAGAAATGTGTAGAAAGGTGTGAAAGTTATAGAGAAGTTCAGACATCCTTCTACCAAATCTGAGGCTGTAGTTAGGGTGTCAGGGGTTTTACTAATCTGTTCTGCTGTTTACTTCAGTCTTAGCTCTCATTTCTTTAGCCTTTTCGTATCAACATTTTCGTGAATGAATTAGTTTGGTTTAATCTGATTAAAATGTTAAATGCATAGCTGTGGGAACACTAGCAGCTGTACTCACATGTCTGAGCCGCTAAAGAATCTCGAAAGTAGCTGAATATGATTCCACTAGGAGGCGCCGACACCGACTCATTCTGCCCAATTACTGCAGTTACTGTAAGTAAATAGTAGTCGTCTGGATCAGAGAGAGAAGAGACATCGGCTTGTAGAGCTGGTGGGTCCACCCAGATCACTTCATTCTCACTGAAGACAGCATCAGACAAGAGAAAGTGTAAATAAAGAAAAATAAAAAAACAGGCAGGAAGTAAAAAATAGTCAATTATAAAGCTATTGTTTTAAACACAACCACTTTTCTCTTCACAAAAGCCTGACTGCATAAAATCTCCTTAAGTCTTTAATATTTCAAGAAAATGATCGCCATATCACCATTAGACAGCTATTTCCAGCTGGAAACTGAAGTTTGTCAACTGTTCACCCACCCTGGACGAACGTCCATGAAGACATTCTGTAATTTCACATCATGGCACGCAGGAGTTGATAGACTGCTGCCTCCATCAGTAAGTTTAAATATGTTATCTTGTGAATGAAGTGTTTGAAATCCTTTGTTCAGCAGTAGATGAGCAGCTTCTGTTCCCGCAAGCTAAAAACTCTCTATGGACTTTGGTGCCTTTGGTGGTTTTATAAATAAAACCAAAACTGTTTTTTTAGCTTCTCAAATGTGATTTTATGATCTGGTTTATTTCCTCCAAAGAACAAAAAAATCATCAAAACTGGATCGTTTTGGTTTGTGGTCAAACCCAAGACATTTGAGAGCATCATCATTTCTGTAAACAGTGCTTAACATTTTCTGACATTTCATGGACCAAACAAGTCCTCGATTTATTGAGAAAATAATTGACAGCTTAATCGATTATGAAAATAATCTTCAGTTGCAGCTCTATATCCATCTATAAAGCAAGTTGTGTCTGTCTGTCTGTGACAGGCATGTCTCGCTGACTGTTAGTCAGATCGCCCTAAAAGTTTGGATATGGGTTGAGCATGGCCCAATGGTGTGCATCCTTGATTTTCAAATGTTTTAGAGGAATTTCAATTTTTGCTGATTTATCACGCTACACCAGGCAGGCAGCGGCTCATCAGCAGCAGCTGTGCTGTCTGGAGCAGGGAGGAGGGAGTGAAGAGGCTGTCCTCGCGGTGGGTGAGACATTTTCACACGGTTCATCGTAGAACATGGTGTTATGTTATACTGAAACAATGAAGTCAGTGTCCATTCACCAATACGAGAGCACATATTTATTTTGCATTAGCATGTTACTATTTTGTGGCTAACTTGGCGAACCTGTTTCCAAAGGTAAGCTAGTGAGGCTACTATTAGCAGTAGTGTAGGGCTAACATAATACAAACACCGTGCAACCTCATTAGGCACATTTTTTAATTTTCGATTAGCACTAGCTGTTTTGTGACTGTCAGCCATGACAGTTGCACAGTGTTTGTATTATGTTAGCCTTTACATTCCTTCAATTGCGAAATTGAAATGCACACCCTTCGAGGTGCCGACTGGCCGAAACGTTGGTTAATAAACATGATTAAGATTGAGACTGAGTGTGCAGCAACTAAAGCCTTTACGTTCCTTATCATGCAATACCATAACTGAAAAATCTTCTTCAGCTCCTACTATAGGAATACATACTTCCTACGGGCATTGCACTAGTAGTATTAATCTACTGTGCGTAACAACAACACAAGCCCAAGTCTAGCATCTGTCCATCCATTTACAAATTTAGATACATTTTAAGAAGTCCACCTCTTTGATATGCCTATGTATTGCTTTTCAGGAGTGAGCTGTGGAGCATTAACACTGCTGTGGGAATAATAAACTCCTTATATGGACATCCTGGTGGTGTGAGTAGAATAGGTCACATATTCAGGCTTTAAAAATGTATTTTCTTATGTGTTGTTGATTCAACGTTTATTTTTAGTAGTGATATAAAGTAGCAATATTTGTGTAGAAGTCACGAGATGGAACGTTTTTCTTTTCTTTTTGTTCATAACAAATGAGCCCAGTGAACTTTGAACTGCGACTTATTTCCAAATTTCACAAATTCAATCCGATTTTAAATTTTTTTAGTACTTTTTGCTCGGGTGTGTTTACATAGTTGGTGAAAAAAAAAAAAAAAATGTTTCATCAGATTGCAGAGGCTGTGCTGAAGGAAAGGATATGAGACGCTCTATATTGCACGTTCATGCAGCTTCTGTATATACGGTATGTTTTAACATAGTCATGGACAAAAGCAGCCAAAATGTTCTGTGTTCTAAGTGTTGACTATTAACTCAACCATATTTGTAAATAACTGTGATGAGCAAGGATCCAGTATTATTAAGTGGATAACTATTTTAAAACACTATGTGAGGACACGCTCTTGACTCCACTGTACATAAATGAATGGTCTACATAAAGTGTACTATATAAGCAAAGATTATCTGTAAAGTCATACAAATGAATATAGAAATGGTTCTGCGTGCAAAGAGAAGAACATTGTTTATAACTGACTTTATATATGGATCGATGTCCACTCTGAATCGAAGCCCTGGCAAGAGTTGCGGGTAACTCCAGCGCAGGATGTTGAGCATATTGTGGCATTGCAGGGTCACGTTGGTCGGCTCCTCCACTGTGGAAATGGACACAAATAATGTCAGCCTTCAGATATTTTGAACCAAAACTGAAATGAATGCAACACTACCAAATTATTATGCTGTGGGTGAAAACTCCCCTTTTTCCCTGCTATCACTAGCAGAAAAATACTGATCAAAAGCTGGGACTGTCTGGAGACATTACTGACGCGTATCAATAACCTTTTGTTATTATTATAGGTCTCTGGCCTGTTCAATAGGACTGTAGATGTCAGGAGGGCTGGATATTTTAGTACCATAGGCTTTCCACTAGATGGCACTGCATGTTAACTCATACTCGACACTGATACTCATGGTGAGCTGTCATCAGTGGATCTTTAGGTCACAAACATATTGTCAAGAAACAAGTTTGACTTTCTACACCCACAAAATAAACACAACCTCTGCAAAGTTGGCAGTTAATTATTAACCAAAACCAATCCAAGAGAGGCCGTGGTTTCCATGTGCCAGCACTTAAACTTCATTTGAGCGACATAAAATGATTCAAGATGTGATCGACACTGCACCACACTAGTTGGTTTTGTGTACCCACATCATGTTTTTCACAAGACTGACATTTGACTCTCCTTTACAGGAAACAGGTGCTTCTCAGCATTACAGTAATTGTGTTCACACACCAGTGATTCCGACACATGCTTTACGTTTTCTTCTTCAGAGCCAAGCATAAAAACAACAACAACCTCTAAAGCAGAAAGAGTAGAAGAGGACACAGCATACATTATTGTATGCTGTGTGCAAGTATTGTCTGTAAGATGTTAAACTGGACTTTGGACTAAACAGTAAAGGCGTCAAGTATGTTTTCAAGTGAGCTAGTTAAGAATCTTTCACATGTATCATTTAAAGAGCCAGAAAGAGAAACCCCCATTCATTTTAGTTTCACTTCCTCACTGAACACGCACACGCGCACACACACACACACACACACACACACACACACACACACACACACACACACACACACACACACACACACACACACACACACACACACACACACACACACACACACACACACACACACACACACACACACACACACACACACACACACACACAGGCTAACACACAAACTGAGGTGTGAGAAGAGCGAAAGAGAAATCATTGACACACTGTAAATGTGATAACCACAGCAGTAACAGTGGTTGTCGTGGGCTGCCACCACACGGTGCCTCAAGACGCACACTGAAATATTTTCACTTTGATACATATTTAAGAACGCAGGCGAAAAGGGTTTAAACAATCGAGCACGGTGGTTCTCAAACTTGTTATACAAAGCACCAACTGAGAAAATATTGTGCTCTCGATGTAACGCCATTATCACAAACGTTAAAATACAGTCGTGTAAAAAAAGGCAGAGCAAAGTCAGCTACTTCAGTTTTCACAGGAGGCAGATTTATTCCCAATAAGATTATATGCTCTCTCGTAATCTACAGTGAAGGGAACATCTTTGTTTCTCACAGATCTGCACAAATATCACACAGTTATCATTTGAAATAAAATGAAAATGAGAATAATGACGATAGTGAATCATATCGCAATCACATTTCCTGTCAAAATAATCGCAATTCAGCCCGATCATCATCCCCATCTTCCTCACCTACCCTTGTTTAGCCAAATTAGATTAAGATGGAGTGAGAGATGTGGTGACTTTAACATTACTACATTTCTGGGTTACAAATAACTATGTAATAAATATATTAATCTGTGAAAGAATTTGAACAGAATGGGTTAAAACACCAGCTCCACAAAGGTCAGGCTGTCATGTTTGGGTCAAACCCTCAGCTAAGGGAAATTTACTAAAGACAGAGTTAATGATAAGGTGACACGAGTCAAGGAGACGGTTGTCACGCTGAGATCATTGAAGAAGAAGAAGAAGGAAAAAAATTGTTAGACGCAGACAAGGTTGACAAAAAGAAAAGCACTGTTCAAAAGCGGAAGAGGCAGCAGATACCATCAGACTTCAAAAAGGAGGTCACAGGTGAAGCGTGTGACATGAGGGCTGCTGCAAAAACACACGTTACTTCACACACAGACACAGTGCAAAGAGGAACACTTATTCTGCACAGACAGCAGAAGCACTGCCCAGGAAATGTGTCAATGCTCTGTGTGCGGCCACGACACATTAAGATACACAAGTATTAAGATGTTCCTCTGTGACTGTGACACTATTGTACATCATCTGTGATGATTACTACTCATGCATGAATGGAAAGAGAAGGATTTGACTGCTGTATGTGGATGAGGTGCAGCTAATTCTAATTTTGTATTTATTTTTTTTTAAATCTGCATTTAATGATTATTATGGTAGCTTGTGTTGCCGTTTAGCAGGCTACACTACAGACAGAAGAAGAGGCAGCTTTGAGGGCAGGATGCTATTTTGAATACCAAGTCAAATTCAACACTAGACCATTCTTCTGAGCTTAAGGCCAATATAAGGGTAAGAACGCACAACACAGCAATAATTCCAGAGCTGACTGAATGAGCGATTGTTTATATAAAGATGCAGCACAGGGGCAGGGCAGAGGCAAGAAGAGTTTATACTGTCATTATCCTGTTTATCCTTTTTTTTGCAGTAGAGTCTTTTCTGGACACATTGCTGTTTTAAGTCATATTCCAACATGTCTGCAGCCATCTCACTTGCTCACTTGTTGCCATTACCGCCGTCTCTCTGTTTCACTTCCTGTGTGCACTGTGCAGCATGGGAAAGAAACCAGGCATTACAAGATTCAAACACTGTGTGTAACCCACATGGTTACGAAACCCAGAATTTAAAATTGGTTATCATGCCTCACCACAAGGGGGTGCACCAGCCCTTTACCCACTGTCAAGTGTATACGCTCTCTCGGATCTGAGACGCTGACAAGAGACACCTCATTAGCGAGTGAGCTGGATGAACAGAGGTAGTGAATGCAACAAAGAGGTCGACAACCCATGATGTATCGCAAAACACCGTCTAATAGGTCTTTCGCTTATTAGAAACGAATCTTGTGCTTGTATGATGTATGAAAGAAGCCGTTTCGTCTTAGCCCTCTGAGAGAACTCCGGTAAGCATGGCTGCTACATGCTAAGAGGCTAAGCCTCGTTGTAGCTTGTGATGTAGTTGTGTGAAACACTTTTCTTTCCATAAACCAGTCAGAGTTACAGGAATGTTTCCTGATGCTTGAACCCACCGCGGCACTCTCTGTATCATTGAGAACGGTGTAAACCTACTCTGAAAAGATCGCTAGCTCAGTTAGCACGATGCTAACGCTAAGCGCGAGTAGCGCTAGCTCAGGTATTCATTGTAAAATGTAATGTAAGTGTTGACAGTGTGGCCAAGTAAGCTAACCTGCCACTATTGTAGGTATAGGAGAGAGACGCCATATGATGCATATTTGTGTTGATACTATCCAGTTGTGATAATTATTGTTTGTCGTTCATAACTGCGATGTACATTATGTGGTTAATCGGACTGAAGCTGTCTAAATATTACTTTGTTTTTAAAAGGTTAAAAATATAAATAGTGCTTTATGAATACATTTATGTCGAAATATACTTTCATGATGTATGATTATCTTGGTTTAAATACTGCACTGTATATGTATACAGGCTTATTTACAAGGTTCAGTGGTGAGCCAGGAAGGACGATCGATTGGACAGAACAGTGCACAGTGTGACCAGCTGTGGGATCCACTCCGGAGAACCGCAGACATCATCTCATTCCACTGCGTTACACAGATAAGGAGCTACACACAAATTTACCCAGGTAGTCATAGGAACAGAACATTGCACATGTATGATCCAGAACAGCACTCGTCACTTCTAAGGGACACTTTTATTTCATTATATTATTTTCAGGGGTGTGATTTTCCGTACGGAATTCTATTTTTTCGGCCTGAAAAAGAGCCTCACTTGAATCATGCAGATCCGCAGTTTGTTTACCAGGCACCATTTACCAGTTAGCTCCGTATCGATTAGCACGCCTACAGTGGAACTGGAGCGGTCTGTTTATTAAAGGAAAAGAGCAGCACTACAAATAACCAGCGTACCGCGTATGTGTGCGTTTTAATTTTTAAAGTTTAGCGCTACTTTAGAGACTAATTTTAACGGGAGTTATGTAAACATGACGTCACGTGCCTCTTTTTCCGGTCAGTTGCCATGGAAACGCGTTATTCATTAACATTAATGCGTATAGTGCCCAGCACTATATATTATAAATAATTTTTTATGATTTTTTTGTTATCATGTAATATTCGTGAAACATTTAGGTAACCAGTAGGGCTGCAACGATGAATTAATCAATTTTAGAGAGGTTTTCTTTTCTTACCAATACAAGCTTTGTGATTTTTTAGCTTCTTAAATGTGAATATTGTCTGGTTTCTTTGCTCCATTTTACAAAAAAAAAAACATTAAAACTCGGTTCCAGGTTTGATAAACACCGATCAACATTTTAACTATATTTTATGGACAAAAAGATATTTGAACAATCGAGAAAATAATTGACAAATCGATTCTAAAACTAAACAGTATGTTTCATTAAACACTGAAAAGACATCTCTAGCAGAGTTTCTTTGACAACCACTTTCACTTCAAGATGGAAGTGGCACTGAGGCCATCTCTCCCAAGATGAAAGTCTCTGTGAGTAGTGAAAGAGCATTTACATTTTTTTACATGGTTTAACTCTCTTCCATGTAGGCTACTGCACTTTATTTTAATTTTTGAAACAATACAATGTCGTTGCGTCATGGTAGGTGTACTGTATATTTTCCTTTTTTTTTGTCCTTTGCCAATCACACCCCTGTATTTAATTTTTTTATGAAAGAGCTCTATTTCATTTTATTTTTTCATATACTGTAATAATTATTTGTTTGACAATAAATTGTCAAAGTTCAACTTTATGTCTTCTAATTGAATATTTCAGGAGTCCAACTCTCCAAACCTAGGTAGAGTGTTGGTGTCAGTATTCAGGCTAACCCTGGATTTCCACTGGACGCGGAACGGCGGCGGCGCGGTTCTGCTTCGTCCTCTGCCCGGCGTCAATCCCCACCGGGCGCGTTACGGCAGCGGCGCGGAGCCTTTGGAGCCAGCTGTATTCACGGAAGATCGCGCAATAAACTCGAACGGACGAGAGTTCGCGAGATCGAGCGATAGACTGTGTGTATAAAGGAAACAACAACTACACAGCTTCTTTCATTCTCCTACGTGGAAGAACTGTTGATCTGGTGTCATAAATGATTTTATGTTTCTCCACTTCAACAATCAGTCTCTCGTCGTACATTATGACTCTCAGAGACGCTCTGATTAATTGACTGTTTACCTGGCAGCACCTGTGACGACGTAATGTTGATGTGAAGTTGTGACAAGCGATATTACCTGCGTATTGTGTTTTATTTTGAAAGGGCGGCGGAAATGTTTTACTTTGATTCTGTGTCGCTTTTCCTGTCTGGTGCAATCTGCTTCGTTGAAATTTAACGAGGTTCAGCAGCGGCAACGAAAAAAATAGAACTGATTCCTATCGATAGCGCTGCGGCGCGGCAAGCCGCTTCTGGGCCGCTGCTGAGACGCTCCGCAGCGCGTCTGGTGGAAATGCTCTCATTGATTAGAATGGAAGCGATTTGCAACGGCGACCACGCCGTTGACGTTCCGCGGCCGTTTCGCGTCCAGTGGAAATCCAGGGTAAGGGCGCTACAACTGCTATACTGAGAAACACAGACTCCTGTGGAGCTAATTTACTTACCCTGGATTTCCACTGGACGCGGAACGGCAGCGACGCGGTCGCCGTTGCAAATCTCTTCTCTCTAATCAATGAGAGCATTTCCACAAGACACGATGCGGAGCGTCTCAGCAGCGTCCCAGAAGCGGCTCGCCGCGCCGCAGCGCTATCAATAGGAAGCAGTTCTATTTTTGCCGTTGCCGCTGCTGAACCTCGTAAATTCCAACAGAGCATTTCGCACCAGACAGGAAGCGACACAGAATCAAAGTAAAACATTTCCGCCCCCTTTCAAAATAAAACACAATACGCAGGTCATATAGCCCGTCACAACTTCACATCAACATTACGTCGTCACCGCTGCTGCCAGGACAACAGTCAATTAATCAGAGCGTCTCGGAGAGTCATAATGTAAGACGAGAGACTGATTGTTGAAGTGGAGAAACATAAAATAATTTATGACACCAGGAACAGTTCTTCCACGTCGGAGAATGAAAAGAAGCTGTGTTGTTGTTGTTCGCGTCCGTTCGAGATTATTGCGCGATCTTCCGTGAATACCGCTGGCTCCCAAGGCTCCGCGCAGCTGCCGTAACTTTAAATTTTTCAGCACTCCCCACCCAATCGAATTGAGTCCCCCGGACTATCCTGGTGTGAAAGAGCCCTCAATCAGGATTATGTGAACTCAGTTGACAATCGTTTGAATCTAACTGACATTTGTTTACATTTAAAAGCTATGCACAACGTTTAATGCACATTTATAATTTGAACATAAAACACCAAGATGAAAAAGTTAAAAGTTGAAATGTTAGATAAATGTTTTTGTGTGTTTTTGGTGAAGACTTGATAATGACATTACATCTGATCTAGCCCCCTCTGTTCAGACTTCTAACATTGGCACTTGTGGAACACATTTCCTTTTTCTTATTTTTCAATGTTGTTCCTTCCTGGCCCTGGTTCCTGTCTGAATGTAAAGCCCTCCCTTCATAGCCTTATTGATTACTGCTTTGACATTATCTGATCTGTTTTAAAATGCCTCAGTCTCCTCTACTTGGGGTCAATTCATTGGATATCATGAAACACCACCATTACTGCAAACTGTCAAAAAAGACTTTGAGTGATTTTCTTAGACTAAGCAGATTCAAGGAATAAAGGATGACGTTTAGAAATCATGTGGCTGAAACTTCCGCGTAGCTTCTGCATTTCGTTGCATGTAGAAAAACTGTAGAAATGTTGGAAAACCTCGGTTCACTTTCAACTGAATTATTAACAAATGATACATTATTTTTGATAATGTTGGTTTAAGTTCACCTCCTTTTCTTGCGTTTCTCTCTTTACTAACTTGTGCTTATACACAGGCCTACACACACGCGCTGGTTTTTCATTCTTTGTGTGACATAATGCATTCCCTAGCCCCTTGCCTAAACCATAACCATCACAACTAAATGCCTAGCCCTAAAACCAGGTCTTAATCTTCAAAAAGGCTGTTAAAGTAGTGTGGACCTGCTAAAAGACGCCAAGACGTGTTTTCATACACACACAACCAGTTTATGCCTCACCCCAACCTTAATATAAACACAATTTAAATCTTAGCCCAAAACTTCCTCATTAGGACCAGGCTTTGGTCTCGTCTTGTGAACAGAAATGACAGTGCCACAAGTTTTAGTAACTTGTTGTGTAGAAAAGCCGTGCACAGTACAGGTTAAACAGGGGATTAACCTCAACTAAAAACAGCAACCACAAAATATCACAGGATTTTATTCTTCACCACAAAACTACACAAATGACAAAAGGAAGCCGTTTCACACCTGTGAAAACCACAGCCTATAAACACACGTAATCAACTTTTTTTTTTTTTTCTTTACTGCAACAGCATATCAATTCTGTTCACAGTTTTCGCTTCATCTGAGGAAACACATGACAGTGTGATAAACAGGATTTCCACAGAAACAGGATGCAGTGGTCAAAGCAATGTCTGAAGTCAGTCAGTTTATGCATTGTGCCAGATTGATAATGAAGGAGGCTAAATTGGCAGCAGTAAAAGCTTTAACAAATCAAAACATGGTCTGAAATATGGCATGGAGTAGTGGTGGTGGAGACCAGGGTTGAGCAAACCAATATGTGCATTTCTCACTTGGTGAGACAGTCTTGTTTTAAATGAAAATCTAGTAAGAGTGACATCACCTCCACATATTATTTGGACTGGTCCACAGATTTTTATTTCATGCACCCACACGTGTCAATACAGGTCGGTTATTGATTTAAAAAAAAAAAAAAAAGTGATGTATTTCACTTTCACTTCTGTCAATCATACATTTACTAAAATGATTAAACCAACTTACTGACAAAAATGTAGTATGAAAACAGTCACAGATAAATAAACTACAAAGGAATGTTTAAAAATCGTAGTATTGTAGTAGAAATCATAGTAGTTGCTGATCCACATTTTCCCCAATATTTGCCAATTCATTCATCAATTTCCAAAAAGAGAGAGGTCATGATGAGAGTTTTTCACTGTGATCACAAATGAATCTGTTACTTTTTTTTTTGAGTCAACAGATACTGATTTACCATGACCCTGCGTCTACCACCAATCTAAACCTACTGCACTCGCATCTAATTTTTTTTTTTTTTTTTTGTACATAAATGAAAGATGAAACGCTAATTACAAACTAACTGAACGGGATTGATAGATGGTAATCACACCATCAGCATAGGCTCTCAAAGTGAATGCAGACATAAGTGCTCTCACTGACTGCAACACAACACCAGGTCTGGTGTATAAATGATGGGTACTCGTTTTCATGAGTACATTGAAACACATTTCTGCACACAGCAAACAAAATATCAATTTAATCATTCAAAATGATTGTATTTTATATATACATGTTTAATTGAAATCACACTTATTGCTCCAACTCTTGTGTTTTTGTGCTCCAAACTTGTTCTTTGTGCTCCCTGTTTTTTTTTTTTGTCTTTATATTCTGACCGTGGGTGGGGCTTGGAAAGCTGCCGGCTGATTGGCTACTGAGTTTTGGAGCGACCGCTCAATGGACCAGAAGTAGTCTTGGGCTTGGAGTTGCTGTCCGTCTGGAACATGTTCCCTCGCAGACATCCGACAAGCTTCTTATAACGATTGCAAATGTAATATATAAAATGTAATAATTGTAATAATTAAAATAATAAAGTATCTAATGTTTGTCAGATAATCTTTGAGGTATTACGAATGAGTTCCATGCAGAAGATGACTCCAAGCCAGTGTCGACTTCTGGTCCATTGAGCCGTTGCTCCAAAACTCAGTAGCCAATCAACGGGCAGCTTCCTTAGCCCCGCCCATGGTCAGAATTGCAAACAAAAAACCAGGGAGCCCAAAGAACAAGTTTAAATTCTGATCATTGCTAACAAAAAGTGTGATTTCAAATAAATAAAATTCAATAATTAAATGAATGATGAAGTCGATATTTTATTTGCAGTTTGTGTATTTAGATTTTTGTTTTCTCCATTCCTAAAATATTGCTTGCTTCTTGAAATGTGTTTGATAATATTGACACAAATCTAATTCCATACACACGGTTGGGTTGCAACCCTTCTGAAGACAGCCTCAGAAAAGTGGATTATAGTGCAATGCACTATAACCTTGAGTAATACTGAAAACTACAATGAGGAAATAAAAAAAACAAACAGTACCTCTGTCAGGCAATCGGCCATATGCCGTGTTCAGATTTATTTTTCAGATATTGTGTCAAATATAAAAAAGTGTATATGTCAGTAAATAATCCCAAACACAAATGTGGTTTATTGACCCAAGTGCGTTTGCCATTATCTTCTGAGTTCTTCCAGTAATATGAAAGTGAAAAGAGTGGTCATAGAGAAGAGCAACAATATAAACTTGTTGTTTTCAATGCCATACTCAGATTAAGTGTACACTGTCTGTGGTGTGGACAGATGAGTGGGTGGAGAATGAGGTTTGGGAACAGAGGCCCCACAGGCTCCACAGGCCTGGACATTACTGATCTCACACACGGGGCTGCACGTAACCAGACGCCCACAACCAGCACAGACTGTCAGTGTCACAGCTGTATATTAATATTAGTGTTGTAAATACTTACATGCTGCCTATTACAAGGAAAACTACAAACTAGAACAATGCTACATGTTAGCCAACATGGATTTCCCGTGTTTCCCAGGCGGCAGTAGATGAACAGCGACTCTCCAGCCCTTCTCTTCATAATAGCAACAGCCTTTACATTCACACCACACAGCGTGAATCACGTTACGTACATGTTGACAGAGCTAGTATGTGCGCAAAGAGAGGTGTAGCTTACCGAGAGCCAGTGCGTCTGGTAACCAGAGGAAAAGGTGGAAAACGGAAAGAAGTTTGAGCGAATCCATGTTCACTTTATAACCGGACACTCGCCGTTAGCTTCTTGTTGATAACAAATGTTGAATCAACGGGTCGAACACGAGGGAGAGACAACATCAGGCAGTTAAACAGTTTTTCTTTCTTGCTGTGGTTCACACAGAGCTCGGCTCAGCTACGCTGCTGGACGCTCCTGAAAGGCGGAGACATCCACGCGCTGATTGGTGCCTTCACTTACCCTCGTAAATCCCGCTACTAAGCGCAGGACTGCTGGAGAAGCCACGTTACTGTTACTGTCGGTTCGGGTTTTCCAACCAAGCTTTTCGACAGAAACCGTTTCTTAAAACTCAAACTGAAAAGAGTTCATTACACTTTTTTAATAAAGTAAGGAAGCCCGTTTCTGCCACTCGAAACATTTTAATATATCAGTAAGTCATGAGTAACTATATCATTATTATGACCTATTATCTAATAATTACGAGACAGTATCTCATGATAATAACATACTATTTCATAATAATGACAATTTTGTTGTCATGACTTAGTATCTGATGAGAGTACGAGAGCAATTCATGATTATGACGACCTAATATCCCATAATTCTGACTGACCATACCATTATTATGACATATTTAATCATTATGAGACAGTATCTCATAATTATGTCTTGGTATCTATGAGATTGTCATAATTATGATGACCTAGTATCTCATTATTATTACTTTCTATACTATTATTATGACCTACTATTTAATAATTGAGATACTATCTCATAATTTTGAATTATTTTCTCATATATATTCTGTTTACTTTGTACAGTTGTTTTGTGGGGAGTTTGGAAGTTTACATCACTGGCATGATAATTAAACATTGTTAGCTGTATAAATGATTTAGATTTTCACACCATTTTAACATTACAGCTGTATAGGACCGATCAGTTGTAAAGTCATAGCAGCATTTGCACTTAAAGTGGAGCATTAAATGCTTGAATACATTTTATTCTAGTGTATGTTCGAATTTAGAATTGTCCGATGGCAGTTGAATGCAGCACACGCTGCCTCATTGTGACTTCACTCTGTCGGGAAACCACCAGCTTTTCCTGAGACATTTGCCAAAAACACCTTATCCTGTTGGGAAATAATTCATATTTCATGGAAGTGAACTACTTAACATATCCTTAACAATGAAAGTACAGAGATTTTGGCAACAAGCACCTACAGAATATGTGACGAAGGACTGTTTAGAACATGTCAACATACCGTTTTCATTGTTTGTAACAATTGGTGTATGAGGTTTAACTGATGAAAAACAGACATACAATACATTAACCAGAACTCTGTGTGTATCATAATTGAACTTAATTTCTACTACTGTTCAAATCACCTGACACAGTACTTAGATAATACAAATATACAGTGTATACATATATATATACACTCATGCACACAAACTGCATTTCTTGATCTGGGACTGTGAGTTGCAGACAGTGAGTTAGGGCTCTTTTTATTGGATGCTTCCTCCACTCTGAATTCTGACGTCAGCTGGATGTGATGTGTGAATTCTTTTCCCTCTCCATCCCTGGCTCAAACTGACGCATTCGCAAAACACCAGCCAGCGCTTCAGCAGCAGACTGAGGTGAGTTACACAGACTGAGATACTCTCCTTGTGTCGATCACCGTTTAATTGACTGTAAGTGTATGCTTGAGTCTCTCAGTTAAACCCTGTGGTGTGTAGTCTGTGAAAGGAGAAGCAGAAAGCTTTACGTCTGCTATATATTCTCATATTACGTGACCTAGCGTGTGTGTGTTCCAGTGTCTGTGTTATGTAATAGACACATTCTTGAATCTCTGCAAATGAAAAACTGTAAGTTTTGCCACTGTTTATGACGGAGAACTGAACTATGACAACAGACAGGTCCTGAGATCCACTGTAGGATGCCACTTCTCAGTGTATTCACAGTTATCTCCTGAGGCATTACAAATGTCCAGTCCCTTATGGAATTTCATTTGCGAGGCTTAAATATGAATTTCCCTTATAGATTTTACTTTACCACTGACCCACCCTGAGGGTTAAGTCACTTCAGGCTGGAGTCAGTGATTCACGCAGCAGATATGTGGTTGGACATTCCTTCAGTTTTATATCGTGGTGAGTGGAAAGTCTGAATGCTTTCACAGCCCGGATACAGAGAGAGAGCGAGTCACAAGTGGGACTCATATTTCTGGACATAAGAGATGGAGTCAACAGCTTTGAGGCCACAGTTTAAAAGGTACTCAGCGTTTGTGTATTTCAGTGGGCTGTGGTGAGAGTGTGTGACAGTGATGTGTTAGAAGAACCTCTTCAGCTCAACATCAGTGGTGGAAGATTTACTTAGATCCTTTAAGTGAAAAAAGAGGTGTTGGTGTAAAATGGTAACAATTGTTATCATTTACAATAATTAAAGTAGTCGTTATTCAGTGAGGCTTATTTAGCATTTCTGTATACTGCCTGTTTTGATGTGTTCATCCCTTTAATGTTGACATCATATATCATATTTTTTGATGATTACCAGTCTTATATAAAGTCTCTAAAAGGGATATTAAAAGTAAAAGTACAAATATTTGACCAGAAAATGACTTGAGAATGAGAAGTTGAAGTCACTTTTTATAATATTACTTCAGTAAAAGTTTTCACTTTTTTACACTTAAGTACAGTAAATGTCATATACTTTAAGTAGTATTTGGTAGTAATGAGTAACAAAGATAGTTAGAGTAAAAGTTGTTAGAAATATAAATAACAAAGTAAAGCACAGATATGTGAATTTCTAAGGACACTGATTATTGCATTTTGTATTGTCAAGCAGAATCTAAAAAAGTATAAAAAGTAACCAGAGTTATCATATATGGAAGTAAAATGTGAAATGTTTAGATGTGGGAGGAAAATTGTGGGCCTTGTGTTCGTACTTATGTGGCAGGATTAACATAATCCATGCACGTGGGGTCACTGAGCAAATACATGTTTTGAACAAATGGGACACATTTTCAGCTGTGAATGTGGTGAATATTTAACGCAGTGAGAGCAACACTGTTTGTGGCTTTGCCCTCAAAGCTGTAAGCTGATCATGAGTTACACGTTAAAAATGAGTTATTTACATCTTTCCATCACTGAGAGAGTTCATCAAGTGGTGTACGTTCATAGTGTGGAGACAAACATTGTGTGAAGCCACAAAACTCCAGTGATCACATTGATACACATTATATCCGGGTGTGTTCGTGGAATGGAGACACATTTTCATTCCGGGGTAAAACTGTCAGCAACCGTTTCACTCGGAATAAACATTATTTTAGCATAAACTGATAATGTAGTGTATGTAGTGTATGAGCCAAAATACAAGGGGAGGGAGGGGGGAGAATGCTAACTACATTATATAAACAATCATTCACTTCTGTATAATTTCACTCAAGTCCAAAGAAAGAATGTGGTGGTAAACTCTGTCTTAAGTGGGACAGATCGTGATGTTTCTGGTGTGATATTATTGCCAAACCAGAAAATCTGCCCTGACCTTTGAGAAAGCAACGATTTCAAAACAATGTTTTCCCTGGAATCTCAAAGCACAGTTATAATTTTCTAAGTGTGTGTTTGTTCTCGTCTTTGTTAACTCTTAAGGACCTCTTCTGGCATGAACACTGACCTTGTCAGGACCAGGAGTCCACATGGAGACCAAAACCTAATCTTAATCCTAGTCCTAATGAGACAGAACCTCATTTCTGAGGAACTGGTTGAGTTGTAATTAGATTAAGTCATTAATGGTTTATGATTAAAGTCAGGTATAACCTTTTTTTACGGCTGTCCAAATGAATGGAAGTCAATGCAGTGTCCTTAAAGGGATAGCTGCACAAATATGTGTGTGTGTGTGTGTGACTGTGGGAAGGACACACCCATCAAACAACATCCCCTCTCTTCCCAGTCTGAACGGGTGAGAGAATGCTCTCAGTCAGACCCTCAGATCATTCCCGCTCCGACATCCAATAATAACAACATTCTCCTGTATAAAAGCTGACCTGAGCTGAAAAACCACACCGTGACCCGGGTGTACTCTTTTCACATAAACAGTTATTTCACCCTGTGGCGTTTGGATTGATCTAGCACTCAGGCTTCTGCCACAAAAAAATGTACAAGAACAGTATTTTGATATGTGGCTAATTTTCTCTGCTCCACGTGTCCATGTGCAACAACTTAAAGAAAAAATGGAACAAGTTCACAGCCGCTCCCTTTGCTCTCAGTTACACGTTCCTGCTGTAAATCATGAACTGAATTGAAACCAGCTGAGGAAAAATGTGTTAACAGAGAAAGAACAGCATTAATTCACTGGAATATACACTGAATACTGATGAGAGAGGTCAGATTAGAGACACTTTGTTAATCCCTAAACATATTTGCCTCCCAAACATTTCATACATGCAACAATGTCACCTGTAAAATCAAATATATAAACACACTACATTAAAAACACCATCTACAGCAGAAAATTGAGGTAGCAACAAGTGTTTGTTAGAAAGTCTGACTGCTGCTACAACAACAAAAAAAACCTGGATTTAACAACCCAACTTAATATGACAAAAGTTAAACCAGCTGCATCTCAGCCACAACATTCAAATTATGAAAAATAATAACCTGAGGTGAAACATATCGATTTCAAATTGATTTTAACTGGATCATTCAAATTCACTCAGTGGCCTTTACAATCTAAACATGATGTGACATCATCTGTCCTTGCACCATAAGTATCAATCAATCAATCAATCAATCTTTATTTATATAGCCCACAGTTTACAAAACATCGTTTGTCTCACGGGACTTCACAGGGTTGGTAACATCCTCTGTCCTTAGACCTTCGACCAGGGTAAGGAAAAACTACCAGGGAAAAAAACCCTTGTAAAAGGGAAAAAGGGTAGAAACCTTAGGGAGAACCACAGGTGAGGGATCCACTCCCTGGACGGACAGACATGCAGTAGATGTTACCCAAAACATACAATACACAATGACAAGAATAAAAAGTGAAAAAAAAAGTCTTTAAATACCAGGATCATCTGGAAAGCAAGTAAAGTAAATAAATTGTGTTTATATGGCACATTTCACAGATCAGTGCTAAACAATAAAAAATAGAATAATCATGAAAAACCTTGATTGTTTAAAAAGCCAGATTCTCTGCAGCTTTTTAAAAGAGTGGACACAAGTTAGACAGCAAAACATTCCAAAGTCTACATGCTACTATTTCTAATTTTAGCTTTATAGCTTATTTAGGTCAGTTAGGGGTTAGTTCTTGTACAGAACAACTTCCCTCAAAATAACACTTCAATTATGTAAATTATAGAAATGCCACAGCAAGAAAAAAAATCATTGCATACAATTCTGGCTAACATTATAAATGATTTATGTTGTGATTATATATACAGGGCATACAATAATAACAGGAACTAAGGATAGAAATATGGCTGATTGTGATACAGTCATATAATCACTTTCAGAGTCTATTCTGAAAATCAGTCAGTCAGAATAAATCAAAATCAGAATTCTGTGATTAAAGTCAAATATCCGAGATTCAATTCCAAGAATGAAGTCAGAAAATTGGAATTCTGAGAAAAAAGTAAGAATTCAGAGATTAAAGTCAGATATCCAAGTTTGAATTCTGAGTTTGAAGTCAGAAAGTTAGAATTCCAAGAAAAAAGTGTGAATTCTGAGATTAAAGTCAGAATTCTGAGATTCAATTGTGAGACTGAGGTCAGAATTCTAAGATTAGAGTCAGATAATTGGAATTCTGTGGAAAAAAAGTCAGAATATTGAGAAAAAAGTCAGAATTCTGACTCTAATCTCAGAAAATCACAGTTATATATATATATATATATATATATGTGTGTGTGTGTATATATATATGTGTATATACATATATATATTTAAACATATATATATATTTTTTTTTTTTACTTTCTTTCAGATTTCTTTTTACATGTGGCCCTAATACTCTTCCGTATATTCATGAGTTGTAATAAGTGTGTCGCTTTGTCCTCATCTTTTTAAATATTCCCATTTCAAACATGTAAACATGTTTTTTTCTGTATAGGCTCAGGTAACTGAACACCTGACTCACTCGTCTACTCACCATGCAGCCTGACATTCACCTGCAGCAGTGATGCCCGCCTTCAGGCCTCCTGCTCCTGTCCTCTGCGTGCTGTTGTGTGTGTCTCTGGCTCTGCAGCGCTCTGACATGCGTCTGGCTTATGTGACCCACAACAGCTTTTTCTACTACTCCTGCAGCCAGGACCCGCAGCCGTGCAGCGTTGCATCGCTGACAGACTGCAGATGCAAGGACATCCAGCTCTCCACGCTGCACCACCCTCAGTCGCACTCATCCCCCGTGTTCCGCATGAGACGTCTCACTGTTTGGTTCACGTCGCCGTCTAACACAGCTCGTCTGCTCAACAACTCGGAGGTCAGGCACCTCACTCTGATCCATTGTGGTGCAGGAGGATCCAGAGGGACGGCCTCGTCTTCCCTGCAGGGACATTTTGCTGTGCAGCACCTGGAGAGGCTGACGGTGGTAAACATGCCTCAGAGAGCGCCTCACCTCTGTCCAGATGCAAACAGAGCCAAGAGCACAGACTCAAACAGTGACACGGACACAGATAACGGTGCTCAACTGGGCACGAATAGCTACAACAGGGACAGAGACCCATACCTGGACCTGATTACAGACATGAAGAGAGATTCCTTGGATTTTCCATCAACCCACATCCAAGACATCTTCCTGGGCCGGGAGCTGGGTGCAGCCTATCATGAACAGGCCAGACTGGGAATTATCCACAGCTCCGTGCTGGAGTGGGGAGCCACAGTGAAAGCCTACACAGTCCAGACACACATAGACACGGATGGTTTGCTGCCATTTCCTGACCTCTACCTGCCAAAATTACCAGCAACACCTGTCATTTATGTCAGCTTTGTGTACTAACACCAAGCTGCTTTTAGATAATGAACATGAGCCAGTGTTTAGGACACGGATAAACCACTATCTCAAACTTCCTGCGAAAAAGGTACAGTCTGTAAGATAAGGCAACATCTATCTTACCTTTAACTTCCACACATGTAGTCTCCTACATGCCTATCTTCTTTTTTTTATTCTTTCATGTCTTCCCTTTATGGGTCACGACAGCAGATCATCTGCCTCCATCCCTTGTGTCCTGTTCTGTTACACCTACTCTTCATGCCCTCCTTAACATCCATGAACCTTCTCTGTGGTCTTT
Source organism: Microchirus variegatus (assembly GCF_963457635.1). Lineage (NCBI taxonomy): Eukaryota > Metazoa > Chordata > Actinopteri > Pleuronectiformes > Soleidae > Microchirus > Microchirus variegatus. The sequence goes on from NC_139812.1 coordinate 9,747,851, forward strand.
TTTCTGCCTAGCAACTCCATCTTCAACACCCTTTGTCCAATATATACATTATACTTTATTTCCAAACTATTCAATGAGCTGTCCCTAAAAAATGCTAATTTTGGTAACACTTTATAATAAATACACACTGTTAGCATTAGTTAAGCTTTAATAAATATATAATTCATCATTTGTAATGCATGAATACTCATTAGTATGTAGTTTATAAACACAGTTAGACATGTTTTACTCATCCCATCAGCTGAGGAACAGTGTCCAAATAGCTGCTGTACTCAAGCAGCCAATCAGCATCCACCTCCAACACATGAGCTCTTTGATTGACTTACAAGGGACTGCTGTCTCACCTCTCTCTGTGTGTCCAGCAGTCATTCAGTATATGAGTAAAACATTTATAAATGTGTTTATAAACTACATACTAATGATTATCAATGTGTTATGATAATAGTGTGTATTTATTATAACATGTAACCTTCATTTCTAACCCTGTCCACACAGGTCACTCCAGAATAAAAACCTCTGCATCTTCAGCTCTGTTGAAACCATCCAAGTTTCCTTATCCTCAGTCCTCTCTCCAGAGGATACACCGGACACCTTCTTGGCTGTGTTGCTCACCAATTCATCTGCATTTTCAGTCATCTGGTAACTCTTCACTACCTCTCAGATGCATTTCCTCCCTGAACTCTGCATAACATTCTACTTTTTTTCAGCTTCCACCATTTAAACCCTGGCTCTGCCTTCACTCGCTTTCTCGTCTTTGTTGTAGTCTCTTATCGCCTTCAGATTGCATCTTCTGCACAGTATATAATCCATCTGTGAACTTCTTCCTCCACTCTTATAGCTCACCCTATGTCCCTCTCTCTTCTTACAGTGTGTGTTTACCACAGCCATCCTTTTCGCAAAATCCCACAACCATCTCTCCTTCCACATTTCTCTCCTTGACCCCATACCAACCTCCTCATCACCTCTGTGATGTGATGCTGATAGCAGTCTGCTTCATCCAACGTACTCTTGTTTCTCTTCTAACTGACGACCTACGTTTTGTGGCAAAAGGCCTGTCAACGTTCAACATCACTCCTTCAGTTTCTCCATCAGCACTGGAGGCCGTTATTGTTAACCCAGGCTTCGACACATTCTGTGTTCTGCAGAATAGTTTTCAGTGGTCCACATATTTGATTTGGCCACAGTTGTATGCAAAATGCTTTTTCCTGACACAACCCTCCCACTTCTTTTTGAGCCTGGCACTAGGAGTACTCTGGTTGTCGCCCCCCAGTGGCCGAGTTAGCCTTCAATCATTAAAACTCAAAAACGTCTTTAGTTTGTTCATTGTGGGCCACTGTAAAAACTTGGTGGTCTAACATGGCAGCCTCTGTAGGAAGCACCATCTCCAGATGTTAATATAAATGGTCATTCTGGGGTAATGAAAGCAACAATTCCTAGTGTGATTGTACCCATTGTACATTAAAAGTATCACTATAATTATTTTGTCACCCAAATTTTACACACTGGACCTTTAAGACTGAGACACTGTGTGGATTCCTTCAAGCTGATATTAGAAGAAAAACAACACATACATGTGCCATGTGTGCACATATTTAGTCTATATGTAAAATTATTTTCGCCGCCTGCCAACCCCCCCACCTCCTCCATTTGAAGTGCACTTTATTTTCAAATTATATTAACAATGAACTGATATATATTATATTATTATATTATCCCCAAAATAAATGTTTTTTTTATTCCCCTGGTTTTCTGCTGCACAGCAAAGACATCCAGGTGTGTCTCAAAAACATCTGTAATTTAGCTGCTGAATTCACACTATCTATCCTAACTATCCTTAAGCAGATACTATACAAGTGTTGTCATGGATACCTGATTCATGTGTGAATAGGTTCAGTGAATGTGTGCTGTTTATTTAATTAATCAGTTTGAGGAAGTAAGAATTTGATTTGAAGAATTTGATCCACTGTTATTCTTTTCCCAAACAAGAGATTTTAAAGCTTTATTTTAACGTCTTGTCGGATCAAAACTGCTCTGTTCAGTCTTTATTATATTTCTTCATATAACAGAGAGAGGATTTTATTGCAAATCTACATATATTTCAGCTCAGAGTGAAGACACTGAGATCATTTTGAGTCATTAGAGCTGATTTTCCCTGCTGTCATACGTTTGCTACCGATATTGAACCACTAGGTGGCAGCAGATACATTTAAATCAAAAGACAGCGTTTGTTTTGCGTCTTATAATTTTATTTGAAAGTTATTTGTAACAACACACACGACATGTGTCATGTCATGACACAGCTCAGCACTTTAACTATGTTACGTGGAATGTTTATTGTATATTTTTTCTTTTATTGACAAAGGTACATTGCTATGTATGACCTGGTATTTATTCATTTAAAAGAAGTATGTACATGTTGACAACAAAAATAAATATTAAAAGAAATAAATTATTTACAGGTCACTTCCCTGTCCTGTAAATGTAGTACTTCATCACAAAAAAACCTACGTAATACTTCCAGAGTGCACAGTATTATAACCAGAATAATAATAATAACCTTTATATTTTATTTAATGTGTTTAATTGTCTTTGTGTGACTTTGCAAACTGGAGCTGCTTTATGCAACAAAAAAAACCCACATTGTTTTTGGACATTTTGCTGACAATAAAAAAAAAGGATCTCATCTAATGGAATTAAATAAACAAAAAATTCATTCAATCCATATTGAAATTGAAATACTTATGTATATATATATATATATGCATATTTATATATATATATATATATATATATATATGTACATGTGTGTGTGTGTGTGTATATATATTTATATATATGTGTGTATGTATATATGTGTGCGTATACATATATATATATATGTGTGTATGTATATATACATATATTTGACACATTAATCATGGAGCATGATTTGTCAGGTTCAATCCTGTGTGTGTCTGTGCGTGCGTGCGTACCGGCGGGCGTGCGTGCGTGCGGTGGATTTGTCTGTTTCAACGAGTGTGAGCACATTTTGCGCATAAGCGCGCGCGGCACACCTGCGGTAGAGCGTGGCATCTTAATGATCATAAACGTGCAGTTTCGTTCCCTCCATCGTCCGTGAATGTGAACTGACTCAGCCTGTTGATCCTGATTCACCTGAGAGAGAGAGAGAGAGAGAGAGAGAGAGTCAGATGATGAGGATGGTGATGATGATGATGTAAGGTCTGTGTGAACTGTGACCTGCACGTGAAATAATCTCAATCCGTGTGAACGCACACAGTAAATAGTGAAGTCTGTGTTTAAAGGTGGCTACAGGCCGAGAGTCCAGTCACTTGATTAGAAGTCTCTCTCTTTCCTTCTCTCCCCAGTCTTAAACCACGCTGCCGCCGTCTCCTCACCGGCAGTTCAGCAGTAAAGCATTTTTATCCTCACACGTTATTGTTCGCCGCCTCCTTGTAGGAGATGCGCCCATGTTCATTTTTTAAAAGGGCAAATCAGCCATAATTCAGTTTATAAACTGCGGCGCGCGGGGGAGAAATGCCTGCATGAATATTCATTAGAGTCGGCCGAACTGCCACGCTCGGTGATTCATTAGGCATATGTAAATATCACTCACTTTAATTGCCCCTAAACTGACTCAACATAATGTTGTCATTAGCAAATTATTACTTATTTGTGTTACTAATGGTACGGTATGGCGCGCGCAGTGTCGCAGCTATATGGAGTTACTTTTTATTATTAATCACAACACAAACACACTCATGTGGAAAGTGTATTATTTAAATAGTGTAACCTTTAAAACACTAAATTAAGAGTTTTTTTTTTTTTCAATCATAGGTTAAATGAAGTTAATTGTTAAAAACAATAACAAGTAAAGTGTATTTTATAGCTGTGTAAATGCCACAAGAAGCACAACCCTTAATCATTTTTTATGTTATTATTATTATTATTTATACACAGGCCTGTGTAAAAGACAGACAATCAAAAATGCTTAATCCACAACTCTCCATTAATAAACCGGTGTCTGCATCTAAATTATTCAGGCACTGATGTGCAACTGAAGTCCTTTAAAAGTGCAGTTCAATTAAATTTAACTGGAACCTGCAGATAAAAAAAAATAAAAATTGCAAACACTAAACATTTTAATTATGCACAGATAAGTGTTGACTATAGTTTTATATTTACTGTTCAATCTGCAGTATAGACTGTCTTAAACCTTTTTTTAAAAATTAAATTTTGACTACACGTTATAGACAGAAATGATAAATGTCACTTTGTGTACTGCAGTGTTGGATTAGTGGTCTGAAATACAGTCGGCATATGTTTGGTCTGTGCGCAAGTTTGGCTTTTTTCTGAATTCACAGGGACAATTCTCCAGGGATTAATTACATGTTGTGTATTTACAGCTGTGGGATTTATTTCATTGAACACAAAAAACAAAGCTGAGCATTAACTAAATCCTCTGACTCCATCCAACCAAACTAAACCCAAACTAGACTTTTCTTGTCATTTCTTTTCTCTCTTTTCTCCCCCTCTTAAATCCCTCCCCTGCTTGTCTCAGGCTGCACAACACGACTCAGTTTGGAGTTGTTTTATAGAGGCAGCAGCAGTTTGAAACAACAACCATGACAGAACAGGCCCACAAAACAGAGGGAGAGAAAGAAGGGGAGGCAGAGACAAATAACACTGTGTGTGTGTGTGTGTGAGGCACAGAGTGTGAGGGAGCTAATAAAGTAATGTGATGGATGATCTCCTTTCTCCCAGAGGGACCAGCACCATGTAAATTGGCCCACACAATGCATTATGGATAAGGCAGTTGAGATTATAGCTTGTTAATGTGCACCCACCCTCCCCACCCTTGTTCTTGCATCTTTCTCCCTCCCGCTCTCTCTCTCCCTCTCTCTTTCCATCCCTCTGTTTCGGCTCAGGCAGTGACATGGTCACCTCATTGTTGGGGCACGTGGGTCTTTTAGGTGCAGATGGAGAGGAGCTGCAGCGATCTGATCTGGCAGGTTTAGTATCAGGATGTTTGCGGAGCTGTGTGTGTGGGTGTGTTCATTTTTGGATGGCTGTCTTTGTGAGGCCCCCAAAAAACATAGAACCCTAGGAGTGAGGACATTAAAACCTGGTGTTAGGGTTAGAATTGGGGTTAGGTTTGAGTTGGGTTAGTTGTGATAATTAGGATAAGGGGATAGGGAATGCATTATGCGTGTGTGTCTGTGTGTTCATTCTTGGATGAGTTTTTTTGTGAGGCCCAAAACGACTTAGAAACCTATGGGAGTGAGGACATTTTGGGAAAGTGGGGACATTGTTGACGGTCCCCCATGTTCTGTCACCACTTAATATAGCCTTTTGAGTGTTAAAACCACCTAGTGTTAGGGTTAGGGTTAGAATTGGGTTTAGGTTAGAGTTAGGGGCTAGGGAGTGTGTTTTCTTGTGTGGGTATCTTTGTGAGGACCAAAGAACTTGGAAGGAAGTGAGGACACGTTGACAAAGACACATTCTGACACCCCTAAAAATGTCTTTTTCAGGGTTAAGACCTGGTTTAGGGTTAGACTTGTGTTTAGGTAAACATTGTTTTAGGCATTTTTTTGTGATGGTTTGAGTAAGAGGGTAGAGAATGTATTATGTCAATGAATGTCCTCACAATGACTGTATACAAACCCGTGTGTGTGTGTTAATATTCCTCACATCGTGAGGACCGACCTCCTGGTCAAAAACAGGATGTTCTCTCTTGTTGTTTGTGTCTTAGGCCTTAGGAGGACGTTTTGGCGAAATTAGCTCATTTTCATTTCCTGGTAAAACGTCAAAGATTTTAGGATTTAGATGTTCAGATGAAGTTTAAGTTCGGAGTGGTTGGTATGAGTTGTGGCTCAGCTCAGTTGGGCATTCGGAATGTCCTCACAACGATAGACAAACAAGCATGTGTGTTTGTGTGTTTCTGCAGCCAGCAGAGACAGTCGGTCAACAGGGGCCAGGGCTGTGGACATATGTCTCCTCCCTCCCTTCCAAACCCCCCCCCCCCCCCCCCCCATCAGTCGCCCTAAGAGGGTGCCAACCCATACACACACAACCTCCCTCCACCCGCTCCTCTCATACTTGCCTCCCTCCCTCCACCTTAGGCCGTTCCAGGGACCTGATGGACCATCTGTTGAAGTAGGAGCAGAGGAGCTGGTCTGCAGGAAATGCTACAGTGACATCTCTGTGTGTGTGTGTGTGTGTGAGAAGAGAGCGAGAGCCTCTGAGGAGATGGAGCACATATTGCGGTGTGTGTGTGTGTGTGTGTGTGTGTGTGTGTGTGTGTGTGTATGTGTGTGTGTGTGTGTGTGTGTGTGTGTGTGTGTGTGTGTGTGTGCGTGTGTGTGTGTGTGTGTGTTGGGGGTGTCCCTGCAGAAAGACTCTCTCAGCAAATCTGAGCTGTTATTTCTGCGTAAGTTTTCATCATTTAAAAATAATTGGTCATAAAGGACCGCACTATTAAAAACAAGTCTATACAAGTTATTAATGGACAGTATGTCATATTTTTGCTATGCGTTTTTATCATGCACCATTTGTTTTTATTTATTTTTAACCTTTTTATATACATGTTTTTCTTTAATATATATATATATATATATACATACATATTTTTTAGTGTATCCATGTACTTTTAGTCGTCAAGTGGCTTGTTTGATTTTTTATGATTTTTGTTTTACAACTTCTTAGTTGTAATTGTTAACATTGTTCAGAAAAGTGCTATAAATGACTATTTATCATTATTGTTAACTGACGGCATAGTGTATGTATCGGACCAAAAGTTACACAAAATCAAATCACCCGAAAGAGAAACCTAAATTTGTGTATAGATTGTACTCTAAGGAATCTTACTGTACATTATAAAGGATAACAAAGGCTATTCTATTCTACAGTATATAAAAGTACCATAATTACATACAGAACGTACAGTTTTCGCAGTCAAAACAACTGTTTTTGAACTGAATGCTTGACTTTTATTAATAGAATCCTACTTTCATATTTATATAAAGTATATACTACTATTTTATTTTGAAATGTGGTTGTGCTCCCTGTTTCCATTAACATTCTTTATGATTTTTGTTTGCCTCATACCAAAAGCACCACATGGTGTATTATCAAGACAAATAACCTGGAGAAAGACAGTAAAATTAGTTGCACTAAAAGGGTTTTTCATTTGGCATCTGACTACCAAGTGTAGTGTCCAGTGCAGGTCCACTGTAAATACTATTATTACTATTATTAAGTTTCATGTGGCCAAACAGTAACTCAATCATTTTTTGCTGTAATGGATCGGTTTACTCAAGAAATCTCCTAAATTGGTGACATGCTGTTATAAAGTGGTCAGTCGGGATTTGTTAAACATTATGTCATCTCTTTGCAGCATCATTCAGCAGCAGCTGAGTGCTCCTTTTAGTGAAAACAGTGTCCAGGACCCTGTAAGAAAACAGCTGAATGATCCCAGTGAGCGTTAAAACACCTGCACACACTGTGAGACTGAAGATCTGCTCAGATATTGGGATTTATATCTGAGAACTTAGTTATCTGAAGATGAGGTGAAGATATTAAACAGACTCCAGTCTGTTTTCTAAACGTTTGCATTTCCTTGCAAAACTATAATTGATTAAGAACCCAGTCTTTGCATCTAAAAATCTCACTATTTGAATCTAATTGTATGGCAAATGCAGTGTTTCTTGTTCCTTAGACATCGCATGTAAATTTACAATAGCACATTACAAAATGAAACTGTGTCACACTTTGCTTTTTTCATAGTTGACCTGCTCAAAAGTTGAAGCTACAACTAAATCAGGAGTGAGAACATGTATATATTTCAATAAAGCAAGAGTTGCAGCATACTTTTATTTTATTTTTGATTTGCATCACATGCTCTGAGAGGCAAAAACAATGTTTTCAAACTGTAATTGGTGGAAAACTGCAGCAGACAACAGACTCATTTCATCACTATTTGTTTCCCATTTACACTCAGTTAATATCAGCATACATTTTTCACCAGTTGATGAACAGAGAAGAATCAGCTAATGAGCAAAATAGTTTGAAAGTATTCTGAGTGTCAGAGAAGAGCAGAATCTCTCCAACCTTAAAAATCAGTGGTTACATGATATAATGAGGATTTAAAGTGTTTTCCCAGCTCAGGTTTAGCATGTGTGTGTGTGTGTATGTGTGTGTGTGTGTGTGTGTGTGTGTGTGTGTGTGTGTGTGTGTGTGTGTGTGTGTGTGTGTGTGTGTGTGTGTGTGTGTGTGTGTGTGTGTGTGTGTGTGTGTTGGCTGGACCCTCCACGGCTGTGTGTGTGGGTGGTTGCCTCCACCTATTACAACGGGTCACCTCTCTCTCATGGAGAGTTTTCACGGCTGTGGAGCGGATTAGGAGCAGGGAGACGGTCTGAGTGAGCGGAGGAGAGAGAGCGAGAGAGAAGGGAGGAGGAGGAGAAGAGATTACCGGGCAGGGTGAAGGAGGAAGGACGGACTCACAAAAAGGGAGCATGAGCATCTAACTCGAACATTTGTCAAAGATGTGAGGCTGACACTCATCCGGAGTGTCCGGGTGTACAGTGATGTGAAGGAACAAGTGAATGCTGGCATCTGATCACGAGTGGCTGCGTTGACAAAGACGTGAGGATAATCTTGGGTTAAAGAGAAACTACTAATTGAGTTAGGATTATATATTTTTCAACCTTCCACAATAAAGATGGTGGTCAAACAACAGGTATATTAGGGCTGGATGATTGCCAAATCCTTTAAAAAGACAATTAAGTTTCAAACCAGTAGATATTGATAATGATCACAATAAAATGTCAAGAGAGTGCAAGTGCGTGCACATTTGGGGATTAGGTAAATTGGACACTCTAACTTGACTATAGTTTTGCGTGTGAGGATGGCCGTTTGTCTCTATGGCTAACTTTACACGACAACGATCTGAACACAAACCGCAAAAGTGGCGTTGCGTTCCCACTTTTTATTTGGCGTTTTTGACGAGCGTCTTTGGGTGGAAATCTGCACGCACACGGTGATGCAAAAGTTTGTGAAATTTGATGTAGTATGCCACTATGTAGTATGTAATACATGCCAAAACATGATTTCAAAACATAAACATAATTTGCAGTCTGCAAAAGTTCTGTATGTTATTTGAACATTATTCCTGAGTCTCTGTGACATATTAGGAGGTTTTTACGGCCAGTGCTTTAGATTTATTACATAATGCACCTTTAAATATAGTTTTACGGCAAAGAAAAGAGTTGCTGAAACCTGTTCATTGTGGATTTAAGCTGGGCAGATCTCATGATGCTTATACAATCTAACAAACTTAATAAAGTCTATATAGATGCATAGATAGACAGATAGATAGATAGATCGATCTAGACATGAGTTACACGTGTCTATGTTTACAAACAAATAAGCAAATATATGTTAATTAACCCTGCTCTAATGTTAAGACTTCTGGCAGTGAGTGGACCTCTTGAGGTCATCTCGTAGGTTATGGTCTGGACTCTGACTGGGCTGATTTTCTTTGTTTGACTTTAGTCTGAACATCACTTATGTCCCAGTTCAGTATCACTGTCCTGGTGGACAGTCACGTCCATGACAGGACACTATGTTCTATGCAAACATGCACACATTTGCACATAGAGCACAAGACAGCACTGAATATTCATGATGTAGTGCTGCCCGAACAGCCAGAAGGGGTTAAACGAGAAGATATATATGTGTATATATATAATATATATATACGTTTCCTTATGAACTGTTTACTTCACATTTTAGTGACTTTGTGAACGGAGCCTGAAGGTGATTAAGACTTAAGTGAACCACACATTAAATGAGACAAAGTTTCTCGTTTACAATTAGGGTGTGAACTATGGTCTTAACTGCCGTTACACACACACACACACACAGGGAGCACTGGCTGCCAGTTGGTCTTAAAGAGGCAAATTCCTCTGCAGCATTTTCTCAACATCGTAAAGCGTCTGCTGTTAAAGCGATGTTTTTTCAATCCGTCTGCTCTCCCTGACATTTCCAGATAATGTTGGCGTTAGGTTGATTTGGGGGAATTTGCACACCATATGCTGCTGTGTCAAACACCTACATTTAAGCCGGCGATAGCTCTGCATTCCCTAATAGGAGCATCATTGCCGCTTGTTTATCTAATGCGCCTGTTAATGTTATTTATTGTGAGTTTGCCCGCTACCCAGCTCCTCCATGCATGCTAAGGAGACAGACATAAGATATGCAAATGCTAACGTCGGCCCAACTTCACGGCAGTAAAACAAAGCATTTGCATTTGATGTAGCACATAATAAACTGGTTATTAGCATTTTAAATGCGTCAAACAAAGTTGAAAAATGTGGCCTGTTTTATGTTGCTGCATGCTGACAAAAAACACACACACACACACACACACACACACACACACACACACACATACACATGCGACACATGCCCCGGAACACGTGCAGAAAAGTGTGCGTGTGCACACACATAAATATAAAAGTGCAGCACACGGGAGCAAAGTGGTGTCACGAGGCAGAGAGGAGCAGGAGGACAGATGATGCGTTTGATGAAGTTGTTTCTTCTCTCAGTCTCCGTCTCTTTCTCGCCATCATTCATCTCGGTGATGATCCATCCTTCCGAGCACAGGAGACACAGTCTGTTTCAGATTTGAGAAGAACAGTCTGAGTTTACCACCACTGTGTCTGCTCCACTATCCAGGATATGACCATGTCAAATGTTGGTATTACAAGCTTCATGAGACAAACGCAGTCCCACCAGCTGTTGTGAAACTCAAAGTGAACATTGACATCCAGTTGCAAATAAACTCCCATTTTGATGCCTTAGATTCAGATGCATGTGAGTCTTTGCAATAGATTAGATAGATAGAGATTAGAGATAGATTACAACATTTATATCATGTTCTATTGAAAAAAAACCTGCTTGAGACCATTCATTCCTCAGGAAAGTGATTAAGACATAGTCTCATTTCCCTTCACACCTCTGTCCTTCTTCCTGGGCATCACTTTCAAACTTTTTATAAACAATCTATTTAATTTCTTTGTGTTTTTCCTGATTCTCTAGGACATTTGGTTGCAATATGTGGCATATTTAAGGATTTATTTATGTGTTTATTTTTGCCCAATTTACTTAAAGGTGCCATATGTAAGAATGTGGCCAAAAACGGTTACTACATTCAAATTCAAAATACTGAGGTCTTTTAGGTTTCGTTTTCTGGCGTAACTGGCAACCCGTGGTTGCTCGGCAGCCGAGACTCTACTGACTGCAATGATTGGTAGATGGCGGTAGGTGGCGCCACATGCTAAAACATGATTTCAAAACATAAACATGATTTGCAGTCTGCAAAAGATTTTTTTAATGCAAATATTTTGGCTGTACTGTTGTTGTTGGTGAGTTCAGTTTGTTATATGAACATTATTCCTGAGTCTCTGTGACATATTAGGAGGATTTTATGGCCAGTTGCTTTAGATTTATTACATAATGCACCTTTAAAGCTAAGGTGTGTAACTCCTAGTTTTGTCCTCTCATTGGTCCATGTTACATCACACTACTGCAGTGGCTACAAACAGCCGGTTTTATTTATTTTGACTGTATCCAAAAAACACATTACAGACCTCAGTCTCGGTTTCTTCTCGTCCGATAATCCACAGCTTTGTCTAAAATGAGCAAAGGGGGCGTTGAAAGGCTTATGTTTTATTGCCCTCTGTTACCCAGAAAATCTCCGACAGAAGGAGCGCAGAAGGAGGAGAGGAGGAGCGCAGAGTGCAGGAGGAGAACTGTCTGAATTGGGTTTTCATTAGCAGATAATGATGTGATAATCTCTCTCAGAGAGGAACCAGGCCTTACAACCTGACACACACACACACACACACACACACACACACACACACACACACACACACACACACACACACACACAGGTTTGCAGCTATTCTTTTCAGCAAGGATGCTGCCTTGTTCCAAACCTTAAACATAACCATTTAATGCTTTGACCTAACCACAATTAAGGTTCTGGCCATAAACTTAACCAGTTCTTCAGAAATGAGGTTCTGCCTTGTGAAGCCCAGGTTTTGACCTCCCTCACAGGGTTTATGCCAGAAAAGGTCCAAAAGACACACACACACACACACACACACACACACACACACTGCACCTAATTGACTTATTTTAGACATCCTTACCAAAACGTTGTCCCATCCTTAACCATAAGTGTTCATATATGACCTCTTTGGGCTACCACAAAAACGAGCACATTTGCACGCACACACACGCACACACACACACACACACACACACACACACACACACACACACACACACACACACACACACACACACACACACACACACACACACACACACACACACACACACACACACACACACACACCAGCACTTAACCAGCCTCCAGCCCGGCCCACCAGCTCTTGCAACAAGCTTCTCCTTTTAAGTGTCCCTTTCAGTACAGGACAATCAGACACCTCCCATTGCCTCCTTTCAGGCCGCAGCTCGAACCTCGCCTCCTCTCCTCCGCCCATTCTCCTCCCTGTGTCACTTTGTGTCCGCTTACCCCCCTCGCAATGGGTGCACATGACCAGAAAATGAAGCAGGGGTCTCTGCAAGCGGAGAATGAAAGCAAGTATGTTTGTGTATTTGAGAGAAAGCGAGAGCGACGGAGAGAGAGATTAACGTGTCGGATTCATGCTGGTGTGATGGTGTGTGAGCAGTGTGTGTGTGTGTGTGTGTATTTTTTGCCTCTTTAGGACTTTATTCCTGGCACAGATACTGATCATAAGGATCAGTCGTCCTCATAGACACCAAAACCTGGTCCTAATGAGGTTGAACTTGATAATGCTTTTTTTTTTTTAATGAATTGAAGTCAATTCAGTTTCCTTACTGCACAAACCTGTGCGTATGTGTGTGTGGAAAAGTTTCCCATTTTAGGAAATGGACTCATGAGAAGATTGACACCTCTGTCACAAATACCCATCCTGTTTAAATCTGAGTTTAAACACATTTTTGACCTGTGGGGATGCATATAATCGGCATTCACTCTGTCCTGGGTTAAATCACTCTGCAATGCATGTGGGGGTTTTTCCACTTTGGATGAGCAGGCAAATGTTTTCTTCATCTGCTTCATTTCTGGCCACGATGCAAATTGCTGCATCATTTTTGGTGCAACACTGTAAACCACATTCTTTTTTCCAGCCCTTAGCATATAGCTGTTAGCCTATAATGAATGTGTGTAGCAGACATCAGTTTTTACAACGTGGAACAGCACTCGATATACTTTATTTCATCATTCGGATCAAATGAACGATTGATTGACAGAGAGATTGAAAAATTAATCACTGTAATTGTCACTGAGCTCCATGGATGTTGTGGGGTTTCTTTCTTCCTCTCTTCTGTCTCAGGGGTGGGAGAGAAAAAACCCCATCACAGGCCAGAACAAGCACTGGCAGTGGGAAAGGTGTTAATTGCAGTTCTTTAGCTGGTTCACCCAGGTTCAAGTATCTTAGGTCTACCTGCTAATTTTAGTGTCAGCGGTCATTTCGAGGTCATTTAGCATATGGTAGCATAGCTTGGCACGAAGACTGGAAACATCTGCTGGTCCGTGTCTGACTGAAGAAACTCAATACCACGTTGGTTTTTAAGCTGAATGGAAAACAACATAACATCAGGATGAGGTCAAATATTAGAAAACCAGAGGAGAATAAAAAATATTTTTAATTATTTTCTTAGTAGGTAATGGTAAATCTGTACTTACTTTTTCTATACTCAATTAAATTACAGTTGGAGAATTAAAGACAGGGTTCCTAACCTATTCCAGTCTTTTTGGCATTTAACAACAGCTGGGTATAAACGTTTACGAGGAAATAATGTATACATTAGAACTACCCTGATTATCATATAAATTAATGGTTTTATGGGCTTAAATTCAGGGCCCTGGGTTTATTTTATTTGTATTTTCTTTTAAGTGGGAATTAATCTAATAATACCCATTGTTAACATTGTCATTGTGGGCTGAAAAGTCATACATACCCTTTTTGTTACCAGTGATGTTATTGTTTTCACTCATCTGTCAATTTGGTGTTATGTGAAATGAGTCATGAGTCTTAAAATAATTATTAATGTTTATCTGTTTGCTTTACAAAAAGGTTGAAAACTAATATTGTATTACCTCACTATAAAGAAATATAAAATTGCAGTAAGGCTTTAGATTAGGGAACACATGCATATATGTAGCATACTAGCCCTTTATTAGTTATCATTAAGCACATATTAACACCATATAGGAAAAATCTTAATTCATGTGGTAATAGCGGTAGAATAAGGTGTTAATACGTGCTTAATGATTACTAATAAAGGGCTAATATGCTCTTATATGTTAGTAAGCACCTAGTTAATGGTGAATATGTGTTCCTTATACCAAAATAGCTAAGTACAATTAGAAGAAACCACTTTATTAAGTTTGTTAGTTAGTGTTAACATCATGAGATCTGCCCTGCTGCGGGATTGAACAGATCTGTCAGTCTTAGTTGGCAAAACACGGATTCAAATTCAAATTAAATTGTTAACTTTTCCTCACATCAGTAAACATCGCTCTTTTCCAGAAAGACAGTTAGGGAACACGCGACGTGTGCAGCTGTGCGTCGGGCTGGAAAATATACAGTATGTGAGAAAGTGTCCTTGCTTCTGTTTGATGAAACTTTTCATCAACATGCCTCAGAAAGCTTTGAGCTGCCAAATCTCCATCAGAGCGTGTTCAGACAAAGAGAAGTAACAACATGAAGGTATGTTTTTTCCATTACTGAGATGTTAATTTGACTTGTTTTTGGCTAATTAACGCCAATGTCTTCCAAGAATAAAACAGCCCCGCAAATATTAATTAGTACCTCAACATTGACTGTGAGGTCTGTAATTAAGGAGCTTTTCATCGTTTGATCATCACTATAATTAAAGGGCTAGTGGTATTTTCTGAACGTTTGTTACATTTCTGAAAAACAAGAGAGAGAAAGACAGAAATCTTATTGATATTCACTTTTTACCCAGAATACAGTGAAACAAGGCTTTTAACAGTTAGAAACATTTCTCAGAGTTGAGGCACGGCATTTGTGTCTCAAATGTTACACAAAAAAATTATTATTATTATTATAATAATATAATCGTTGAAATACTTTTCTGATGGAAGATGGAGCGTTTCACTCTCACTTCTTGTGTTGATGTTTTCCATCTGCTGTTTGAATCGTTCAGCTTTTGTGAAATCTCTTTTTGAGCGACTTCAAACTGCAGTTTGACGCTCTCTTTAATGGGAAACATGAAAGGAGCACGGCCCAACAGTTACATTTGGTCAGATATGTTAGAGGATTACAATAAAAACTTAACTAAACCTTATAATTTAATTTAATCTGCATGTAAGCAACATCTGTTTCCTAATGGAAAGAGTTTGATTTTTTTTTATATAAATGCATTAAAATGTGAGGATAAATGAAAAAAACTAATGACAAATATATGCTCATTTTGTAGTTCTGGTCAACAAACAGTTGGTAAATGTCTCTAGCAAAATAGAACAGAATATGTACATTCTCTTGACTTTGCTGCACATATATGTGCTGCATGAATGTGTGAGTGAATGGGTGAACTGTAGTGTAAAGCACTTGATTTTGGTCATGATTCCATGCTGTACTTGTTACAGCATCAAAACATGCAGTAGACCATTTATCATGTAACTGAATCTGGATATTTTTCTCATATATCATCCTGGCCTAAAGAAATCCACTTAATAACAGTTCACTGTTAGTCATCAACGAGACTTACAGTCATTTCCATAACACTTGTAATAACTGACACTATAAATATATATATATATATGCCTGAAGTCAATGTTTTGTAGTTTGTTTCACTCCGATGACTTTGCCTGTGACCTTGACCTTGTGTCTCCCTCCAAGTGTTGATTGTCTTCTGACGAGCGCTGAGCTCCTTTCAGCTCAGAGTTCAGCCGATCAGTTAAAGCCGTCAGTGATAGTGAAACTTGTTGCTAACTGTACTGTCTGTCTTCAAATGCTGATTGAGGTGGGGGGGGGGGGGCTCTATTCACTGTTTACTGCCCTGAGATCATTAGAGGGGACCTTGTTTCCTTGCCCACCCACGAGACAGAGAGAAAACCTTATAGGCTCACTGTAGACTTTATTTAAAAAAGAAAAGATCATTCTGGAACTCAATCACAATCACCCAACATATGAATCCAAGTTGGATGACGTTTCATTTTAATTTAGGGGAGAGTCTGGAGCCATTTTCCAAACCTGCCATTGCAGAGTGAGCTGCACATACACGACACTGGTGCTCTAATGTTGTGGCTTATCCTTCAATATCTGTGGTCTTGTTTTTTTACAGTTAATACAGTTTATCATTAGCTCCTGATGACATTGTTATGACACTGTTGTGTTGGACAGAAATCTTATTAGGCAATCATGCTTCAATAACGTGTGTTTTACAACTCTGGACTCCATCTATCCAACACTTAAAGGGGGTTGGAAGGATGAGGGCGAGCCGGCTGAATGGATTGATGGATGGATGTTTGTAGATTTGTCAGTTCTGGTGCAGATTAATGAACAGAAATAGGTATAGTTTTGTATGTGTATTGTGAAAAGAAAACAATTTTCATAGAATTTCTCATGCACTTCTAGTCAAGAACATCCTCTCAAATACATTCAAATGCAAAGCATTCTCACTTGAATTTGGATTAACAATAATTATTCCCGTATTGCTAGATTATTTACCTGAACCAACATTTTGAGCCATTACTGCAGGCAACATGTTCAAGTTTCACCCAAAATCTGTTGTGATTTTTTTGTTGTCGTCCAAAACAGTGATCATATCCTTGTAGTTCTGGCAGCTCTTTTACTGCCCAGAGAACTGGCCTGATAGGACTAAGCGCTAGAGAGAGGGAAAAAGAAAGAAAAGAAGAGCGCAAAGAAGAAGAGGTAGAGGCAGAGAGTCCCAGAGAAGGAGAGAGGGTTTTTTTAAAAAAAAGATGCAAACAGAGGTATTAAAGGAAAGCGAAGAGCCTCTGCAGTGAAAAGAGCACATTAGGGGCGACCTGCTGTGACAGTAGTGAGCGGAATGGTGAATAACTGCCTCCATTTAGACCAGTGTCCTGGTGGTGTGGAGCTGGGCGCCTCAGATGGACACACACACACACACACACACACACACACACACACACACACACACACACACACACACACACACACACACACACACACACACACACACACACACACACACACACACACACACACACACACACACACCTTCTCTGAGCTCTCCTCTGTCCCTCTCATTCACACATTTCTCCACATTGGCCGGATTAGGAACACTTTCTCTTGGGTGTGCGAGGCTGCCCCGCACACAAAGAAACACTTGGGGACAGGATTAGTAGGCTTACAGCGGATTCACATATGTCCAGTTCAAGCAATTGGTATTCAAAGCTTTACACGTTCAAATGCCACCAAGAGAGAGCAAAGCCGACGAGCGCTTTTCTTTGCATTGGCAGCACCTTTATGAGAAGGGCTCTTTTGCTGGGCCAACAATGAGGCAGTGAATACACATTTTTACTGTTCTACCAGGGGGATCTTATTGGAGACGGATAGAAGGCTGAGCAGAGTCTGAGGCAGACTTTATTATCCAGGTTTGAAGTGCTGGCTGACTGGACTGGCCGTGTGTGTGTGTGTGTGTGTGTGTGTGTGTGTGTGTGTGTGTGTGTGTGTGTGTGTGTGTGTGTGTGTGTGTGTGTGTGGGTGGGTGGGTGGGTCTACGTAGATGGATGGATGGAGAGACAGACGGATGGATTGATGGAGGGATGTTGAGGTGGTGGTCAAAGGAGGAGTGCTTCAGTAGTTACTTCCACGTGTTATTGTTCTTCCACTCCACCTCCACAAAACAGATCTGGAGGAGACTCTTCAGAGTGGAGAGAGCGCTCTCTCAGCAGCTCAACATAAACAATGACTGACTCACTTTAGTGTCACAACATTTAGACATCACTGTGTTCCCCAATGTTTCCTGGTAGCAATACGTACTTGTACACTGAAAAGAAAACGGTTGACAAACTCAACAAAGTTGTCTTCATATCACTTAACTTAATTCAATTAGGTGTCACCAATTGAAGAAATATTTTTGAGTTTGTCAACCATTTTCTTTTTTTCAGTGTATTTATTTTCATAATTTGGTATTTAAATGTTGATGCTCATTAATATGCATTATCCCCACTGAAATAAATAAATAAATAGATTATCCCCTGAGGCTTTAATATTTTACAAATATGTCGTTTTTCAGTTGAGTCCCTGCCGCCTGTAATTTTTGTGCACACCACTGTTGTATGTAGTTTTTTTTTTTTTTTTTTTTTTTTTAAAGAATGGCAATAGACAAAATAAAATAAAACGTTCCTATTATATTTGAGACTATATAATAATATGAATGAAATGAGTGATGGCCCCTTAAGAATGCCATGAAAGGACTAGAGGTTTTTACGAGGGTCCGGCAGACATGAGGTATCTGGGTAAACTCTGACGCCCACATGCTGCCATATGGCCAGCAGAGTGCCGGAGTGTCGGAGCGGCCGTGTTACCTCTGTCCCAGCGGAGGCCCTGCTCCCCTGCTGCAGCGGGAAAGGACAGGAGCCGCCGTTGAATGGGGAAACAATATCCCCCCTTTTCACCATTCCTCGTCATTCCATCGGGAAACCGTGATGCAGCGGCCGAAGCGCGCGGGGACTTCTGGTGTCAGTGGACATACACACCACTGTGTGTGCGCGTGCGTGCGTGCGTGTGTGAAAGAGAGAGAGAGGAAAACATGAAGAGGAGGAATGGAGCATTTTTTTCAGGACCGATAGATCAAAACTTGTTTTTAAAACAGTCATTTTACACAAATGTATTGCTCTTGTGCGTAAGATTTACGCACAAAATGCGCAACAGACGGCAATGTTTTTTTTCCCAGCTGCTGCAAAAATTAAATTAGAGGAAAAAAATATTCTTAGGAAAGACTTTCTAGTAAAAAAAAAATCTCATGAGAGAAATAAAAAGATAGAATTTTAAAATGATTTACTTGTATTACAAGTCTCAACCAGAAAGAGAAAATGCGCACCAGACTAAATCTGTTTTCTGTTGTTGGGAAAATAAAATGCATTATTAACACTTTATATGACAAGTGTTACTATTACAAAAATAGAACGTTTCAGAAGAGAAGAGAAGAGAAGAGAAGAGAAGAGAAGAGAAGAGAAGAGAAGAGAAGAGAAGAGAAGAGAAGAAGCTGTGGCCTCCAGCAGTGTTTTGACAATAGCCGTGAATGGTTGCGCACCGTGGTCACCGGGACAGTCAAAGCACACCGCCCCCTTTTTAACGGGCACGTCATCCTCCTAACGAGGCGTTATGAATAGGAAAGCCGCTTTTGTCTGCCCGCGTGTATAAATACCCTCTAACAGCGTCCTCCTCACCGCAGACACACACACTAACAGAGAGAGAGGCAGGCGCAGAGAAGAAGAAGAAGTGGTCACTGATGTGATTGAAGGACGGAACTTGGGATACGGACAACATAGGGTGACTCTAACGACTTACGCGCCAGAAAGTGAGTGAGTGAGGAGAGAGAAGGGAGAGGAGACAGAGGAGGAGAGAGAGAGAGAGAGAGAGAGAGAGAGAGAGAGAGAGAGAGAGAGAGAGAGAGAGAGAGAGAGGAGGAAGCCAGGACGCGACCTCCTACCCAACCTTGGAAGAGAACCCATAAAATGCATTCAGACTCCAGCCCGAGCAGCAGAGCCTCTTCCCCGGGCATGGACCGCATGTTTCTCCGAGACCACCTCCCACACCACCACCACCACCTCCACCACCTCCACGTAGGCTCCTCCGTGTCCTCCTCCACGCAGAGCGAGCAACTGCGCCAGAAGATAAGCAGTGACCTGCTCACTGGAGACCCCAAGTCAGTGGGAAGCAGCAGCAGCAGCAGCAGCAGTAGCAGCAGCAGCAACAAGTACAAACTGAAGAAAGCAGTCACCGAAGAGGAAATGTACCAGCTCCGTCTCAAGATCAACGGCCGGGAACGGAAGCGCATGCATGACCTCAACCTGGCCATGGACGGCCTGCGCGAGGTGATGCCCTACGCGCACGGGCCCTCGGTGCGGAAGTTGTCCAAGATCGCCACGCTGCTTCTCGCCAGGAACTACATCCTGATGCTCACCAGCTCCTTGGACGAGATGAAGCGGCTGGTGGGTGAGATTTACGGCGGCCAACACTCGGCCTTCCACTGCGGCACCGTGGCTCACCCCGCCAGCGCCGGTGGACACTCCGGGGGCCCCGCCGCTGCAGCCGCAGCCGCCGCCGCCGCTGCCGCAGCAGCGCACCAGGTGCATCCTCTTCTCGGGAGCGCGCTGTCCACCTCCACATCCTCCACTCTGTCGAGCGCGCTCCCGGGGCTCACGTCTATCCGGGCTCCACACCCCCTGATGAAAGGTTCCCCGGCTGCGCCCCCGGCCTTACAGCTGGGTTCTGGCTTCCAGCACTGGGCCGGGCTGCCGTGTCCCTGCACCATCTGTCAGGTTCCCCCTCCCACGCACATCCCCATCACCTCCACCGGCCTCACGAGACTCACGGGGGAGGGCAAGGACGGGATGAAATGATGCCCGGACTGTCTGCTGTGACAGACGATGTTTGTAAATAGACACCTGACTGAGGGCATGATGATGATGATGATGATGATGATGGGGATTCGGCCTCACTGCTGCATGCTGTTATCGTCTGTTTTCTTGTGTGGCGTAAATGAGAAAAAGACAGTGTTATTTTCTACCTTGTAACAAGGACTTCTATAACGACTGATGATTTAGTTTCACCAGTTTCTGGTGAAACAAAGTTTCTGTGTTTAATGCAACAAGGTTCCAGGAGCCTGCTGTGTGTGCGTGCGTGTGTGTGTGTGTGTGTCACGCGCCACAGTGTGACAGATGACGGCGGTTGTTGCATGAACATTTTCATTTCATTTGACTCTTTCTTTGTATCGTCATTTTGTGAAAACGAAGAATGCTCACTGTGCCTTGTACCAAGGATTTGGTTTGTTTGTTTTGTTTTTAAACTTGAGTTTTATGTGTGAAAATAAATGTGTTGGCTAAATGTTTCTGCCACCGCAAGAAATTTGTATTAAAATCTAAGTTTTTAGATTTCTTTCTTTTATGGTTGTTTTATTTTGTAAATCATTGTGTGTCCACTCGTGCTCTTCTTTCCAGGTTTTAATTCTGTATTTTATTTTTGCATGGTTGTCACAGCATGGTTGTTTTTTTTGCTGAATTGAATTTGTTATGCTCAGAGACCCCGTGTCTTTATTTTTGTACATTGTTGATGACTAATGAAATATTTATTATCGCCCAGCGTCCCTGGATGAAATTTCAATAAAACTGAAATTATCGATCAAATCCACTTTTGTCTTTCCTTCAAAAAAAAAAAAAGCCTCTCTGATCACTAAATAAATAAGTTTCAGTGTCTGCATCACACTTCCTGAAACATGTGGGTCAATTTTACTCATGGGTTAAATATGCTACCGAATATTTACTTGATATTACACAGATGAATATTATAGCTAATAACGGCCCAATCTGTTAAAACAGAAATCAGATTAACATCAATGTTTCTTCTGATTTCAGTCACAATATTTTTCCCCCACATATTGAATGTTATTTTACACTTTTACAACATAAACTATAATTAAAAAACGTCAATTTGTGTTTTTATTTAGTGACTAATTCCCCTTTAATCCATTACTTGTTATCAGGAAATAAACGAAGATGGTTAAATTCAAGTGTAATTTAACATGACATTCTCAGAATATGTTCTCAATAAAAGTGAGTGAACGAAAATCACTCGGATAACTGACATTTTGTGTATATAATTAAAATGACATGTTCATATGTATAATATAGAAATAACAGCAATTATATACTGATTTAATAGTTGTTGTTTTTACATTTATAAATACGGTTAAAATAAGTGGAGCTGCAGGTCATTTATTCTGCGACTACAAACCATTTAACCACTTTAAAACAATTATGAAAAATAAACCTGATATTTCATGAGCAGGTCATTTTTTATCTGTGCGTAAAAAAGGCTCCATGTTTCACAATACTGTGATGGTCAGACAACATTTAATTTAACATTTCCGATTAGACAAGATTCATTTTTTTTTTTTTTTCTTTTTTTGTTAAAAGGGGAAAGTACGAGGATGAAATGAAATGAAGGAGCGGGCCGCAGCCTTAATTCAGCCCCGGCTGAATTGTTTCTCTGGAGCAGAGAGAAAGTGAATCCGCTCTGGGGAGCGCAGAGCAGTTTGTCCGCCGCGTCCCTCGGGTGTTTGCGCGTCTCATCTCTGCAGCGACAGAATGTATGTTTGTGGAGATTACAAGTTAATTGTTCATGGGGGACCGCGAGGAGAAAACCCCATCACAGAAAGGCGTCGGGATTACAGGCTGCTAAACGCAGAAGATTATACATTCAGAGCCCCTCCTCGGCCTCAGCGCATGCAAATGAGTGCCTGGATTAAAATAAAAGAAATGAAGAAAAGGAGAAGAAGCCCCCTTTTGTAACTTATTTGAGGGAAAGAATCACAAGTTGTGCAGTGGCTCAGTTGAGAACCGAGTGAAAGAGTTCATTTTACATTTTCTTTTTGTCTTTAGGAATGAGTCTGTCGCTCGCAGGCTGCCAGATGGGATGTAAATAGCTGGGTTGCTGCAATGGCCTTTTAACCACACAACACTGAGGAGGATGTTGTCAAGGGAAGCTGGCGGTTTGCGAGTTAATAGTCATGAGTTGGGGTAATTACTTAAGGTTTATTATGCTCTGGTTTCAAAGGAAATGGACTCTTCAATGGGCCGAGAAATACTTCTTAATTCTGGCTAATTAGGAGCTGAGTGAAGGAGAGACAACTGCTGCTGCTGCTGCTGCTGCTGCTGCTGCCGCCATCAAGCTCTCCTACATTCATGCAGGGCATCATTTGTAAGTAATCCACAAAAAAAAACAGACAGGCACATGTAAATAATGAGCACAAGACAAATGCAAATCATGCTCTATCATGAATCATGTTTGCTGCTTTATGCTGGAAGGGTATAATCTTGCATTTGACTCCCATAAAACATATGGTGACAGGACTCAGATAGATAGACATATAAGAGAAGAGAAGAGAAGACAGTCAAGATAAAGACAATAAGTAAATTAATAAAAAACATAGATTTCCAGTACAATATATTAACAATAAAAATACTCTTTGTTTGCACTTTACAGGAAGATAGACATAACATTCAGGAGGATGTGATAATGATGCAGCATCACCAGGAAAAAGTCAATGATGAACGAGAAAAAGCAAAGAGAAAGAGAAAAATATGTTTGTTTCACGTGTAAATGTAGAAGTCTTTTATTTGCACTTTTCCTTTCCACGGAGTCTCTTCACTAAAGATCTACAGCAGGCAAAAAAAAACCACACACAACACAAAGAAAACAAAAGTAGGCTCATGTGTGAACTGAGGAATTAATGAGGCAAAACAAACAAGGTGTCAAATCACTGTAAGGAAACTTGGAGCTCAACAGGACAGAAGGGACACCCATTCAGAGCATCACACACACACACATATATATATAACTGTCCTTGCTATGGAAGAACATATTGAAATCCATAAATTTACATACATATAAAAGATAAGCCAATATATGCAAAGTGTGAAAGTGAGAGTCAAGTAATTATGCATAATTGTGAAGAAAATGTGCAAAGTTGAGAAGCCTCAGGGACTGAAGCTCAGATTTAAAAAAACAACAGAAAAAAAAACAGTTGTCTATGCAATTTATGTAAACAAAAAATAAAAAACAGAGAAAAGATATAAATCCAACCTAAATCTGTAGTAGAGTCACTGAATGAACTCTCTTGAAAAATGACTGGTCTTTTTTCAGAGCGCGCACACACACACACACACACACACACACACACACACACACACACACCTGTTACTGGACACTTGATCAACAATTTCTTCACCCCCCTACGCACACACACACACACACACACACACACACACACACACACACACACACACACACACACACACACACACACACACACACACACACACACACACACACACACACACACACACACACACATAAAGCAGCATCAGTTAAAACACCACAATAGCAGATGCTTGCCAGCTCTATCACAGATATGAGTTTAGAGCGCCGCAGCTATAAGGCCTTTTAGTCAAATATGTACAAACAGTAGCTGCATTTAAGGCTTCCATAACTCCAGGGTTTGTATAAACATCTCATTTGGCAACTGCTGCAGATGAGATGTCGCATTGAGTCAGAAGAGTCCTGCCTGCCTCTGTGTGTGTGTTTGTGTGTGTGTGTGTGTGTAGTGAAGTGTTGTGCTGGTTTGTTTATTCTCTTGCTCAGTGTGCTGTTGCGGGGCCGATGCCTGAGGGCAGCAATTGAAAATAAATTTCAGTTGAATAAGGGGCTGCATCAGTGGAGCTGCTACTAGAACAAAAGCAGTTGAGGGGATAAGTTATTGACCAAGCTGACAGCCTGAACGAGGCTGATTATAACCGCCTGGTCATGCTCTCTCTCTCTCTGTGTGTGTCTCTCTCTTCTCTCTCTGTAATAGTCATGTCAGTAAAGCAGGTGCAGAGGCCATTCCCCTTCTGAGTCTACCTCTCTTTATCTCTCTCTCTCTGTGCCCTCAGGGAGGCCCCGGGGCCCTCGGCCCTCCTATCCTCAGCTGATGCCACAGACTAATGTTTAACCCATACTGCCAAAACAGAAAGCATATTTCCATCATAAGAGCGCTTTGCCATTGCCATTAGCGCCGGAGCTCATTTGCATGTTAATTGTGCAGTTAGAGAGGTGCTGTTGACACTTTCCTTTGTCCACGCAGGGTCGCGGTAAGTGAGAGGATGGGGCCGCAGAATGACATCCATGTGTGTTATTGTTTCAGGCTGGTTGTATCATCTGCTGTCATGAGACAATGGAAACATGCAGATGAAGCTCGTCTAATGTGGTGTTATATTCTTGATGCTGGATTTTAAATACAGCTCCCATCATCAAAAAAAAGTTAACTTAAATCAAAATACTCAGGTATGAAGACCAAAACACTGTGATATTTAGTTTTCTCTTGATTCTTTTTTATTCATTGTGATATATGAAGCATTTATTGATTGATTTTGATGTATGCAGCAACCCTGAGCCTTAAACAAATGTGTATGGTATTGTATCCTATCCTATCCCATCACATGGTATGGTATGGTATGGTAGATCAGGTATAAAGACCAAATTATATTTATTTTCATTAATTGTAATATGTGAAGCATTTGTTTATTGATTTTGACATATATGCAGCAACACTGAGCCTTGAACAATTTTCCCCATGGGGACAGTAATGTGTGTCATATCATATAGTACTGTGAGAGGATGGAGTGACTTCCATATTTGACACTCTGGCACTGGAATGTATATAAAAGTCTCATCATTAAAACAAAAGTGTACTTAAGTGAATCAAAGGTTCCTCTTACATCATCATCACATCTTATTATCACTGTGATTAACAAATGTCTAAGTTTGTCACAATATTACTCTGGGTTAGGGTTCGGGTTCCTATCACTATATACTGTCTATACTATTATCCTGTAATACAATTAATACAATGATTATTCATTCACACGACTTAAAGATCAACAACAGTTTTCATAAAATACATTTTTATTAATAATTGTGTTTTTTTTGTGTACATTTTATATGATTGTAATTTCGACTCAAAGAAATCAAGACATCTGGCTGATTACAGTGCATTATATACACACACGTCGTATACATTTGTCAACCGTGCAGCACTCTTACAGCAACCAAGAACGGACAGGTTTAAAGTGTGCACACAAAGACATCTTTGCACACAGAACACACTTTGATTAGTCCACATACAAAAACCCATTTTGATGTAAGTTTTGTGTAATAAATACAGATTAAGCCACAGAGCAAGTGCACGTGCCTGTGTCCGTGTGTGTGTGTGTGTGTGTGTGTGTGTGTGTGTGTGTGTGTGTGTGTGTGTGTGTGTGTGTGTGTGTGTGTGTGTGTGTGTGTGTGTATCAGCAGTAATATCCTCCTACAGTGACTGACAGATGGCGTTCAGTGTTTGGCCGTAAATGTGCTCTCTGAGTGTTTGTCTGTGTGCCAGTCGCCTGCAGTTTGGAGACTCCCCGTGAGAGTCTAACTGTCCTGACACTGCTCAAAACCAACTGTCCTTGATTGTCCACTATAGATGAACCACAGTGTGTGTGTGTGTGTGGGTGTGTCTCTGTGTGTGTGTGCCTATATTGTACATGCATACGTATGCTGCTCTGTGTAAGCGGTGGCCTTCTGGAAGTTGAGCAGACCATGGGAGCAGATGTTAGTGAGAATGAATCTGTGTAAATCTCTGGCTACCACATGCTTTAAATATGACTCTCTGTCATCACAATGCCACAGGGAAAACTGAACAAAAAAGAGGATAATCGTATATACATATTCTAGCTATTTGTTACATATAGGAAATATTGTGAGTATATGTATGTGTGTGTGTGAGTGTGTGTGTGTGTGTGTGTGTGTGTGTGTGTGTGTGTGTGTGTGTGTGTGTGTGTGTGTGTGTTGAAGTGTGTGTCAGCGCTGTGGTCTGGCACAGTGCTGGGTCACAGTCCCTTCTCAGCAGGAGGAGTCGGTCAACAAAGTGAAACATGGTCGTGCGGAGGCCGCGCCTCGACTGAAGCCAAGAACAGACAACACAAACACAAATAGAGAGATCAGACCACGTCTTTATGCGGTTCGGTCCAATTTTTTTTCCTTTCTTTTTTGTAAGTGTTTGATTATGTTTTCTTCAGTAAAAACAAAATGAAAAGAGGGGACACATTTGTTTTTGAAATGAAGGGAGTTTGAATGTGGACCAAGCTTCTTTTTTTTTTGGGGACGGGGGCTTTGAAGGCAACATGAATGCCATTAAATGCGTTATGGTCATTAAAACAGTAAACTCACTTTCACTGTGCAACAGAGAAGTTTAGTCGATCATTCTGTGTATCCGGGTAATTATTATAACACATGAATCTGGATAACTACAACATTAATCATAATAATGACTATATCTTCTCTTAGAGTAAGATGACTTCCCTTTCCCATATAAAGACTTTTTATACTCTATATATTCTATTTATTTAATTACTAAGTGTGATATGTGTATTTATGTATTGATTGTGATGTAAAACAAAGTTTCCCACAGACATAATATTGTACTGTATCACATCGAATCATGTGATCGTGGTGTAGAAGAACAGATATTGTGTAGAAGCTCACAGTAAAAGCTGCAAGTTACTGTACTACATTGTACTACATTGCAGTAACAGCGTGGTAGTGCAGTACTATCTCATTTCTGTAGTAATCACCTAGTAATAAATTGATAATAACAGTAGATACATGTGATTCATTTTGATCCCCAAATATTTTGGTTGCCTATAATGATTCTCAATACCTGATATAATTGTAAAATAACATGGCATTACAGTAAAACGATCTCATTGTTATTTTACATATTTAGAAATAGGTTAGTACTGTAATATTACTTCCCAATCACAAAGTATTACCATGTTGTTACTGCACTGTGATGTAAAGTGTCACCAGATGGAGCACAATAAAAAGAATGGGGGCTGCTTATGTACATTTTTGTGTTACATGCGGTGACGTCCATTCATCCATTATTTAAAGCATGTATCCTTCGAGGGGCACTTGGGTGAACTGGAGCCAATCCTCGCCAGCACTTGGCGATAGGCAGGATTACCCGTTAGAGAGGTCACCGGCCTATCAGAGGGAGGGTCCTAGTTCAACTGGGGATTGGGAACTTAGAACCAGTGCTTAACCATACTGCCCCGAGTGGTGACACTAAAACACAGAGAGAGAGAGGGGCGCTGTATTAAAAATGAGTTTTCTGCAGCTTTTTCCTCTTCTGTAATTGAACACGATAAGACGGATTCAAAAGGGCCTTGGGGAATATCACTAAAAGCAGTTAGCAGCAGTGTAAAAACAGACATGACACCCTTCCAACTGGAGGTACGTGGCTTGGCATGAGCCCACAGTTACACCCTGCAGCTCATCTAACCTTTGTCCATCATCCATCAGTTGGCAGCAGAAGCAGCACAGACACTAGACCTCTTCACTCTCGTTTCACTGTGTCCAGATGTTCCTTCACGCTGACGGAACCAGATGATCTGACAGGGACAGATCTAAATAAAGGTTTCCAACAAAGGAAGTCAGTCACGTTTAAGATTCCTCTGAGGATTTTTAACTTTCTCATTACACCTCCTCAGGTCTGACTCTGAGCATGCGATCTGGCACTGCTGTTAACCCAGGCGTTAGTCTGCGAGCTAACCCTCTTCGTGAGCTGGCGCTGGTGCTCAAGCAGACATTAGCCTCCTCCC
The DNA here is from genome assembly GCF_963457635.1 of Microchirus variegatus. Classification (NCBI taxonomy): domain Eukaryota; kingdom Metazoa; phylum Chordata; class Actinopteri; order Pleuronectiformes; family Soleidae; genus Microchirus; species Microchirus variegatus. The sequence continues at coordinate 9,776,388 of NC_139812.1, forward strand.
TCTGGCCACGATTCAGCTGGCATGTTCGGACCTCATTGATGGCGCTGCCAGGCGGACTCCGTCACAGTTGGTGATTTTGATCAAAATCTACGGTAACAACACCCAGGCAGCTTGTTGGAGAACAAACAAACGTGTAATAATGCGTAATAACATGTTTTTGACGCTCTGGACGTGGGTGGCTGTTGGTGGAGGGGGCTAGGAAAAAAAGATACACTTTTTATCACCTCAGAGATGTTTGTGTGTGTGTGTGTGTGTGTGTGTGTGCGTGTGTGTGTGTGTGTGTGTGTGTGTGTGTGTAGCCTTAGCCGTTTCAAATTGCAGAATGAATCTCTAAAGCAGGAACTGCCTAAAGTGCGACCCACCTAATGTATACTAAACATGAGAAAGAAATGCTCCTTCATTTATTACTATTTCTTTATTATTTTTTAATGAGTGTAAAGCGTCAGTGTAGCATCAGGCAGACCAATACTACACAGGAGGTCAGCTCCATGTGTCACACTCATGGTCACTGACATTGAAATTGGTCATTTGGTGGAAAGTTGGACATTTGTAATTATTTTTCATGTGTAGTTCAGACACTAATTGTTTGAAACTTCTCCGAAACGGCTCCTAAATGGCTGATATGTAATGTAATGGATTCCCCTTCAAAATAAAGGTTTGTGACGGAGACATTTAACTAAGTTGTATTGAACTATGTTAAAGCTGAAATTACATTTAATTAAGGAACCCGGGATCCAAGTACGTTCATGCATCTTATTATGATACAGTGGGTGTAATTTTGGCCTACAACCAACATTTAATATGGGTGCTCCAGCGTAAAGTGTGTATTAAAAAAAAAATTACCCCTCTAAAATGCAATATCTAGAGACTTGTCACAAACCCCCATGAAGGTTAACCTATGAAAAACATTCTTCAAGTCAAGACTGTGAGGATTTACAGTTAATGTTTAGTGGTGGCTTCTTGTAAGAGTAGAATGGGAGGCACAGCCTTCAGTTACCAGGCTCCTCTTCAGTGGAACCAGCTCCCACTGTTGGTTTGTGAAGCAGAAAACTTCTTTGTATTTGATAACTTAAAACATTCCTTTTAGATAAAGCTTATTGTCAGTGGTGGTTCAGGGAAAAACATAAACATTCTTTTAGTTATGCTGCTACAGGTTTAGACTGCTGGTTGAACTCCTGTGGAGCACTCACACTCACTCCCTCACACTCAGAGCATGAATATCACATTATTACTTGACAGTTGACTATAACACTGTTCTTTATTTCCCCTAGTTTGTGCTTTTTATCCATGTCCTCTCTTTCTCTCTTTAAATGTATCCTCTCTCTGCAGGTACCTGTGAGCCCTGGGCTGCAGGATCCAGATCCAGTCGTGAGGCTTTTACTATTAGTAGTAGTATTGTCATTATTATTATGCTGTAATTAAAATTCTATAATCAGTATAATCTTTTGCAACAATTCATTAATACTGCTAATGATCTGTCTCTATCTTGCCTTTTTTCTTACATCTCAGCCCCTCTTTGTCCCCCACCTCTCCTCTCTCCCCCTTTTTTCCTTTCAGCCCAACCGGCCGAGGCAGATGATTTTGATGATGCTTTTCACTCTAGTGTTTGTTCATCATGTGAACTGTTGGATTTCTCTTCCTGTAAGAACGTAAGGGCCGTGATTTTGTGCCTTGGTGTTTTTTCGGCAGTGAAACTGCAGATCTTTCTGAAAGGACAAGTTGTTATGCTTCGGTCTTCCCTCCGTCAGCTGTGACATAAAATACAGTGCATTGCTCTGTGTGCAGAGTGGGAATTTAGCCACAGACAGAAAAACACAACACTGAGATATACTGAGAAACACTGAGAGAGGCGTGTGGAGCTGATAGGCTTAATCACTTTTGTGTGAATTTCATTTGACAACAGTTTGAATGTTATTTGTTTATATTTGAATGTTAAGCACTACAGTTTTTATGTTTCTGAAACAAATATGAAAATATGGTCTCACCGTGATGCCATTGTGCACCACACAGTGTCTCCTCGGTGTGAACGCAGCTACTGTGAAGACACAGAATTACAAGGAGGAAAGCACTGCTCTAATTATAAATAGGCATTATCACGGGTGTGAAACCAGAAGTGACAGCAGCAGTGGACACACACACACACATACGTGTGCATATACAAACAACGTCTGTATGGGCCAGAGTCATCATATGGACAAATCACAACTGCTCTGGCACAGTAATGTCTGGCAGATGTTAACGCTTTGTATTTAATGACTCCCCTGAGACCTCACCCAGTCAGACAGGACACAGTGATCTGCCGGGGGATATGTGTGTGTGCGTGTGTGTGTGTGTGTGTGTGTGTGAGAGAGAGAGAAAGAGAGAGAGAGAGAGAGAGAGAGAGAGCATCCTTCCACTACCAGAGAATCATCTCATGCTTGACTGCATCATAATAGCTACACTGTTTTTGCATATCACAGCAAAAGTCTGCAAGTCAAACAAGTTTGGACATATAAGCATTAACACATCTACACTACAATGATTAGAGTAATATAAGGTATGGCACAGTGTAGTTTTACAGAAGACGTTTAGGGGTCAGGTTGTACTATTGTGGCTATTATATAATTATTATTATGTGAGTGTTTTGTATTTATTCCATTTGCTTGGTTTGCATTCTTTTGGAAAGTGAATGATTGACAGTAATTGTATTGTACAGCTTTATAACAGTTTTCTCTTTCTATATTAAAATGATCTTACATGCGTCTTTCATCTTAAAGGTTGAGGTGTTCGATTCCCTGGCGCTGTTAGCCGACATGCCGATGTGTCCTTGGGCAAGACACTTAACCCCACGCTGTGCCGGCAGCGTGTGAATGGCTATTTAAAACACTGCTGCACTCATTGATAAAAATAAAACTATGACCTTCACTCTCTCCAATACAGCTGTTTTCTCTTTTTAAACACTGGATGGCTCATGTATAAAAAGGGTCACCTCCTACTAATACATAGGCATATTGGCTTTTAATGTACATGTTGACAAAGTTTCTTCTATCGTTTGAAGAAATTCTTTCCCCTAGAGGCAAGAAAGAAGAATGTACATTATTATGGTGATGTGATCTATATGCATGCAGCTTCATCTCATCTTCAGAAGCTGGAGTCTCTATATCGCGCTGCAATACGCTATATAACAAATGCCGGTTCACGCACTAACCAATGTGTTTGTATAAAAATAAATCTGTATGTTGGTTGTCTCTTAACCAGAGGAGGAAAATGCACATGCTGCTTTCTTACTATCATGGCCTTGTTAGTTAAACTATATTTCTAGCCTCGTATTATATCTATCTATCTATATTATATCCCATCAGCAACTACAGCACCAGGTCTACCACTGGACTTGTTTCTAGAATGAACACTGGCTTCTTTTAACACATTCAAAGGTATTTTATGGACCATCATGAAAGAAACATGTTGTTGTTTTACATAACCTTTTTGAGTGGTTTGGATTAAGGATCTTGTTGATTTGGCCTGTATATTTCTACACTTTATTATCTTTCTATTATACTATATCTTTTAACTTTTACTTTCTGTCGTGCGTTTTATATCTGAAATTGTCCTTTCTCTACATCTATGCTGCTATCTTGACCTGGACTCCCTGGAAGAAAAGATCTTATATATCAATAGGGCCTTCCTCTTAAATAAGAATGTCAATAAAATGAAAGATGAGTGATCGATACACTGTATGAAAGAGTGTGTGAATGGTCAGGAATGGGCCAAAACTGGCAAAACTGTAGTGTAAAGCAGCTTTGAGTGGTCACCAAGACTAGAATAGCACAATATGAATACAAAACATTTCAGTAGAATTTCTCAAAGTCAGACTAAAACACCCAGATAATGCAATTGGGAGTTGAATTACTATTGCATGTATGAGTTAAATTGGACCACCTACAGTACAGGCTTTGACCAGGAAATAAAAGAAGAAGCTGAAACACACTGAGAGGAAGAAATAGTGTCTGTTCTGTTGCCGTTTTTCTGTCTTGGGTCTTCCCTGCCTCTTGCTTGATGTCAGCATGGATTGGCTTTAGTTTCCCCATGTGAACTCCTCAGGATAAGCAGTATAAAATAAATGAATCATTATAGCTGTGGAATTGGTTTACTATATTTACTATTTTATGGTGTGGTGTTGATGGTTGAAAGGAGCTTGAATAGTAGCTCCCAAATGTTCTGTTTCGCTCCTGTGTACGGAACAGTTTTGGGGTTTATGGTAAACATCTGTATGTGGATAAAACAAAACACTTGTGAACATTCACGTAACTGTGAAGAGATGATAAAGCATGCTCACAAACATTGCTCGACTCTGCTAAAAAAAAAGAAAAAAGGTGATAGTGTTTTTTTTGGTTTGATAATGTTTCTCTTTAGTGCACGATGTCATAAAAGCAGCAGTGCTCTGATTTGCTATATTGAATGTGTCGGCAGCAGCAGATGTTGCGCTAATAGCCACTGGATGCTGCACTGGATTCCAGCAGCTGGTAACCATGACACTAACTACCACCAGGGAGGAATGCCAAGATATCCACCACCCTGTTGCAGTCGAGTATATAGTACACAACACTCCATCACAGTTTCTCGCTGTATTGTTACACAACATCATCCCTTATTTATACTTGGAGAGCCAGACTGTTGAACAGGGGGTTTCAGCAGAGCTAAAGAGAAAGTTAGTTTTTATGGAGAAAACAGGGTTTATATTCAGTTAATATTCAGAGACTGAGTTTCCAAATGGTCTGTGTTTCTGCTCCCCATCAGTCGTAATCTACCTCCATACTAACACACCGGAAAATGCATATCATGTGACCATCCAGGTACACTGGGTATGCGTGTGTTGTTGTAAACAGGAAGCTGAAGCTTAAATATGACAAATTTAAGTATAGTTAAACCAATGATGAGCTGGAAATGAACCGAACATAAGTGTTAATGGAGTGTGTTGCTCACAGCTGATAATCAAATAGTGACTATGGCTGAAGGATTTGGGTAAAATGGTTTTTCCCACATGTGCGACTGCTGTTTGATTTGCAGTATAATAATTTTATTTAAAACTTAGCTCAGTGTAATACAAATAAATATTCATAATATTAAGTAATATATTCCAATACTGGGATAAACTATTATAAATATATCTGAATGTTGCACATGTTTCCAAAATGTATGCAGTGAATTTTACATTTTGGCCATGGAGATTTGCAAATTTGATTTGACAGTGATGGTTTATTCAGGTGTAGTAGATAATACTAAGAACCAGTTAGGACACAAATGTGGGCAACTATGTTAACATTCCCAAAGGCCTAGTCTAAAACACTGCCTCAGAGGGTTCAAACAAAAACAGCACAAACAGAAAACCATTTTCAGCTCCAAACTGCTCGTAATGTGGACGGCAGGTGTGTCCCGAGCAGTTTGTGCTAACGAAACCGAGAAGAGTAGATGTAGTCAATGATGCCCTCAGCAAATGCACCAAGAGCAATGTCACTTTCTGATGCCCCACCAAGAACTGTCACTCACTCCCCTGTGGAGCATCCCCACCTTTCTCTGTCTGTCCATCAAACAGGAAGAGCGCATTTTCTCCTCTCCATCTGTTATCATCTCCTCTTCTCCATGAGAGCTGGGGGGTCGGAGGAGGCCGTCCATGGGCTGGTCATCCCATTAGAGGCCTATTACCAGTCCCCGGGCTCTCCGCTGGGGCCTACTGGAGAGAAATCCATATCAATACCTGACTGTCATGCCTCCCACAGATAGACACAGCCAGGCTGCCTCCCCGGCACAGTCAGCACTGCATGGGCCTCCCATCGAGTCTCAGTGACGACGGGCTTTCAGTGCAACACTCGAGTGTGGATCTTCTGTCAGTCCTACTGTTGCACTGATGGACCTGGAGTAAGTTGACAATGCAGAGTTTGAAAAGGCACACTTCCTAGTCCTGTTGGTGTCTCTAATACCATCAAGATGTCTCTTTGGATCTTTGGATCACATCTGCCCTGCAGACTTTACAGCATGAGACTTCCTATGACAAGCTGGGCAACAGGAGGCTGCTGAACAGAGGAGAAAGTGACACAAAACTCAGTGATAATCAGAATCAGAATCAGAATGTGTAATGTTATGCTTTCGCCACTTTTTCTACACCCTCACCTTGATTTTATTTTACTCTGATCCTGTGAAGTTTTGGTCAGATCGTAGCTTACTTCACCTATTAATTGAACATGATCAACACAATTGTTACCCTGGAAACAGCACTTAACAAAACAACATTTTATTGACAAGTTTGTTTGAGCTCTTGAGCATTTGAACTGATCATGTGATCTCTATCAACCCAGAAAGTATTTAATGTTTATTTTAGCCCTTTCTGTATTGTGTTAATTGATATTGACTTAAAGCATAATTGAAAGGCTATTGCAGTTTAAAGGGAGCTTTTTTTGCACATGTAATTAGAAGTGTATCTACTAGGATGATCACACTTCCAATATTCTACTCTTTCAATTGTTCAGCTAAATCTATAACTCACAAAAAGTAATTTTCCAGTTATTCCAGATTGTGGCTCATTGAAAAGGTAAAACATAACGAGCCAAAATCACCATTGGAATCTTTTACAGGAGAAATGCCGTCCCTGCCTCTGGCAATGCACAAATATCTTGTTTGTTTAATTTTACAAAACTAGTGTTTTTTTTAATTTTAATTATTGGTATAGGGGCATAAAAGTCACTACCAATGACAAGTCTCCAGACCAATCACAGTCCTTCTTCATTCTGATCCGTCATACCAGTAGGAAGTTTAAAACAAACATGTCGTGTGTGTCCATCTGTCTTGATGTTAGCTCAGAATAGAGGTCTGTTTCCTCATTAGCAGCTTATTAACAGCCCTGGCCCAGCAGATAGCACTCTCCCTGGAGGACAGCAGCCCGGGGGGGAGGACATTCAAATGGCAGAGAGTGCTTTGTTTCTGGGTCTGGCCTCCCAGACCGGCCCCCTGTTCAGGCCTGACCAGGAGATGCTGTGTTATGCATGGGGTGGGATAAGGAGAGCCAGAGGAGAGGGATGGGGAGAGGAGGAGAAGGAAGGATGAAGAGAGGTGTTAGAGGAGAAGGAGAGTGAACTGGAGGTCATCCATCACAACTGCTGTCAATTTACTCACCCCCTACGGAGACTCAGAGAAAGGGAGAGGAATAAAAAAAAAAAAAACAGACCAAAACAATAAATATTAAAATGTATTTCTACCTCTAAAATCTACATATACAACCTTGTTGGTTGGTTTAATCTGTGTATTTTGCTGCTACTTTGCTGTTATAATTTGTTTTTTCACTGTCGGTTTATTTGTCATCACTACAAATCGAGAGCTTCCAGTGACTCAGCAGGTGTTGAAACCACATGAAACAAATGTATTGTAACTTAAAATGAAGGCTTCCACATTCGCAGTATAAGACATTTGCTCCTTTGGAAGTCTTCATTGTGATATTACTGACGTATCCCTTCAGCCGAGGCCATGCCGCAAAATGAGCTTCCACAACAAAAAAGTGGACGCATCTGGAAAGGGAACAAATGTTTCAAAGTCACCATGAAACAGCAATGGAGCCTCTTTATCATCAGTAATGTGGCGTGGGAAACAGAGTATGTGGGCCTTTAGCTATAAGAAGATTTAACTCAAACACATGCTCTGTTGGCTAACAATTATGTGGGTTTATATGTTTGATGGTGCTATCCTGTCCCTTGATATTTTTGGACTTCACAGGAATTGTCCATTGATATTTTAAGGGGTGTAACAAAATAGACTATACAAAGAGATAATCAGCTATAAAAGTTAAATGATGGATCAGTGGTAGAGCAAGTCGTCCTTCAACTTGAAGGTTTGATTCTCGGCTCCGGCAGTCTACATATCGACGAGTCCTTGGGCAAAGCACTTGACCCCATGTTTCTCCTGACACGTGTGCCGGCAGCATGTGAATAGGTATGAAAGATGAGTGATAGAGGATGCACTGGACATAGATACGCTCTATGAATGTGTGAGTGAATGGGTGAATGGCAAACATTGTAGTGTATAGCAGCCTTGAGTGGTCAAGAATAATAAAACAAAGCACTATATAAATACAGACCATTTGGTACTATATCATATATGGTTTGATGAAGTTGACATGCTTGTTTCACTCTGGGAAAGCCTTTCAGAGACTGCATGAAAATGAATTCAGGAGAACTGTTGTGTTTATGTTATTGTTTATTGTATCAGCTGTTTGTTCGTATGGAAGTGCCATTTTGGAGCTCTTTGCCACAAGAAAATAAAATCCACCAGACATTTGCACTGTTTGTTTCTCCTCTACCTTATGGCAGACAGGTAAACCTGGCTACGTATATGCTGTGGTTGTATCACTGCACTTGTGTGATAGAACCATGAATGTATAAGGAAAAGTAAAACAGACAGCGTTAACTTGGAAGTCTTCACATTATCTTGAATTTGCGACTGTAACGCACACGAATGGCACAGAAAAATGCAATGAAAGCTAGAAACTCCACTTCGATGGTGGCAGTGAAAGAGGATGTTGATGACAGCAGCAGTGGTGACATATAACCCTAAAACAACAAATCATTTTGACCTTGTGAAAGCTGGCAGCCTGAAGGGGAGACTTGGAGCAGGCTATGTGGTGGTGGAGTAGCTGCTGTTGTGGATTCTCCTACCATCTGTAAAAGTATCAACAGAATTTCTATGAAGCATAACAAGGAAGGACCTGGCAGAGGCTTACTCAGGCATTGATGGAGACCTTTAGGGCTTGAAAAACCTTTGGACAGCTAACAATAAGCGATTAATGGGCATGATTGTGCATTAGATTGATCCCTCTACTTTGCAGTATGTAAATGTAGTGGTGCATACAATGTATTGATATCTAATTGATATATAGTTATTTATATTTCATATTAATAATTAGAGACACGGTTGTATTTCCATATTGTTTATTGATTGAAACATGTTTTATTTATGATTATTTTCATGATTATATCTACAAGCTTGTTCTCGCTTTGTTTTGAAGAGACGAATTTTCACTATTTCCGGTCGCGCACTTCCGCCGGCTTCTTTGACAGTGATGGATGGACTGTCATAGCGCCCCGCAATCGTTTCGGGTCACTCGCGAACATTATAACTAAGTTTAAGTTTTTCCAGCAAATGATGAAGAATGGCATCAAGGACAATCACCTTTAAGTTTCATGGAAAATTCCCTAATTGTGGCATGCGACCAACGAGGTAGTTTATTATTTGTCTTTATTGTTATGTTCTGTTGTAGGCTAGCTACATGCTATGTATATGGGACACGGCTATTGTTTGGTTTGATGATGTGCACCGTGAGCTAATTTAGCTAACTGTGTCAATTGCATTGCAGTTTGCACGGTGTTGATGAAGAAGGAAGCTTCATTAAATCAGTTCAAGAAATCTACCTATGTTTCATCGTGCCTGGGGGGAGTTACACGGTACATGAAAGCAGCAGGTGAGTGAGGTGCTTTGAAACAGAGCATAACAAATGAACATGTACCAGTTACAATTTTTTTTTTTTTTTTTTTGAAATATAATGAGTTGCTTTTAAAAGTAATTGTCCCCCAACATCAGTCATAAATGCCAAATCACCCAAAGCAATCTTTCCATCTTTGAAAGACTTGAAGGCTTAGCTGATACACATATTTTATCTATTTTCCAACTTGCATTTAGACTCTTTCACTTTTTAAAGTGACACAATTTCTTGCAATGGATTTCAACCTTCACATAATGTCTCCAAGATTATTTGGATGGTACATGAACAGGGTGAATGTCACATCTGTCAAAGCCTGCATTGGTACTATGTAACTTCTGGTTTCTGGTCCATGCCATACAACATTATACTTTGTAATCATATTTGTATAGAATCAACCAATCTGGTACGTACAGTATATGCAGCTGCTTAGCAGGACAGCCATTAGGAGTGTCATCTTTCTCTGAGCTGGCCTCTGATTGGTCAAAGTCTCCTGTCACACACCAGATTTTCTCATGCCTAGATGAGGAGTGTCCCTCATTTTACAAAATGCTGAAAAATTAGAGACCAAAACTTCAAAAAAAACTGTTGCCATATCCCCCATATATGATGCAAGTTAATTGTCTGTATAAAATCAATGTACATAACAAGCACTGTGTGTGGGCCTGTTGAAAAATGGGGACACCCAAGTTTTGTTCACAGAAACGCCTCATCTTCTGTCAGCATTGACTCACAAATGTAAAATGAGCATGCGCATGAGTTCATGTTTACATCTACAAAAGTATGGGGAGGATTGCAGAGACTGCACTTTAAAATTAGAATAAAGATTAAATAATAATAATAACAAAAAAATCTCTTCGCTGCCATTTGTTCTTCAATTTGTACAACACATCTGTGAATGTGCGCCAGCAGCGACATGTGTTGACCTCAGACCGAAGCTGGACCTTGCAAGTCTCGAGGTATTTGTTCAGTCTGTGCTGGCAACCAGGAAGACAGGGAGCAAGTCCCTAGCTGATCACACGCATGTAGCTCCCATCTGTCCAGCAGTTAATATGTATTGTACATGTAAAAACACTGGCGAATACATTCAGCATGACAACACACAAAGGAACACAATGTGTATGTTTGTGCGCTAGTTTAGGAGCACACACATGGCCAGCTTCCCAAGGCACACACATTTTAACAAGAAAAACACCATATTACAACAGTTATTCATCTAATTATACACACACCCTCTTATTTACAGTATTGCAGAAGTAAAAGGCAGATGACACAAGCTGGCACTTCCTCCCTATGCTTTACTGGGCTCTGCAAGGCAGCTGGTTAGCAGAGGGCCTGAGTAGGAGGAGGGAACTGGCAACAGCTGTTGGAATGAATGCGAGTAGTTAAATACCAAGTTCTCCAGGGGCTCAGTGTTTGAGATGATCACCTGAAGCTTTATATTCCTGCGCGATGAAGAAAATGAAACAAAAATGAGAGTTGTGGGAGAGACAAAACTATTTCTATAACAACAAGTCCTCCAAATTACAGTTAGCAACAGATTACATCCTTTTTATCTGCCCTCTGGGACCACACGTTGACGTGGAAACTGTCCTAATAACAACAGCAGAATTAGTTGTTTCATTGCAAAAGTCGGGGGCACTTGAGGTGACAAAGAAACCTCTAAACAATTCTTTTTATGTTGGTTCACAGTAGCACAGAAAAATAATGTACAGTATTTTGTCATTTCTGTTTCATAGTTTTTTGTTTTTTGGGGGGAATTATTGTGGTTTGTGTAAAATTAACCATATTATGGATGTTGAAGGGATTGAGGGAATTTAACACTGCTAGCTCTGCTGGTTTTAGGTATTTATTTTAGCCAAGAACACCCACAGATACAAAAAACTCTGCCATCCTGAGATACTAATACAGACAGAGTCTTGATAGGCTTTTTCAGAATTGTGTGAACTCATATGACAATGGTTTGAATGTAGTTGTTTATATTCAAGAGTTTGACAGAAATTAGCAGAAATCGCCTGTGCTGATGAATGCATGCTAAAACCTTTGTCACTTTGTTATCACCTGACTTCATTATTAGCTGCGATGTAAAAAGGCTTTCATAGTTGAATGTAAACATACGTTGTATTGGGGCTCATACTGACACATCCTTCTGTTCGTCCCTTATTGTCTACATACTAAATGAGCTAAAACCATCAATTATAGATGTTGTTTGAGAACTCTTTGCTCCTGCTCGGTGATTCTTCTTTCCTGCTACTATTCCACTCCTCTATACAGCCACCCTCCTCCTCCACCTCCTCGCCCACTCTTCTGCAGGCCACACTTCCCTTCCCTTCCCAGCCTGCTTTGCGGTCCTGGAGGCGCCAGCCGCACCCTGTCCCTTGCAGTCTCCTGCCGTCCTGCTGAAGACCGTGAAATCAGCATGATTAATAATTATAATTATTGGCAAACGTGCCAGCTGCTCTGTGGCAATGGGCACCTCTGATTTATGGTTCTGTAAATGCAAACAGTCATTGTCCATATTCAGAGAAGAAAGGAAGGAAGGCAGGAGGGGAGACGAAGACAGACGGGGTGTTTTGGATGCCTGCCCTCAAAATATGATTTAATCTTTGGAAGTCAGCAGCCCTGTCCTGCAGGCATTGTCCTGTGTCCCTCCCTTCTTGCTTCCAACCATTCGTCTCTTGTTCTGCCCCTGCTCCTCACCTAGTCTGTGCTCCATGGAGCATTGCTTTTTGATCTCAGTGGGCTTCAAAGAAGTCTGGGGCCACATGGTTTCAAGTATTGTGTGGGCAGACTGCTTCTTTATGGACAGCCTATCATTTGCATTGTATTACAATGGTCTGAGCCCTGAGTCTTGAGGTGTAAGTCCACAAAGATGTATGCAGCAGAGGCTGAGGACAATTGATGATTTAGGGGAAAAGTAAAGCCAAATGTCTAAAATAGATCATCAATTATCGAGGCATAATTAGATTTTTTTTCTGATACGATAATTAACTGGAATACACCCAGGGGTCTGTCACACAGTAGACAGCAGTTTTCATTCCTTATTTGTCTTTGCCTGTATGTGTGTGTGTGTGTGTCCTGACTGATGGAGCTGCACAGTCTGTTCATCAGGCTCTGGGGGTCTGCTGATGTGTCTATCACTGACAGAACGAGACTATGGATTACCTCGCTCATTAATCACCATCAGAGTGGCAGCATGCGCCTGCTCCCTCGCACAGACTTGTGTAACACATACAGTCATGCAAGCTCACACAAGTATCCCTTCATGCAAACGCACGCACACCTATAAATCTCTCCACACAGAGACAGAGTAGTTGTGACAGCTACTGGCCACCAACCTGTCTGCAGCCTAATCTCATTACGGTCCCTCTGGCATCTGGGCCAGTTCTGCTCAGGGATGGTCCATGATGGAGCGAAGAAGACAGAGCAATGAAGCGTATAATAGATGTCTAAATCATCTAGCCTCAGCCAGCAGGTCCTTTTGCTCTTTTATAAACTGAAAGTATGCAGAGGGAACTGTATGTAACTCATCAGATAAGGCTGATGAGGGTTGAACACAAACAGATACTGCTCCGAGAATAAGTGAAGTTTTATTTCAAGACGATTGAGCAAGAGAGAAACTACTTAATAACGTAATAACGTGAATGTAACAGTGGTCGGTGGTGGCACAGTGACTGTGATCACACCTGTCTACCACTCTCCAGTCTGCTGAAGGCCTGTCCTGTCCTGTTTGGTCCTGGAGTGCAGTGCTGTACCTGTCAGTGTTGTGCAGATGGGCTACGGCTCCCCCAGGTACCCGGGCTAAATACCCGTCATTAATCACCACATAAAGCCTTCCCAGCGGGAGATGCCCCAGGTTAGACCACATCAAAAAATAAATTGGCTGAAAAATGGCTCTGGATGAAAGCTTTGTCCCAGGAGAGGGGAGAGAGGAAGAGGAGAGGAGATGGGAGAGCAGCCACCTCAAGCCTACTAAGTGATCTGTCAGCGAACTAAGCGATATCATCATTCACGTGGCTGCTATAATGTTCCCGTGGTGCTGACAATCTCGGCTGTTTGCTTTCAGATTTGTACACATTCATCTTCTTTATTTGCCAAAGTGGTAGAAAGGCAGAGTTTAACACTTAGAGTGTGGGGACCTTCAGCTCCATCAGGCTTTGAATAAACACTGGTGAAGGATAGGGCGAAAATAGGAAAGCGAAGAGAAAACACAGACGGAATACAAGATGCAGATGGACAGGAAGTGGGACTATATTTTCTTGACTCTTTTAAAGCTTCATTACGGTGATTTTTGCTGTTGATGTTATTATTTTGCCTCTGTTTGGTGTTTGTGAACAACACTGCTGCGTCCATTTGAAAAAGGGCTCTGCAGTAAAACCATAAATGACTAAGGGAACGTTTGTGTGTTTCCACCAGCAGTGCAGGGGGCGAGTGGGGACACGAAGCATTTATCCCATCAAACTGCTTAACGATCAGGCTCCACAAGCACTATGTTGCTGTTGCCTCCATCTGTCTTGACATTAGCTAAATCTTTTACATGTGTACAATGCAGATATGTCACTGGATGACATGCAATCAAAACACCAGTACAGTTTTACTTTTAATCCCAGTAATCTCTAATCCAGGAGTTTAGTTCAAGGGCCACATACAACACAGTCTCAGGTGGGCCGGACCAGTAAAATAATAGCATAATAAACCTATGAACAACAAGAGCTCCTTTGTTTTACATTTAATTAAATATTTTTTTACAAAACGTGTTATGTACATGACATTTCTTGAGAAAAATAAGTGCAATTTCAACAATATTATGCTTAATTTATCATTTACACATTTGCATTGCAATTTTCAGATCACAGTGGATCTGCAAATGCACAAGACTTGAAGTCAAGGCTATCTGTAATAGAAAAATACAGTATGAAATTATTTTTTTTGTTTGTTTTTTTGTTTGCTTATTCTTCTTATTATACTGCCCACTCTGAGGTCATGACCTAATCATCAGACAACGTTGCTGTAGGGCTCAGTCTGATTTAGGGGCCAATAACAACTAAAAACCTAAATTGAGACACTGCCCTCTGCTACATGGGGTCCCATCAGCAAAAGAAAGAGCTGTCTTCTTTCAGCAGTTAATCAATCAATCAATCAAAAATCCATGCACACAAGTTTCAACCATGATGACGTGGAACAATGAGCAGAGAAATGCCGTGAACCAGAGTGTAAAATAAACAGAGATAAGTTATATATATATATATATACATATATATATAAAAAACATAAAATTGGATAAAATAAAGTGCATTAAAACACATAGCTAAGGTCAAGGACATGCTGTGGTCCAGTGCCACAGACCTGTCCACCTCAGAGTGGCATGTCTGTGGCTGTCCACTCCTATGATTAATGACCAGAGGGATTCCACTGGTCAGCCACTGAGCCTCGGCTCTATTGATGCTGGTCCACCTTTCACCAGTGATATTCTGCAGCCCCTCAGGGCCTTGTTGAGCCGTCAGTGCACTTTGAGGAACCTCACAATCAAATATGTGATTATGTTAGCGTTAATCATGTTAGTGATACTGTTTTGTCATGTTCTGTTATGTACTACTGCAGAAACTTGGTACAGTACATTTACCTTATTACTGCTCTACATTTGTAAACATATTTGCGCTTTAATGATTCCATTGCTTCATACTTTTCCATGCCATTATACATGTGTACTTAATTGTGCTCAAACACGTACTAAAACATAAATAAAATAAAATAAATGTTATGGTTGTTAAAGTCAGTTTAAAGTCAAGTTTTCTTTGAAAATGTATTGTAGGGGTAAGTGACTTTTTTCATTCGAAACAATGCAATACATTCATGCAAGTTATGCTGTTTTAATCCAGCATAAAGCATAATCTTTACCACGATTGTCTACACACACACACACACACACACACACACACACACACACACACACACAGACACTCTCCTTACATTTTAATTGTAACTGTTTTAAATTTATATTTGTTTGACTGGTCATCATTAAATGACATAATTTACTTTACCTTACCTCTTCTGGGGCAAACCCATTTGCTGTGTGTGTGTGTGGGTGGGTGTGTGTGTGTGTGTGTGTGTGTGTGTGTTCGTCACTAATGGATCACGACTAATCTTTGCCATTTGCTGAGCAATGTGCTGCCAAAGTTCTCCCCGTAAGTACAAACGCATAGGGAAACCAAATGAGACAACAATATAAGAATTCCCATGATCCCATGCTGCCTCCCAGAGTCATCACAACCACGTCTTTAAATGTATTTGATTGAGAGACTCCAAGCAGCAGAAATAACACACTGTGTGTTTTTAGGGATGGAAAATCTTTGCAAGATCAGTCAAATCATCTAACACAAATAACAATCATTATAATAATCATATAATACACTGCATATGACACACGTGGCATAGAAACAGTTTTAAATGTCAACCCTTAAACACCTTTTTTGCTCATTTTAACGTACAGGCATTTTTAAAACTTTTTCACTTTCTGGCGACAAAGACGTTGATTCGTCGGCTTCATGCAACAGAGCGATTGAAATTACAGCACTAACCATATGTTGACAACTTCTCAGCTTCTATAAACCTTTGGAAAAATCTAAACTAAAAAAAAATAAAAATGAAAAACTAATAAAATGTAATTGAGAGAACAACTCCCTCAGGCTGCTTGAGTGACTTGACAATGTGTTTCAGCTCTGCAGAGATCACAATAACTCAACACAACTCAGTGCTGTCCACACATGGCTTTTACCTCTACATCTCTGCACATCACATCTCAACACACACACACACTTAAAAGGCATAGCAGAGGACCATAGGCCATTATGTATTTTAAAAAAGGGGGGCATAATGAGCAGCCAGGTTATGCTCCTCTATTCTTCTTATTCTTCCTTCAGTAGAGCGTTGGGTGTCAGTAGGAGATGGCGGCACAATGGAGGTGATCTCTCTGATCTCAGTGCCTCTATTGTGGCTGGTCATATTATTAATGTTCATCTCTGAGAAAAGCCACGGCCTCTGCCTCGCCGCTCCTGCATGGCTCTGTAGTTTTCTCTCTGCTGGACTTTCTCTCTGTTGTACTTTATCTCTACACAGCGGCTCAGGCACGTCTGCGCTGTGTCCCCTCTGCCTGAAACAAAATAACACAAAGAGCCACAGGGAATTTAAGACACTGTCCTGATTTCATAGTCATGGTCAGTTCTGTTAGAAAAATGCTGCTTTTCCCTGAGCCACATCTATCAGTGGTAATAATGTGCCTCTGAGCGGCACTGTAAATGTAACCATTCTTTTCTGTTGAGCTAAATTCAACGTTGGGATGCATTTACAGAGAAACTTAAAACCAGCCTGCTAAACACAGATTCTTGTCAAATGTGCTGAGAATTAGTCTATACACAATGAGCCAGGAAACGCTACCATGAACATGAGCAACTATGTTATGGTGCTTTTATATTTTTCACATCAGTCCACTTTCAAACTCATTGGCAACTGAATGTTTCTATTTTTTATTTCTACCTTTAATTAACCAGGAATTAAACCCATTGAGATTAAAAGTCAAAGACTGGCAGTACACATTTTAAATGCACAAAGTGTAATTTCTACTCTTAAGTGTCTCTCAATTAAAACAATAATAGAACACTCAGCTGATGACATCATGAAGAAGCATGGAATCATGGGAAATTATTGCCTGGGGACAGCTTTGGTGGCTTTATCAAGGTGCAGCAATAGTGAAAAACACACACAATAAAATAGAAAGGAATAGCTTTTAATCATCTATGGCAGTATACAAATGTCATGTGCTTTACAGTAGACATGGAGGAAGGTACAGAAGTCATGCAGCTCACACTTTGTAATACACAGGATATACATGAGGATATACATGTTGCAAACATCAATTTCAGTTCAGTTCTGCAAAGCTTTCATGGTCATTTCATGATAACAACAGAGTAGAGCTGATGTCACCAAAAAAGGATATTGGTTGTTGTCTTCAATATTAAATGCACACATATATGGATTTAAAGAGAGTTGGAAATGCGTTGGCTAATATTGTCATTTTTAGATATTCTAATGCACATATGTCCCCTTTTGAATGTTCACATTCAGCGTCAGCATTTAGACCTCCAAATTAAAGTAAACGTAGAAAAAACCAGCACATTGGCTTCGGTGCATCCATCACTGCCCAGTGGTGCTCGAACTCTAATAATCTACTCTTATAATGTAATTACTTCTCTCTGTGCCTTTGCTCCAAACGTGTTCTCAGACATCCCCACTCATCCCCGAAGACGGGAACACTTTGAAGCCATGTCACCCACTCTTCTCGCACTCCTTATAAACACACACAAGCAAGGGGGACGTTCATTTATCAGCGCTACCGTGGGCTGCCCATGCCTTGCTGTGCCGTGCCTGGGGTCAGGCTTCCTTCACTGTGAGCTTGGAGTAATTATTAACCCACTGGGATTGTCCAGCAATCCTCTGGTCATCTGGGACTGCTGAGTGTCAAAGGTCACGACAAGGCAAGACAGAGATAAAGAAGATGAAGTAGGGATGGAGCTAAAGACTTTAAAAAAATAAAAGGAAGAGACAGGGATTGACTGATGAATTAAAGTCAAAGTGGAAAATTAGACCACTTTCGCAACAAGAGCCGTAGATCATGAATGACACACTTCTTTTCTCTGAGATTTAAAGGACACTTCTTGTTATATGTGTTTGTTGTCCCATGAATAATAATAGACAATAAATGATTCACAAACACATCATTTAAAGGTGCAGAGTAAATCTAAATATAAACAAATGTCTGCTACATTCAAACCATTGTCAAATGAGTTCACAGACTGCTGATTAAGCCGATCACATGACTCTCTCAGTGTTTCGCAGTACAGCATTGTTTCAATCCCACGTTGCCTGGCAACATTCCCATGCTGCAGGAAGTAATTTGTTTTATGTTGACAGATGGAGGCAACAGCTACATAGCATTGGTAAAACTAGATGGCTGCAAACAGGCGGGAGTATGACAGCCTAGTCTCGTATTGTACTGACTGAGATGCAGCATATACTGTTACATGGTTGTTATAGCAAAAGCATTTTAACTGAGTCATGTTTGGGCTGATTATTGCTTCTTTTTGGGACAACAATATTTGTCACACAGTTGGAAAATGTATGTCTTTGAATTGACTTGGCACAAATGTGTTGTTGGACTAATATCGATTTCGGTAGATACTCAATCGATATCGCACACAAAAAGTGGTATTGTCCCATCCCTATTTTAAAGGTTTATCAGATGCCAAACTGTAGTCTGGTAGTTGGTAGATCTCACAGATAGGATGTTTAACTTTACAAGATGACACACCAGGAATGTGCATAGTTTGAAATGATGTGGCGCAGTACACATGCTGCAGGACAGGTTACGGCGCCAGGAGAAACCTGGCTTGTCCACATTGAGACTGATTTATATAATAAATAATTAATTCATTAGTTGAGAAAATGTTCTGCCAATCAATCAAAATGTTGATGGAGATGTTTGTTTCCAAGTTTGCTTGTAACCATAACATTTCAAAACATCACTTGCAGATTTTGTGACACTGCTGAGAACCAGTGATATGGTTCTTGTTCCCCCGCTTCACTCAGCTCGACCCCCTGTGTGTGACACAACCTGGGAATAAGTGTTTTTTATCATGGGAAGAGCAGAGTGTGCATGTTCTCTACATAAAACCCACCAGCTCAAACTGAAGGTAATTTATGCTGCTGCTGTGGCATTGTGGCCTACGGAGCCTTTGTCAGGCAGCACACAACACATCTTCAAAAGATGTTTGGGTTTTGTAGGGAATAAATTGTGTGGTTCGTCTGCGGCCAGCACTATATCATATTCAGCTAGCTTGTCGGTGCCACTGTGGTGGTGAATGAGCCGCTAGAGGCCCAGCCACTAGCGGGTGGTCTGACACCGAAAGGTTAAATATGGTTCAGCCATGGACGCTCTCAAAGGGCCTCGCTGTTAAAAAAATAAGTTATGTGGGTTGTATGTCTTCACACAGTCAGAAAATTGACAATACTGGCGCAGTGAGGCACAAGACTGTCCCAGGGCTGAACTTCATGGTTGACCGTCCAATTGAAAAAACGAGTCACAACAACTCTTGTTTCCGGTGGATTTATTGACAGCTCATCAAAGCCCTGGCTAGACGAGAGGTGTAAAATCTCCACAGTGACCATGTGTGTATAATAGTTATATTCACTGGATTTCTTTGTACTCCCAATGATGGTAATAATCTTGAGTGTTTCACTGACAGCAGAAATTGAATTATTTTTTTTTTTTTAAATGGAGCAGGAACAAAATGTAATTGTTGGAAAAACTTGACACGAAATGCTGACACTGATATGGGCCTTGCACACACACACACACACACACACACACACACACACACACACACACACACACATACAAACAAACATCCACTCATTTACACCATCAACTGTTTGATTTGATTGCCGTGGCCGTTTCTGAGATTCTCTATACTCCCTTTTATGTAATGTGAATGACCAAGCATAGGTAGAGGTGTTTTATCTTTCACCGTTGTGTTACTAAATATAACAATGATTTATCAGACCATGACCTAGTGTTTATTAGTGGCAGCGTAACTTATTAGCACATGGCTAATCTGCATGCCAACTACAGGTCCTAATATAACTCAGAATACACAACATGAGGCAAATAGCAAAGTCTCAAGAAATACACACACCATTAACCCGTGCAACCCTTAAAATAGCATTTAGAACATTCTTGTAATACAAAGTAAATAAATCTGTCTGGTAGTGACTTTTTTGCTCTGAACATTATTTGTGATTGCTTAATACTGACCCAAAACCATACATTTAATTATATTCATACAATATTTGTTGAAACGTGGCAGTCAGAGATATTGAGATGAACATCAGCCTCTGAATTTTTGGAGGATCTACTGACTGATCTCCCAGGTGCAGGTTATGGGAACGTTGCTCATCTTCTCTTCGTAGACACGGTCAAAACGCTCATTCTGGGCCACTGTGAAGAGATTCTTCCAATCTCCTGCTATACCTGGTCAGACACAGACAAATTAAATAATCTCTACTTGTTCTTTGACTTATTTCAGAACATTTGAAGTTAGTATGTGATTTCCTTGTCAACTAAAGTGTTGCTATCCTGACTGAAAAACCTTTGCGCATGGTTTTTCCATTGTAGCGGCCTTTTTCCATCAAATCCTTGTAGTTTGCTTTGGGGTCGGTCTTCATGTTTTTGAAGATGGACACATCAACGATACGATCGATCGCCTCATCTGTCAGGTCTTCTCCAAGGAAAGCACAAAGCTTCACAACTTCACCTCTGAGGTCCTGTCAATTGCAGGGCATTTAAAAATAAGTTTCAATCTCAGAGACAAATGAAAACTTTGAATTGCACATCATTGGCTTAAAAAAAGATTTCCCACCTTCAACAAGTTCTCATACTGGACAAAATGGATATTCACTTGGTCCCGTTGTGCGTAGTACTCCTTCACATGATCAAACCATGATCCCATGTAAACTGTTGAACATAAAATAATCCGATTATCAGCAACACCTGCTGCTTTATCTGATTGTGTCATGAAAAAGGCTACAGTGTTTAGCATGTGTGAATGCTATACATGTTCTCAGGACATATTAAAGACCACTTCCTTAACTGACTTTGTCTGACCCACAATGAACTGTAAGTATTTTACACATCTGAAGGCCCATGTGTTAAAATTAGGGATGCACGATTGCCATTTTTGGGTCCGATTCCGATTTTTCAAGAAGTTTGACCTGCCGATACCGATTTCAATTTTTTAAACCACTTTACAGCATACAGAAATATATATATTTTTGCATATTTTCTTTAATAGAACATTTTAACATAGAAATACAATCAGTTCACATCCAATATCCAACTAAAAATACAAAAACGAATCACTACCTGTATTTGTAGTTTATTTAAGTTTAAACATATTTCACAACATATTACCTACACACAAGTAAGTAAATTAACTAATGAACAAGAGCGCAAATCTGGCTCTCTCGCTGTCCCTCTCTCTCTCTCTCCCTCTCTCTCTCCCGCCCTGTGCCAAGTGCCAACAATGCCTTGTGCTCTCTCCTCACACAGATTTAAATGACAAACAAACAAATGCTGAGTGCTGATCAAAAGTTTTGTGCAAGTGATTTAAGGTCCCGACTCTTGTCCCAAATATGACAGGCTTCGTTCAGTGATTGAAACAAATATATAAACATTAATGATACGCTTACATGCAGAGCGCTCACTCGCTAAGCAGACAGCATCGCCGCGGCTGTGCGGATGTTGTGTAATCAAATACACCGGTATGGCAGTTTATTAAAAATTCATATCATAACGAAAAAAAAAAATGATTCGGTGTGAACCGGTATACCGCACAGCCCTACACTCTACTACATGTGCGTGTAGCCACGTGCACGTGTGTTGCTGATGCTGCGCGATGCGGTTGCATTTGACCGGCTTATTAAAATCGGAATATTACCGGCCGGTCAGACAGAAATTTTCTGTCTGTTTCGGTCGCTGGTCAATTAGTCGGTGCATCCCTTAAAATCACATTTTGTGTAGTTCAGTGGTTCTCTGAGCCACTCAGAGCACACTCAAGTGAGATCAGATCACAAGTGAGGGTCCGCTGTTCAGGAGAAATGCTGTTTATGTAACCGGAAATCTCGCTGAGCCCGAGATTAGAATACAACACAGCATTCTCAGCAGTGGCTGAACTGTTTGTTTTGAACATTCAGGGCTTCATAACCGAGGTAATGGCACAGATACACACCAACAAAACTGTGTTAATTGGAACTTCCGGTCTGCTTTAAAACTATGTACGAACAAGGTACTAAAATATGACCTATAACTCTGAACTTACCATCGCCATCCAGAAATTGCTGGAAGAAATCCTCGAAGCTCTTGGGTGTTTCTAGCAAGACCCAACTATGAGCAAAGTAATATGCAGACACCGCAACATCCTTTGGGTTTCTCCAAACATAGACAACCTAGAAGTAAAAACAGACATATTCGTTTGCATGGTCTAATTTGATTGCAGTTGGAGTTTGTGTCGTTTCAAAGATGTAAAGTGTAAATCACCTTGACTTGCTTGGCTTTTATATCCAGGGGCAACATTTCAAAGGGAAGATGTGAGCCAAGCATCCGAGGATCTGGTCTGTCTCTGAAAGGGTTGTCTAAAGATCTCTCCTCCAGCCAAGGAACTCGATCTCTATTGATTAAATCCTCTGCCTGTTCAGGGTGAGCAGCGTCCATAATCTGAACCAGGATCTGTTGCATCCATGTTGTGCCTATGGAAGTAAAAATAAAGTAGGGAGTACAACTTGAAAAGACCCAAATGTGTCTGACTATCAGGTACCTGAGAGACATTTGTATTATTAATCATGGTCTGATGGAGAGGTGGGCAAAATGGCAGCCCAGTTTTTTAGATTTTCTTTAGATTAATCACTTAATCTCAAAAGCACTTGAGCACTTTTTGTGAAGCACTTGCGGCTCAGTTGTTTGTAAATGTGCTGTATAAATAAATTTGACGTGACTTGTCTTGACTTACACATGCATACGCTTGGTATGAGTAGTACAGTCAAGTTCTGCTTAATGACTATGGAATTAGATTTGTGTCAATATTTTCAGACAACATTTTTCACGAAGCAAGCAACACTTTTTCAGAAACAAAATAAATATTGATTTAATAAATTATTTAATTGTTTGAAAATGCATTTGTACTTTGCCCTCCCTGATTTGTTCTTTGCGCTACCTCACTTGTACTTTGCACTCCCTGAAGTGTTCTTTGCTTCATGGTTTTGGGTTTGCGGGCGGGCCTTAGGAAGCTGTCTGCTGATTGCCTACTGAATTGTGAGTGACAGCTCAATGGACCCTTCCGGTCGTCACGGGCTCGGATCGCGGATTTACGAGATTAAAAGTGTCAAATATACGAGAAAATAAAGTTGCAGATTTATGAGATTAAAAGTACATTCCCATTTTAATAAATATATCGAATTTCTCCAGCTGTTTATGTGTTTTAAACATATGAACCGCATCTATATTGACTGATCGGTTCAGTCTGTGTCACTTGCTGCTGGCTACCTCACTCGCTGAGCTGGGCAAGAGACGGTCTTTGCCGGTGACAGTGACAGTGGTTGGACAACCTGCCTTCCCCAGCTGACTGACTTTAATGTCAGCTCCATGGGAAGAAATCAACAGTGTTTAACTGATTCATTGACTTTATTTCTTCGCCCAGCACAGCGAGTGAGGCAGACGGGAACAGGTGAACTTCTGCAAAATTTGTGCAAGTTAAAGCAAATCACGATCATCTTTATTCCAGAGTTTGTTATGTCTTCACAATGGAACTATGCACTCATTTTTGATTTAAAAGATAAGGAAAAGACAAACAGTGAAACACATTTTCTGGAAATGTTGGTTATCTGGATTCAGAACCGGAGGACCTCAGCAAATTGCTTCCTTCAGTTGGTCACTGTTATACATCCTGATGGGGAGATTTTTCTTAGAGCTGGGGGGGTGGAAGCCCCATTGATTACATTTAGATTCACAGACTCCGCTCCTGTGGAACCAGCTCTCAGTGTAGGTTGGGGAGGCAAACACCTCTTTATTTAAAGTTAGACTTAAACCTTCCTTTTTGATAAAGCGTATAGTTAGAGCTGGCTCAGGGAAACATGAAACACTTCTTTGCTTTGCTGCTGCTGAGGAATCTCTGTGATGTACTCATACTCACGCACTCATATTCACTCCCTCACACTCATCGTATGAATATTAC
The DNA here is from genome assembly GCF_963457635.1 of Microchirus variegatus. Classification (NCBI taxonomy): domain Eukaryota; kingdom Metazoa; phylum Chordata; class Actinopteri; order Pleuronectiformes; family Soleidae; genus Microchirus; species Microchirus variegatus. Next base: position 9,800,724 of record NC_139812.1, read on the forward strand.
TTTATTATTAGTCATTAACCTTGTTCTTCTCTCTCTGTGCCCTCATATTGCAGGCTGTAGGATCCAGATCCAGTTTCGAGACTAGTATTATTATTATCATTAGTAGCAGTACTATTATACTATAAAAAAAACTACTATAAAAAAATATAAACATGTTATAACTCATTCAACTTGATACATCTGTTTTATATCTGGTCCTGGTCTCCTCTGTCTCTATAACTCGCCTCTCCCTTTCCCTTTCTCTCCCCCCTTTCACTCCCCCACCTCTCCTTTGTCCCCCATTTTTTTCCTTTCACCTCAACCGGTAAAGGCAGATGGTCGTGCATCTTTGAGTCTAGTTCTGTCAGATTCCTTCCTGTTAAAAGGGAGATTTTTTTTTCGCTCCACTGACGCCTAGTGTTTGCTCATGATGTGAATTGTTGGGTTGTCTTACTATGTGCAGTGCCTTGAGATAATGAATGTTGTGATTCAGCGCTATACAAATAAAACTGAATTGATCTGAATTAATTTAGCCACATTGGTCGATAAAAACATAAATACTTTTCTTGGAAAAAAAACATTGGAAAAATCTTTAAAAGCAAATTACCCGACTTTGGGTACGTGACAAGGAAGACATCAGTTGGACGGATCTCAACATGCAGAAGCTCATCAAGGTCCTTGGGTCGCATTTTGTCTTTGACCAGAAAGTTCCTCTTTTTGTACTTGTAGAGAGAAGGGTTGACTGAATCCAATGACTCCATGGATGCTGAAATAATAATTTAAAAAACAGTTAGAATAAGAGGTACATGTCAGATCCTACCAAGAACACATACTTCGACAGCTATTATGGCGTGGGATCTAAATGAACATGTATCTCTATATTCACTTGTATGCTGTCATGTCTGTTTAGCTCCATTTCCTGAATGACAGTTTGGTTCAGTTTGGTAAACTATAGGATGGAGCTACAAAAATTGCAATCTGTTACAGTTTTCACAGTGTTTTCATTAGGGATTCACCGATTGCCATTTTTTGGGGCAGATTTTCGATTTATCAAGAAGTTTGACCTGCCGATACCGATTTTAGCCGATTCCTATTTCAATTTTTTAAAAATTGCTCAAAAATGATATTCAAATATTCCCTCTTAAAAAAACACAGATATTCGAATATATTCTCATTGTATTTGCATCGCGCATCTGGTGTGCGTTGCATCCGTCGCATCTGGGGGCTTTTAATAAGCCAGACTGTCAGGCGATGACAGCATGATGTCTATAACAGGACAAACTAATACCTAACTAATAATAATAACGAGACATAACTACCTGTAGATGTAGTTTATTTAACGTTAAACATATTTCACAACATATTACCTACACAAAAATAAGTAAATTAACTAATGACCAAGAGCACAGACCTCACTCTCTCGCACTCGCTCTCTCTCTCTCCTGCCCCGTGCCAACAATGCCTCGCGCTCTCTGCACACACTGGTTTAAATGACAAACAAACAAATGCTGAGTGCCGATCAAAAGTTTTGTGCAAGTGATTTAAGGTCCCGACTCTTGTCCCAAATATGACAGGCTTCATTCATTGATTGAAACAAATACAGTATATAAGCATTCATGAAACGTTTACATGCAGAGTGTTCCCACTCGCAAAGCAGACAACAGCGCCGCGGCTGCGTGGATGTTGTGTTATCAAATACACCGGTATGGCGGTATATTAAAAATTCATATCCAACGGGAAAAAAAACGGTATTCGGTGTGAACCGGTATACCGCCCAGCCCTACACTCTACTACATGTGCGTGTAGCCGCGTGCCTGTGTGTTGCTGATGCTGCGTGATGCGGGTGAATTTGACCGGCTTATTAAAATCGGAATATTTCTGACTGACCGGTTCCGGTCACTGGCCGAGCAATCGGTGCATCCCTAGTTTTCATTCATACCAGCCAAAGAACTAACTATCTAAAAATAACAGTACAACTTTATCAATAAAGTGGCTTTAATTTGCGAGCATTAGGATCAATTTCAAAACAAAAGTTCTGGAGTAATGGCAGGAAGAACACAATGGGGGTCGATGATCCAAGTTCACAAACTTCAATAACGTGTGTGTCCACCATTAGCATCACGCAGAGTGGTACACCGGCGACGCATGGACATCACCAGGTTGTCGATCGTGGCCTGGGGGATGTTGTCCCATTCCTCCTTCAGAGCCACTTGAAGTTGGCGGCTGTTCTGGGAAACTGGAACTGGAACCCGCTGGTGGACAAGCCTATCCATAACATCCCAAAGGTGTTCGATAGGTGACATGTCTGGTGAATACGGCGTCATTCAGTCGTGTTGCCACAACTGTAACGCTCAACTCTGCACTCAGCACGAAAAGGGCACGCTGCCTCCCCTCCCTCATGATTTGTGACATCTGTGGCATATTGACAAGTGACAAAAGTCCACATTTTGGTGTGCCCTTTTATTGAACAGACCCTAAGGAGTGTCTGTGTACTGGTCACGCATATTGACCACCACTCTGCCATTCTCCATGACTCTCGCAATACAAATCTGACTCCGTCTTGTTGCATTTCCGTGCCCTGATATGCACACCCTGACAGTAATTGCAGGTATGTAGTCCAGCCAGCTATGCAACTGATTGACATTAAACAGGTCTCTAAGAAGAGAGGGTTCTCTCGCTGCTGAAAATGGAGAGCTTGTGTAGCTCTGTATTGAAGGAGCTTCATAAAGAACGTTTGTCTGATGACACTCACATGGTCAGAACAGAGAACAGAGAGAGGCAAACAGATTTAAGAGATGAAATACTTGTTCACCAAGGAGAGGACCCTCCAAGAAGGAAGTTACATATGCTGTAAAGTTAATTATGTCTACTGATTGAACTTGGAAAGGAAAGAAAATTTCCTTTACCTTGTTGTTAACCAGTTTCAGCGCGTATGTTCTGCCTTCCTCAGAACTGTCAGCCGGGTGTTAGGTGGTGGAGATAAGGAAACGTGCGCACAGGACGATGAACCGGGATGAGAGAGCGAATATGCTGTCGTACACATGAAGCACCATCCTGGGGGAGTGGCCTGACTGCTGGAGGCGTGATCGACCCGTCAAGTCTGACAGGATGATCACGTCTCCACAACAGCCACAAGCTATATTTTTTATTGGATGTGTAGACTGTACATTTAGTTAGAACAGAGTTAAACTGACCTGGCCAATGTGTATCTATTGACATAATACAACCATCATTCTTTATTTTGAGTTGCTGTGGAGGAAAAGGATGTCAACCTATTACTACCCTAAGTCATATGTTCTTGTTTTGTTTGGCTCTTTTATTTGCACTTTCTCTCCTCCTTTGAGGGTGTGGTGTGGGTGTGTCTGTGTGACTGTCAGTCTCTCAGGTGGATGTCAGCAATCCGGTGTCACACTGAGAGTGGTTTATGGAGATTGGCTCACCATGAGTGCACTCTGGCGTTCTTAGCGTTCTTCTTTAGTGACTCTCAGTGATGGTGATAAACTTTTTCACTGACAGCAGAAATTGATTTTTTTTTTCAAGCAGAGGTTGAGGCAAATTAAAAAGCCTCATGAAATACACAAAGAAAGCAAACCATTAACCCGTGAAACACTTAGAATGCATTTAGAACATTCCTGTAATGCAAAGTAAATACATCTGTCAGGTAGTGACTTTTTTTTGTTTTTGCTCTGAACATTATTTTTAATTGCTCAATACTGACCCAAAAACCATACATTTACAGTGGTATGCAAAAGGTTGGGCACACATGTAAATTTTCATGAGTTTCCTTTATAAATCATTGGTTGTTTGGATAAGAAATTTCAGTTAAATATATCATATAGGAGACAAAGTGACAGTGATATTTGAGAAGTGAAATAAAGTTTGTATAATTTACAGAAAGTCTGCAAGTATTATTTAAACAAAATTAGGCATGTGCATACATTTAGGTACCCTTGTCATTTTATTGATATCAATACCTTTAGCACTAATTATTGGAACTCAAAATTGGTTTGGTACCGGCGCACTACTTTGATATCGGTATAACTAGTATACCTGTGCTACGTGACTCGCTGTCTTGAAGCTATTTTCCTTTCCCCTTTTTACTGCAGGGACACCAGAGGAGACGAGGCGGCTCATCCGTTTCAGGGTGGCCAAGGAGAAGGACTTTTTAAAGTCGAAAATGGTGGCGAAGAAACAGTGGGAGTGAGTCTTTCTTTGTTCAATCTTTTCATTCTTGCCTCTTTTTTACGACATTTATCTGTGTTGAGTTAAATAGCCTAATGAATGACTGTGCTGTGTAGTGCTGTGATGCAGGATCTTTCTGGAAGAAATTGGGCTGGAGGGGAAAGTGACCGGGCAACAGGCTTCAAAGAAGTGGGAGAACCTCAAGAAGAAGTATAAGGTATGTGATTAAACTTAAAAATAAACGATTATCAATTGCCTGTGGGGTATCCTACGAAGCTCGTTTGAGCGTCGCTCTATCACCATGGTGTCTTATGCTGCCAACCCAAACCTGCTCGGTTAATAATATCATTTGGGTTAAGGGCTGGAAATATTATAAACAAGTAAATATTACTCAATATTATAAAATTAATAAAAATAATACTATTAATAATAGTTATATAACGTATATATAATAATACATAATTAATTAATTATTATAATTATTATTATTATTATAATTTATAATAATAATAATACTTAATAAATTAATACCCCAAATTGGCTTTGTGTCACCTCGATATGTCTCGATAACCTAGATATGTCTAACTTGCTTTGTAGGATTACATAAATAAATGTATCAACCAGCCTGCTGTGTTTGTTGTTATTGAATGTTTTGGTGTGTGTGTGTGTCTGTGTGTGTGCGTGTGTGTGTGCACGTTTCAGGATTTGAGGAACCCCAAAACTGGGTCGGGAACTGATGGTGGAGAGGTGACCGTGGCGACATGGCAGTATTTTGACCTGATGCATGAAGTTCTGGGTGCCCGGCCAGCAATTGACCCACGAGTCATCGTGTCATCTCTCCAAGATCCCACGACTATCCTGATGGTGAGGTTTCATGAATCACTAACTGCTATGCACACATATTTCATGAGGAGCAAATAGCTAAACATTTAATTAATCTAAACACTTAATGAAATAACTTCTAACACATGACTGTGTATTGTTTCTTTAGGAGATTGTGGAGCCTTCCACCCCAGCACCCCCGACAGCACCCAGCACCTCAACAAACCCTACAACCCCAGCCACATCCAGCCCTGTTCTGCCACCACCCAGAAAGAGGTTCAGATCCCTCGCAGACCAACTGGCTGAAGAGGCCCTTCAGGAGCAGAGGCGCCATGAGGAGAGTGAGGCCCAGACAGCCCATTTTTTGGCCATCTTTGAAAGGATGGTAGAAAAGATGTAGTTGTTTATTGTTTATTTATTGTTATTTGTTATTATATTTATTATTTATTTATTATTTATTTACTATTGTTATTTATTACGGTTGATTTTTCATGTTAATGTTATTGAAGGTTCTACTCTGTTGAATAATTAAATATTCCTGTTAAAAAAAAGTTTTCTAAGAGTGATAAATGCTACATGAAGCAGATAGTTTTAAAACATTTATTGTTACCAATCTCATCCCTCCCCTGGAAAAATAAATAACAGATATGATATGAACATCAGTACAAAATTGTAAGGACACATAAAAACCAACAGGTAACTATAGATACACAATATTTATATACAGCTGAATCAACGTACAACTCTCATCAGACTTGAGCAGCCAGTGTGTCTCGAACATCATTCCCTGGTCGTTCATTGATTGCCATTTGATCTTGAGGGGGATGAGGGTCAAGGTCATCCCTGGTGATGTCCTCATCAGGATCCAGTGTGTCCCCATTATCCAGACAAACATTGTGCAAGAATGCACAGGAAGCAATGACCTGGGGGGCAAAGGTAGGCTTCACTTCTAGGGCCCGGAAAAGGGTTGACCTCCACCTTGTCTTCATCATGCCAAAGGCCCGCTCTATAACACTGCGTGCCCTGGACTGGTGCTGCACCCGCCCAATCACCGGCTCTTTATATGGCGTTAACAGACAAATCGGGGTCTGGAGGCAGGGGTACCCACCATCACCTAGTAGTATGTAACCCAGCGGCGGATACCTGGCAGTCACATAAAAGGTACTGTTCTTCATTACCCGTGTGTCATGCACAGATCCTGGATAGCCCACATAAATGTCTAAAAGTTTCCCTTTCGAATCACATATAGCCTGCATGTTGATTGAATAAAAGTTCTTGTAATTCAGATAATCTAGGCGATGTAGTTGCGGTGGTTTGATACGAATATGGCTGCCATCTATTGCCCCGACGACATTAGCAAAAGAAGGGGTTCCTGCCAGGTCTGCAAACCCTTGACCTACAGCTTGCAGCTCCTCATTGTCATGTGGGAAGGAGATCACCCTGTTAATGTTGTTCCAGATGCTCTGTGCCACCCGGTGAATGATTCTGTGCACAGTTGCCTTGGGCACACTGAATACACTTGATACCACCCGATCTGACAGTCCGTGGGCGAGCCAATATGTATATATCAGGACTTCAAGGCCATTCCCCCAACCATGATCTTGCCCCCGGTCCAGGAGCCTCTGCAGGCTGTTCATGGCACGTCTGGACAGGCGAAAGTCTTGCCACAGTTCAGCCCCCTCATCGCGCCATATGCGCAGGATGGGCACAGTCGCATCCACCCTGCAGTACATGGGTGGACGATCCACCTGGAAACACAAAGACAAATATTCAGAACACTTGGATAACAATTGTAAACTTACCCATACATTTGCATATCATATATATCATAAATAAATACATATAGATATATCATGTCTATATATATGTATGTATGTGTATATATATATATATACACACATACATACATATATATATATATCATGGATATATATATATATATATAATGTGTATATATATATATATGATATATATATATATATCATGTATGTATATATATATATATATATATATCATGTATGTATATATATATATATATATATATATATATTATGGCATGCCGTTCAGGAAATTAATTTGAATATATATAATGAAACCTTGAATATATTGAATGAAACCTTGAATATATATAATGAAACTTGAATATATTGAATGAAACCTTGAATATATATAATGAAACTTGAATATATTGAATGAAACTCGAATATATATAATGAAACTTGAATATATTGAATGAAACTCGAATATATATAATGAAACTTGAATATATTGAATGAAACTCGAATATATTGAATGAAACCTTGAATATATATAATGAAACTTGAATATATTGAATGAAACCTTGAATATATATAATGAAACTTGAATATATTGAATGAAACTCGAATATATTGAATGAAACCTTGAATATATTGAATGAAACCTTGAATATATATAATGAAACCTTGAATATATATAATAAAACTTGAATATATTGAATGAAACTCGAATATATATATATAGCTTTGGGCACGTTACTCACACAGCGGATTGACAGACAGACAGTTTTAACAGTTACACTGTATTCATGTATGTATTTTGTGGTTGATATATGCCATTAAACTGTGTTACAGTGATAAACACAGCAGTAATGTAGTAATATTTTTTTTTAATTCCATAGAAATTTTCTCCGTAAGGCATAATCTCATTATGCATTTGTCTGTCTGTCAATCCGCTGTCAAACTGACAATGTGTCGCCGATCATCAAATACGTTCAATATTAAACTAAATATTCAGCCTGCATTGGTCTGTGATTGTGGGTGATTCGTATTATGTCCAAACAATATATGAAGAGCTTCTCTTTCATTTCACAAATCCTTGTAGTCGCAGCAGCTTCTCCAGTCCCGGAGAAGTGCCGCGTCAGAGCGCAGTGCCATTACGCACGGCCATTCACTGTGTTTACCTTCATTAAATCACCTGAAACCTAAATCAAGCTAACCATACAGGATTCGCTGTTACCAGGGCTCATCATAGCTCCACCGAGATATAGAATATGATGTATATCTTTAAATGTAATCTACTGAGAGCCCTCATCTAGTTTTAAATAAAGCCTAGCTATTCTTACCGCTTGTGTCTTGGGCTACGGCCTGAGATTGTATACAGGGGCTGTTTTGGGGCACTTTTGTGAGGTTGAAGGCATGCTGAGATTGGCCTGATAAACAGCTGTTGTAGTCGGTCTGCCACAGTTAAAGAGGGAGCGAACTTCTTCGTCAGAAGAACGGGCAGCATATTGAGCAGGTGTATCGGGAGGATTTTCACACGCATTCGCCAGTGTCTTAATGATGTCCTCATTGTTTAATATTGCTGCAACGAGATTGCGAGCGGCCTGACTCATTGTCACTTTTTGCTGCAGCATCCACTCGTTACACAATATGGCCGCAGGCACTTCCGCGAAGTCTGACGTCAGTCAAGATTTCCTTATATATATTCAAGGTTTCATTATATATATTCAAGGTTTCATTCAATATATTCAAGGTTTCATTCAATATATTCAAGGTTTCATTATATATATTCAAGGTTTCATTATACATATTCGAGTTTCATTCAATATATTCAAGTTTCATTATATATATTCAAGGTTTCATTATATATATTCAAGGTTTCATTATATATATTCAAGGTTTCATTCAATATATTCGAGTTTCATTCAATATATTCAAGTTTCATTATATATATTCGAGTTTCATTCAATATATTCAAGTTTTATTATATATATTCAAGGTTTCATTCAATATATTCAAGTTTCATTATATATATTCAAGGTTTCATTCAATATATTCGAGTTTCATTCAATATATTCAAGTTTCATTATATATATTCAAGGTTTCATTCAATATATTCAAGTTTCATTATATATATTCAAGGTTTCATTCAATATATTCAAGGTTTCATTATATATATTCAAAGATTAATTTCCTGAACGGCATGCCATAATATATATATGATATATATATATATATATATATATCATGTATATATATATACATGATATATATATATATATCATATATATATAGATATATATGATATATCTATATATATGTATATATTTATATGTATTTATTTATGATATATATGATACATCACAAATGTATGATAAATATATATATATATAAAATACGATTTTCTGGCTGATATTTGGCAGAACGTTTCGTTATTTTACGACACCGTAAATGATCTGTAGCTGCTATCTTGTCCCAGTTAACAGCACGGCGCGTCAGCTATGAAACAAAATTATCATTACAATCGAGTAGAAATTTAGTATAAATCCTTGACCGACATTACCCAATTAACGCATAAAACAAACACAAACACAAACGAAAGGTAGCCTACATTTCCAGCTGACCGGCTTAGCTAACTTCGGCTGAGTTTTGACCGACATTTTAGGACTACAATGGGGGGAAAAGGTTATACGTACCATATTAGTCAGCACACGTCTGCGTCTGAGATACACTCGTCGCCTCCGGTGTCGTTGTTTAGCTGAAACAGTCGGAAAAATAGAAAAATGGCCCAGGCAACACACAATACTTCGGAGGACGGCATTTTTGGATTGTTGATGCGTGAGACGATGACGTCACGGTAATGGAGGCGTGTCTCATTTCTTAGGGGAACGTTCGTACCCCTCGCTACCTCAACTCTGTTTTGAGGGCCAAGGGGAACTCCGACAAAGGGGTAGGGGGAAGGGGGAGGGCTAAGGGGTGGAATTGGGATTCAGCCTTAAGCTCTCAGTTTCAACTGTGAGGAAGATTGTGAGGAATTGGAAGACCACAGGCACAGTTCTAGTTAAGGCCTAAAGTAGCAGACCAAGAAAAATCTCAGAAAAGCAGAGGCGAAGGATGGTGAGAACAGTCACAGTCAACCCACAGACCAGCTCCAAAGACCTACAACATCATCTTGCTGCAGATGGTGACACTGTGCATCGTTCAACTGTTCAGCACACTTTAGGAGATGCTGTATGAAAAAGTAATGCAGAAAAAGCCTTTTCTCTGCACCCGCCACAAACAGAGTCGCTTGAGGTATGCTAAAGCCCATTTGGAATAAGGTGCTGTGGACTGATGAAACTAAAATAGAGTTATTTGGGAAAAACACTTGCTACCTACAGTAAAATTTGGTGGTGGTTCCATCATGCTGTGGGGCTGTGTGGCCAGTGCAGGGACTGTGAATCTTGATAAAGTTGAGGGTCGCATGGATTCCACTCAATATCAGCAGATTCTGGAGAACAATGTCCAGGAATCAGTGACAAAGTTGAAGTTGTGCCGGGGCTGGATCTTTCAACAAGACAACGACCCTAAACACTGCTGAAAATCTACTAAGGCATTCATGCAGAGGAACAAATACAATGTTCTGGAATGGCCATCTCAGTCCGCAGACCTGAATATTATTGAAGATTTCTGGTGGTGTTTCCGAGCTGTCCATGCTGGGAAACTGTCAAACCTGACTAAACTGGAGATGTTTTGTAAAGAAGAATGGTCCAAAATACCTTATGCCAGAATCCAGACTCTAATTGGAAGCTATAGGAAGCGTTTAGAGGCTGTTATTTCTGCAAAAGGAGGATGCACAAAAAACAAAACTTATGCACATGCCTAATTTTGTTTACATAATTCTTGCAGACTTTCTGTAGATCATATAAACTTTATTTCACTTCTTTCAATGTCACGTGTTTTTCTCCAATATGATATATTTAACTGAAATTTCTTATCCAAACGACCAAAGATTTATAAAGGAAAATCATGAACATTTACAGGGGTGCCCAAACTTTTGCATACCACTGTAATTATATTCATACAATATTTGTTGATACCTGACAGTCGGGGGTATTGAGATGAACATCAGCCTCTGAATTTTTAGAGGATCTACTGACTGATCTCCCAGGTGCAGGTTATGGGAACGTTGCTCATCTTCTCTTTGTAGACACGGTCAAAACGCTCATTCTGGGACACTGTGAAGAGATTCTTCCAATCTCCTGCTATACCTGGTTAGACACAGAAAAATGAAATGATCTCTATTTCCTGAAGGAAATAATGATAATCAATCATTATTTAGATGTAAACGCATCTTAGAATACTTTCTTACACAAAACAGTCCGATTGTCTGATTTGCGTGAAGTTTGACATGCAGTTAAACTCTGAGCGATACTAACGTTAACAATGTTAGCAAACAAGCTTACGAATGTCACCTCAAATGACTGCTGTCTGCTACTGTGAGCTATTAACAGCTAACACGTATGCGTTTCAGAGCCCATCCAAACCAGTTGGACGTGGTACTTATCCTACCACCAACTAGAAAAGTGCACTGGAATGCCTGTCGAAGTGGGACCTCCTACTCGCAAAGTCGGGACTGATCGACCTACCCTTGTTTTAGACACAGCAATTTTAACACAACTTGTTTTTCATGTTATGGCGTGAAATTATGTTGTTGTTGTTATCTGTTACGGTAAAAGTATATTCATGATGTTACATATCGATATGTATTGCTTTTAAATATGTGGCTGGCTTGTGTATATAAGTAGACTGAATTGCTGACAGTCAAAATGCCTCTTCAAACATAAAGCGAAAGCGTCGCGATTGTCCATGTTTTCTAACATTCGACTTCAATTGCTGGAACGTTTTGAAGTAGAAGCTAGTACAATTCAGGTAGGATATGTCCCACATCCCATTTGTTTGAATGGGCTCTGGAACGCAGCATTATCAGTTCGTGCTGGGACCGGTTAAACGAGCACAATTCTCCGTGCATTGTTAAAACAGTGAACTTCGCTTAGAGCGCTGCAATCGGGAGATGTGAAGAGAAGAGAAGATATCCCCTCCTCTCTTTGCTTGGTTTATGGATGACGCAAGCATGTTTGCGCATGCACATAAATCGTCATTAAAAATGCATTGGAGGGTATGTTTTTCGGAAAAAAACTTTTGAAGTGAACAGGAAGAGGTAAGATAAGAGAAGGGAGTACCAGTACTACTCCCGTCACTAAAATATTCAACCCTAATTCGCGTGTTCATCACATTTAACAGTAACTTCATGAACCGATAGTGACAATAAGACAAACAGCCTCCCCGGAATCAGTCATTTCTCATAAAGTTACAACATGAAAACTTTATGAGAAATGTGAATAAATGAAGAAAATTAGGGGGTTTCGTTTACATTTTTTAAAATATTATGACAAAGCAGGTTTTAGTTGTTTATTCGTCGCTCATTAACATTTATTTTCAAACGTATTATCGATGTATTAACGAGCTGCTGTGTGGATTAATTGAGGAGAGGAGACTGACATGCTGCACTTTATCACTGTGTTCAGTCCCGGACATCGTGACACTGATGACGGTGTGGACTACGGAGCTGTGACCGTGTGATGCACTGAGACCTGCGGTCACTTCACCACTGATTCCTGGGTAGGCTGTTTGTCTTATCGTCACTATCGGTTCATGAACTTACTGTTAAATGTGATGAACACGCAAATTAGTGTTGAATATTGTAGTGACGGGAGCATTACCGGCTGCGGACAGTGAGCGCTGATGGCGCAGAGACTCATGGGAGTGGGTTCTTATGTGTTGACAGAACTGTTATTGTTGTGATGTGTTGCAGTTTGATGTTTGGTCTACATGTTCTGAGTGTTGTTGCTCTGCTGTGTTCTCGGGATGTTTGCTGTTGAATTGGTGGAGACAGTGATTTTGTGGTGTGGCACAATGACTGAGTGTGATGGGGCGGGGGATGATGTCCATCAAATGTTCATGTATCTAGATGTTAATAAAGTTTAGGACTTACTTGCTGCTGAGAACATAGCGCGAGAGCCGTGTTGAACTAACGATATGTCTCTCGAGACTTTCTTCTGCTTGCGCTCACCACAATATAAACATATTGAGTGAAGGAATCGGGAGTTATAAAACTATTTCAACACGTTGTTATTATTCCTGATAATAATTAGATAATTATATATACATAAAACAGAGACGGCCAATGGGACTTAAAGGAGCCTGCCCCCCCACCGAGAGTCCTCCAGTCATAAACTTCAAAAATAAAAATAAAAAGTGTGTAGCAGGGTGTGAAACCAGGCTTCGAATCCTGAATACAGGCCTTAGTCAAAGAACAATGGATTACAGCCAACAACAACAACGTCAATCAAATCGCCCCAAAAGAGGCAGGACCATAAAACATGATTTGAATCTTACGATTCTGATTGGACAATGACAGATAATATGTCTAGTAACACTGATAATAACTACTTTTGCTGGCAGAAGCTGATGAAAGGAATATTAGTACTAAGGATCTTTGGAATTTCTTAGGAAAAATTATCTTTCTCCTCCTAGTTGGTAGGGCATCACCCAAATCGTCCCTATACACTGTCCGCCCCTGATACTTGTTCTTTGACTTATTTCAGAACATTTGAAGTTACGATGTGATTTCCTTGTAAACTAAAGTGTTGCTATCCTGACTGAAATCCAAGTGGAAACAAACCTTTGCGCATGGTTTTTCCATTGTAGCGGCCTTTTTCAATCAAATCCTTGAAGTTTGCTTTGGGGTTGGTCTTCATGCTTTTGAAGGTGGACACATCAATGATACGATCAATCACCTCATCTGTCAGGTCTTCTTCAAGGAAAGCACAAAGCCTCACAACTTCACCTCTGAGGTCCTGTCAATTGCAGGGCATTTAAAAATGTTTCATTCAAGTCAAATGAAAACCTTGAAATCATTGGCTTAAAAAAAAGATTTCCCACCTTCAACAAGTTCTCATACTGGACAAAATGGATATTCAATTGGTCCCGTTGTGCATAGTACTCCTTCACATGATCAAACCATGATCCCATGTAAACTGTTGAAGATAAAAAAAATCAGATAATTTCTGCTTGTGTCATGAAAAAGGCTACATTGTTTAGCATGTGTGAATGCTATACATGTTCTCAGGACATTAAAGATCACTTCCTCAACTGACTTACACATCTGAAGGCCCATGTGTTAACATTAACACTGATCACCACAGGATTTCTTTATGTGAATGGTTAAAATCACATTTTGTGTAGTTTAGTGGTTCACTGATCGACTCACAACACACTCAAGTGAGATCAGATCACAAGTGGTCACAGGTGAAAACCCCAAGAGGCATGTTAATGTTACTCTGAGATCAAATCTCACAGAACAGATGTTAAAACTATGTACGAACAAGGTACTAAAATATGACACTCTGAATCACTCTGAACTTACCATCACCATCCAGAAATTGCTGAAAGAAATCCTCAAAGCTCTTGGGTGTTTCTAGCAAGACCCAACTATGAGCAAAGTAATATGCAGACACTGCAATATCCTTTGGGTTTCTCCAAACATAGACGACCTGGAAGTAAAAACAGACGTATTCGTTTGCATGGTCTAATTTGATTGCAGTTGGCGTTTGTGTCGTTTCAAAGCTGAAAAGTGTAAATCACCTTGACTTGCTTGGCTTTTATATCCAGGGACAACATTTCAAAGGGAAGATGTGAGCCAAGCATCCGAGGATCTGGTCTGTCTCTGAAAGGTTGTCTATTGTCTAAAGAAGAGAGCAGCGTCCATAATCTGAACCAGGATCTGTTGCATCCATGTTGTGCCTATGGAAGTAAAAATAAAGTAGGGAGTACAACTTGAAAAGACCCAAATGTGTCTGACTATCAGGTACCTGAGAGACATTTGTATTACTAATCATGGTCTGATGGAGAGATGATTTTCTTTAAATTAACCACTTACACAAGCATCATTTTGATCGCCCTTTTAATATAAATGTACAGTATTTGCTCTATAGGCCAGATTCCCAGGGACAGGGCTCTTAGGATTTACACATTTGTTATTATTAATGTTGAGTAACTAAGTACATTAAATCATGCAGGCGCCACTTACAGCAGATTATAAAAGCTTGAAGACCAATGGCTGCTGTGAGACCCAGCACTGGAGCCCTGTGTCCTCCACTGAGCTGGTCAAGTAAAGCCTCTGTCAGGCCTGGTCAGTGTTGTGCAAAATGTGCATAAGTTAAAGCAAATCACATAATCTTTATTCCAGAGTTTGTTGTCTTCACAATGGAACTACACACTGGTTTTTATGTTTAAAATATAAGGAAAAGACAAACACAGTGAAACACATTTTCTGGAAATGTTGGATTCAGAACCTGAGGACCTCAGCAAAGTACTTTCTTCAGTTGGTCAAATATGCTGTTATACATGCTGATGGGGAGATTTTTCTTAGAGCCGGGGAGGAAATATGCATAGATTTAGATTCACAGACTCCTCTCCTGTGGAACCAGCTCCCAGTGTCAGTTGGAGAGGCAAACACCTCTTTTTTTAAAGTTAAACATAAAACCTTCTTTTTTGATAAAGCATATAGTTGGAGCTGGCTCAGGGAAATATGAACCACCTCTTTGTTATGCTTCTGTTGCGAAACTGTGATGCACTCACACTCACTCACTCATATTCACTCCCTCACACCCATGATATGAATATGACTTTATTATTAGTCATTAACCTCTCTGTTTCCTCATAATACAGGCTGTAGGATCCAGATCCATTTTTGAGACTTGTATTATTATTATCATTAGCAGTGGTACTATTGTCATCATTATAATGCTACAATTAATGCTACTGTGTGTATAAATGACATTGTAGCAATATAAACATGTCATAACTGATTCAGAAGAACGGTCTTGTCTAAACCTATACCTTGATACATCTGTTAAATATCTGCTCCTGGTCTCTCTCTTCTGTAACTCACCTCTCCCTTTCCCTTTTTTTCTCCCCCACCTCTCCTCTGTCCCCCTTTTTTCCTTTCACCCCAACCGGTCAGGGCAGATGGTCGTGCATCTTTGAGTCTGGTTCTGTCAGATTGCTTCCTGTTAAAGGGGAGTTATGTTTCTCTCCACTGATGCCCGTAAATATTTTCTTGGAAAAAAAACATTGGAATTTTTTTTTAAAGCAAATTACCTGACTTTGGGTATGTGGCAATGAAGACATCAGTTGGACGGATCTCAGCATGCAGAAGCTCATCAAGGTCCTTGGGTCGCATTTTGTCTTTGACCAGAAAGTTCCTCTTTTTGTACTTGTAGAGAGAAGGGTTGACTAAATCCAATGACTCCATGGATGATGAAATAATAAAATAAAAAAAACTGTTGGAATAAAAGGTACACATTATTATATACTCACATTAAGATGTATTTCTGTTTATTTAATATTCATTTATTCATTTTGCATCATAAATATGTTATTATTGTGAAGTATACATCAGCAAACGCCTTTACCTGTGTCATAATTTTAAGCTCATATTGCCCACCCGCTCCATTTTTTAACACTTTTGGCCAGATTAGATGCTCATTGGCCTGCAGGTCATTTGAGTTTGAAGGAAACAAAAAAGTGTTTTGTTCCCACTAAGTGGCACCTTCTCAAAACTCCAAGACAAATAAACCTATGCATACTGCACAAGTTGATTCATGATTGTTGGGAAATTCTAGTTCGACAAGTTATGTTTTGAAATCACTAGAGGAAAAAGATAATTAAAGTAATAACACAGGTATGTAGTCCATATATAGCCAGCTGTGCAACTGATTGACATTAAGGCAGGTCTCTAAGAAGAGAGGGTTCTCTCGCTGCTGAAAATGGAGCGCTTGTGTAGCTCTGTATTGAAGGAGCTTCATAAAGAACGTTTGTCTGATGACACTCACATGGTCAGAACAGAGAGGCAAACAGATTAGAGAGAGATGAAATACTTGTTCACCAAGGAGAGGACCCTCCACCAAGAAGCAAGTTACATATGCTGTGCAAGTTCATTATGTCTACTGATTGAATTTAAATATTTTTGGTAATTTTTTAGACAACAGGAAATGTTCCTTTACCTTGTTGTTAACCAGTTTCAGCGTGTATTTTCTGCCTTCCTCCAAACTGTCAGCCCGATGTTAGGTGGTGAAGATAAGGAAATGTGCGCACAGGACGATGAACCGGGATTAGAGAGCGTAAAATAAGATAAGATAAGATAAGATAGTCCTTTATTCATCCCGCAGTGGGGAAATTTCCAGTGTTACAGCAGCAAGACACTAAGGATAAGGATAATAAATAATAAACATGCATTACCAAAAAGAAATAGAATATATAAAGTACAATCTATAAAGATATTAACACTGACTATAAAAATAGGTTTAAAAATAGAATGTAGAATGTACATTACAACCGGTCTGCAGAATATACACAGTATGCACATGGTATTTATAGTGTAAGGAAACAAGGCTGAGCTATTAAATAAGGATATTAAATAAGGATATGGATATTGCACTGATGAGAAAAACTACAGTATAAAAAATTTGACAGTATGAAAAATGACAATATATTGCACTTAAAAAAATTTTTTTTTACATGCTCTTTACACAAATGGACCACATCCTGGGGGAGAGGCCTGACTGCAGGAGGCGTGGTCGACCCATCAAATCTGACAGGATGATCACGCTGGATGAGCTGCTGCACCTACCAGTCCCTCAAATCCTCATTCACCCTCGTCTGCGTGTTTGCCTACATCCTCTCCTTCACACCAAAGCAGTTTTGATGTAAGTAAGCACATTGCACTTGTCCCACCTTTTACA
This sequence comes from Microchirus variegatus, assembly GCF_963457635.1. Lineage (NCBI taxonomy): Eukaryota > Metazoa > Chordata > Actinopteri > Pleuronectiformes > Soleidae > Microchirus > Microchirus variegatus. The sequence goes on from NC_139812.1 coordinate 9,818,314, forward strand.
CAAGAAGACTCATATTTCAATGCTTTCGAACATATTGCCACCACATTACGTTGGTCAAAGAGTGTGTGGTCTCTCTTATTTCAGTGTAAATTGATTGGAAAAGCTCAAGAAGTTTGTACTTCACTGTCAACTGAGGACAGCCTAAATTATGACATTGTTAAAGCCAACGCCCTTCAGGTCTATGAGCTAGTGCCAGAGGCACAAAAAAATGTCATACATTACCACTCAAAGGTTTGGGGTCACCAATACTGGCGCAGTGAGGCACAAGACTGTTCCAGGGCTGAACTTCATGGTTGACCGTCCAATTAAAAAAACGAGTCAGAACAATTCTTGTTTCCGGTGGATTTATTGACAGCTCATCAAAGCCCTGGCTAAAAGACAGGTTTAAAATGTCCAAAGTGACCATGTGTGTGTAATAGTCATATTGACTAGATTTCTTTGTTCTCTCAATGATGCTGATGAACTTCAATTTTTCACTGACAGCAAAAATTTAATTTTTTTTATGAAAAAAAATGGAGCAGTAACAAGTAAAGAGACGCTTGATTTGTTTGTCTATACAGGCTCCCATAGAAACATGGCCTTGTGGCAATGCAGTAGCGGCCAGCGACCATGTTATTTTACATGACTTTTTGAAACACTACGAAAATGAAACAAAGAATATTATACAGCGACTAGACAATGCAGGAGCACATAATATGTATAAAAAAGTGGATTTTGGGTTATATAAACCCATCAATACTACACAGTGTCCCTTTAACTCGTGCAACCCTTAAAATAGCAATTAAAACATTCTTGTAACACATGAAAGTAAATAAATCTGTCTGGTAGTGACTTTTTTGCTCTGAACATTATTTGTGATTGCTTAATACTGACCAAAAACCATAAATTTAATACAGTATTTGTTGAAACCTGGCAGTCGGAGATATTGAGATGAACATCAGCCTCTGAATTTTTGGAGGATCTACTGACTGATCTCCCAGATGCAGGTTATGGGAACGTTGCTCATCTTCTCTTTGTAGACACGGTCAAAATGCTCATTCTGGGCCACTGTGAAGAGATTCTTCCAATCTCCTGCTGCACCTGGTCAGACATAGACAAAGTCAATGATCTCTACTTGTTCTACTTTGACATTTTTCAGAACATATGAAGTTACTATGTGATTTCCTTGTAAACTAAAGTGTTGCTATCCTGACTGAAAACCTTTGCGCATGGTTTTTCCATTGTAGCGGCCTTTTTCAATCAAATCCTTGTAGTTTGCTTTGGGGTTGGTCTTCATGCTTTTGAAGATGGACACATCAACGATACGATCAATCGCCTCATCTGTCAGGTTTTCTCCAAGGAAAGCACAAAGCTTCACAACTTCACCTCTGAGGTCCTGTCAATTGCAGGGCATTTAAAAATAGGTTTCATTCACAAAGTCAAATGAAAACCTTGAAATGCACATCATTGGCTTATAAAAAAGATTTCCCACCTTCAACAAGTTCTCATACTGGACAAAATGGATATTCGCTTGGTCCCGTTGTGCATAGTACTCCTTCACATGATCAAACCATGATCCCATGTAAACTGTTGACGATAAAAAAAAATCCAACACTCAGCGACACCTGCACCTTTTTCTGTCATGAAAAAGGCTACATTGTTTAGCATGTGTGAACGCTATACATGTTCTCAGGACATATTAAAGACCACTTCCTCAACCGACTTTGTCTGACCCACAGTGAACTGTAAGTATTTTACACATCTGAAGGCCCATGTGTTCACATTAACACTGATCACCATAGGGTTTCTTTATGTGAATGGTTAAAATCACATTTCCTGTAGTTCAGTGCTTCACTGATCGACTCAAGTGAGATCAAATCTCACAGAACAGATGTTAAAACTATGTACGAACAAGGTACTAAAATATGACACTCTGAATCACTCTGAACTTACCATCACCATCCAGAAATTGCTGAAAGAAATCCTCAAAGCTCTTGGGTGTTTCTAGCAAGACCCAACTATGAGCAAAGTAATATGCAGACACTGCAATATCCTTTGGGTTTCTCCAAACATAGACAACCTGGAAGTAAAAACAGACGTATTCGTTTGCATGGTCTAATTTGATTGCAGTTGGCGTTTGTGTCGTTTCAAAGATGTAAAGTGTAAATCACCTTGACTTGCTTGGCTTTTATATCCAGGGGCAACATTTCAAATGGAAGATGTGAGCCAAGCATCCGGGGATCTGGTCTGTCTCTGAAAGGGTTGTCTACAGATCTCTCCTCCAGCCAAGGAACTCGATCTCTATTGGTTAACTCCTCTGCCTGTTCAGGGTGAGCAGCATCCATAATCTGAACCAGGATCTGTTGCATCCATACTGTGCCTATGGAAGTAAAAATAAAGTAGGGAGTATAACTTGAAAAGACCCAAATGTGTCTGACTATCAGGTACCTGAGAGACATTTGTATTACTAATCATGGTCTGATGGAGAGATGATTTTCTCTCCATAAAGCCTCAGTCAGGCCTGGTCAGTGTTGTGGAAAATTTGCATAAGTTAAAGCAAATCACATCATCTTTATTCCAGAGTTTGTTATTTCTTCACAATGGAACTACACACTCGTTTTTTAGGAAAAGACAAACACAATGAAACACATTTTCTGGAAATGTTGGATTCAGAACTTGAGGACCTCAGCAAAGTACTTTCTTCAGTTGGTCAAATGTGTTGTTATACATGCTGATGGGGAGATTTTTCTTAGAGCTGGGGGGAAATATGCATAGATTTAGATTCACAGACTCCTCTCCTGTGGAACCAGCTCCCAGTGTCAGTTGGAGGCAAACACCTCTTTTTTTAAAGTTAAACTTAAAACCTTCCTTTTTGATAAAGTGTATAGTTAGAGCTGGCTCAGGGAAATATGAACCACCTCTTAGCTTTGCTGCTGCTGAGGAAACGCTGTGATGCACTCATTCACTCCCTCATACTCATGGTATGAATATGACTTTAATATTATTATTTATTATCATTAACCTCTCTGTGTCCTCATATTGCATATGGCTGTAGGATCCAGATCCAGTTTCGAGACTAGTATTATTATTATCATTAGCAGGAGTACTATTGTCATCATTATTATGCTATAATAATTAATGCTACTGTGTGTATAAATCTCTTCTAGTACTATAAACATGTCATAACTGATTCAGAACGGTCTTGTCTAAACCTATACCTTGATACATCTGTTAAATATCTGCTCCTGGTATCTCTGCTGTAACTCACCTCTCCCTTTCCCTTTTTTCTGTCCCCCTTTTTTCCTTTCACCCCAACCGGTCAAGGCAGATGGTCGTGCATCTTTGAGTCTGGTTCTGTCAGATTCCTTCCTGTTAAAAGGGAGATTTTTTTTTCGCTCCACTGATGCCTAGTGTTTGCTCATGATGTGAATTGTTGGGTTGTCTTACTATGTGCAGTGCCTTGAGATAATGTATGTTGTGATTCAGCGCTATACAAATAAAACTGAATTGATCTGAATTAATTTAGCCACATTGGTCGATAAAAACATAAATACTTTTCTTGGAAAAAAAACATTGGAAAAATCTTTAAAAGCAAATTACCCGACTTTGGGTACGTGACAAGGAAGACATCAGTTGGACGGATCTCAACATGCAGAAGCTCATCAAGGTCCTTGGGTCGCATTTTGTCTTTGACCAGAAAGTTCCTCTTTTTGTACTTGTAGAGAGAAGGGTTGACTAAATCCAATGACTCCATGGTTGCTGAAATAATAATTAAAAAAACAGTTGGAATAAGAGGTACATGTCAGATTCTACCAAGAACACATACTTTGATTATGGCGTGGGATCTAAATTAACATGTATCTCTATGCTCACTTGTATGCTGTCATGTCTGTTTAGCTCCATTTCCTGAATGACAGTTTGGTTCAGTTTGGTAAACTAAACTAAAGGATGGAGCTCCACAAATTGCAGTATGTTACAGTTTTTACACTGTTTTCATTCATATCAGCCAAAGAATCTCAACTCCAAAACTCAAATCACCAAAATGTGATGAATGTGACTCAAAATAAGATTATTTCACCATACAGTAAACAACAAGTGTAGTAGCCAGTACTAAGTTATGGTTAGTTTAAATGATTAGTGCAGGATTACTTGTTACAGTGCATTGTGAACAGTTAAAGTAGTTAACAGTTTGCATTAAACCTTTGATGAAATATTCTTGCAAGGAAAGGAAAGGGGCTTTGTGGACCATTGATGTTTAGATAAAAAAGTACCATGGACACATTGATATCTTTGACGGCTATAATAGATAGAGGGATTGAGAGAAAATATCTATCAAGTTTTGCAGGTTGTTGTGTCAGTTTGAAGCTGTACTAGGTTTGATGTAAAGAGATTTTTGGACCATCAAGTCATGGGTTACGTTACATTACTGTTTAATCAATAGATCGTCATCAATTGATGGAGCATAAAGGGAATATTTCTATGCGTTGTTGATCCGAAAGAAGCTTGAATATGTGGATAGAAATGTAACTTGGATGCACGGCAAGTGGAAATAACTGTGCAAACCCTTCACACTACAGCCAACGACTTCTGTCACCTCCTCTTCACAGCTCTTGTATCTGATGCACAGCTGCCAGTGAGGCGATAGATAATAGACAGAATATAATACTAAATATGTTGTAGGTATGCAATATTCTCATCATAGTAATAATAATAATATTAAATGTATTTTCTTTAAATTACATATAGAATATAAGCTTGTTTGGTGTTTTCACTACAGTTGTCCACATTATTATATACTTACTTGGATATTTATTTATCTGTTTATGTAATATTAATACATTTATTTTGCATCATAAATATGTTATTGTTAAGTATACATCAACACCTTTACCTTGAAATTCTGTGAAATATCATGATGAGTATCTTGATGATATTATAGAATACTGTGTTATAATTCTAAGCTCACATTGCCCACCTGATCCATTTTTTCCCCACTTTTGACCAGATTAGATGCTCATTGGCCCGCAGGTCATTTGAGTTTGATACCCCGGAGGAATATTTGACAGGAAAGAAATACAGTATCTCATTTCCAGATGCTATTTTTTTATATATATACAGTACTGTGCAGAAGTCTTAGGCCACCATTAGATTTGTTGTTTTAGCAATGCTATAACGACAATAGAGGATCCTTATTTCTATTTCACTTTACTGGAACACACTTGAACAATAACACGGCTCTGTTAATATTGGAGTGAAACCTTAATAATGTTACTGGTAAATCCTGTGTTTGTCCTTCTATTTCATTTAAAGAAATATCTGCTGTAAAAAACGTCTATTACGCCAGGTTTATTCAAGACATGCTTGAGCATTACATAGACATGTTGCATGAGTTAAACTTGCTAAGACCAGCTTTAAGTCACATCACTTCATTCCAAATTCTAATGATCACAGAATTTGGCAGACAGAAAAAACAACAGAGCTGGTGGTGCCTGAAACATGTGCACAGTACTGTATATATCTCACATAAAGCAACATGCATCCATCTTCTACCGCTTTATCCTCCACATGAGGATCACGGAACGATAATTAAAAAAAACACAATTTCACTTTCACTTGGTGGCACTTTCTCAGAAGCCACCATAAAAGTCGCAGGTCCTCATTGTGTACTTGCCTGAGTGAGCTTGAGGGTGACCTGATGACTTTTGCAAGAATTCTAATTAAAAATTAATTTTCACATTTTGTGTTCCCACTAAGTGGCACTTTCTCAAAACCCCAAAAAGATCAAATAACCCTCTGCATACTGCACAAGATGATACATGATTTGTTGGGGAATTCTAAAATCTGGAAGACAAGTTATGTTGTGAAATATAGCTGGAGGAGCAATCTCACATGTATGTGGTCCATAGCCAGCTGTGCAATTGATTGACATTAAGGCAGTTCTCTAAGAAGAGAGGGTTTGTCTGACTCCTGCATGGTCGGAACAGAGAAGCAAACAGATTAGAGAGAGTTGAAATACTCAATGCTGTGAAAGTTCATTATGTCGACTGATTGAACTTCAGTTTTTTTGGTTAATTTTTTAGACAACAGGAAGAGAGGATTCTCTTGCTGCTGAAAATGGAGAGATTGTGTAGCTCTGTATTGAAGGAGCTTCAGAGAGAAAGTTTCTCTGTCCCTCACATGGTGAACAGAGAGACAAACAGGTTAGAGAGATTTGAAATACTCGTTCACCAAGGAGAGGACCCTTCACCAAGGACGAAGTTACATTTCTTATTTCATTTTTTAGGAACAGGAAATTTTCCTTTACCTTGTTAACCAGTTTCAGCGTGTATTTTCTGCCTTCCTCAGAACTGTCAGCCCGATGTTAGGTGGTGGAGATAAGGAAACGTGCGAACAGGACAATGAACTGGGATGAGAGAACATACATGCTCTTCACACACCTGGAGCACCATCCTGGGGGGAGAGGCCTGACTGCAGGAGGCGTGGTCGACCCGTCAAATCTGACAGAAAGGTCAGGCCTCTGCAACAGCCGATAAGGCAAGTCACCACCTATATTTTTTTTGGATGTATACTGTACATTTAGTTAGAACAGAGTCAGAGTCAAGCTCACCTGGCCAATGTGCCCACTCCAGGCTTAAACAAGGAGATAATAGAAGAGGCTTGTATCTATTTCCATTATACAACCATCATTCTTTATTTTGAGTTGCTGTGGAGGAAAAGGATGTCAACTTATTACGACACTAGGTCACATGTTCTGGGTTTGTTTGGCTCTTTTATTTGCAGTTTCATAACAGGTTATAACACTTAGTTCAATCAACTCTGAATCAAAGTTACCCTGCGTGAAGCCCGTGCATGAGGATATAAAAAACCCTCATCGATGGAACACAGATAACATGATTCACTATGGCAAAAAGTGATATGAAGACTCGTACTCCTACTTCTCCCCAGTGGAGTTGGAGATATTAATGAATGCATATGCAGAAAGTCCACAGATATGTATATATATATATATATATTTTTTTTTTAAACTTGGCAGCAACTAAATGAAAAACTAAATATAAAAATGTACTTCAATCAGGTAAGGTATAATTTAATACTTCTAAAAATCTATCTATCTATCTATCTATCTATCTATCTATCTATCTATCTATCTATCTATCTATCTATCTATCTATCTATCTATCTTTCTATCTATCTATAAAGGAAAAGTGTACACTTGCTTGTAAAAATGTAAACAAAATAGTGTCTCCAACTGAGAACTAAAGTGTGAAAAAAGGTAAAAGAAAAGTTCACATTTTGGAACCAAAAATAAATAACGGGGGGAATACCTCAAAGCAAATTTGTGTCGTGAAAAACATTTTTATTCTGCTAAATTAAATGTAAGCACAAGTCAATATCTTCACCTTATTCTGTACTTGGATCAAGATATACTTAGTATTAGTACTTTGTGGCAGAAAGAAGTAAAAAAAGTATACTGAATTACAAATATTAGCTTTATTTATTTGTTTATTTCGGGCATGTCAGTTAGATCAGTCATCATCACACAAAGATGTTGTGTGATGATGACTGATGTCCCTGTTACCCACAGAATACATTATTTTCATCATACTAATTTTTCTTATGACAGTTTGGCATAACATGTTTCAGCAGCAGCGAGCAATCAGAGCTGCAGTCTGTACACATCCTCAAAATCCTCTATATCCAGTGCGGCAAGGCACACAACTCATCCACCATCCGGGGATGTGGGTTCACTCAAACCCGCACGCCTTGTTGAGAACAGTCTGTCAATCACATTCAGTGACCAACTTAGCAATTCCATCATGGAACAATTGGTTCTCCGTAGTGTCTCGATTTACAGGAGTCAGCTATAAGTATATTATACTTCTCACATGTTGACATTTGCGCTTTTCAATGTCCGCTATAGTTTGGGTACAGTTTTTTGTTTTTTTTTCTTCTCCCATTCCGTCTCAACACTGCGTCTACTGATTTCTGTCTCTGACCTTTATCAACTATCTTCCTGGGTCATTCTGTAGCGATTAATAGTCATCCGGTGACCGCAGCGCTTAAGTTCCGCGCCCCCCGTGGAAATAGGGGGTTAGTCTTGTTCCGGTGCCGATGGTCTTTGCGTTCTATTTTGGTTCGTTTAGAACTATGCATGTGTGAATGCAAACCGTACCCACGTCTGTTTGCTACATTGTAACATTTTTCTGACTGGCGCGGACCAAAGCAATCGAACTATAGGTGTGAAAGCGGCCCAAGTTGCTGTCATGACCAAGAAAGGTGGTGGTGTTTAGTTGTTGTCTTGTGTCAATGTTGTCCTGTGGTTCCTGTTTTATTTAGTCAAGCCCTTGTTTTTTCTTGTAGTTTTTTCCACGAAAGAGTGGTTTGGTTTGTTAGTTTTAGCCCTGTTTTTTGTTAGTTTTCCCTCTTAGGAGTGTTTTTTTTGTTGCACTAAATAAATGTTTATTTTTCACTTCGTCGAGTTGTGCAATTGGTTCCAAGTCCTTGTCCTTAGGTGAAAGTTGCTTTATGGTGTTTAAGTCAATTTGAAAGCTACTGTTAGTAGATTCTTTGCTTTTGAGGGAGTTTGTGTTTATTTAAGGTTGATAATAATTGTGGTAGTGTTTGGGCAAAATTGTTAATTTTTAAGTTCAATTTAAAAAGTAGCAGCCTTTTCACCTTTCTAATCTCCTTTTTTAAGTAAGGAGCTGAATTGTTTTTGTCATTTATTTTCTGTTTAGGAGGCTGAAAAAGGAGGCTGAGTTGAAAAGTCAGGAGTTAGAAGTGCAAGCCATGCATTCAAATGTGAGGGCTCTGGAGTTGGAGCGAGGAGCTGCTGCACCTACCAGTCCCTCAAATTCTCATTCACCCTCGTCTGCATGTTTGCCTACATCCTCTCCTTCACACCAAAGCAGTTTGGATGTAAGTAAGCACCTTGCACTTGTCCCACCTTTTACACAAGAAGTTCACTCATATTTCAATGCTTTCGAACATATTGCCACCACATTACGTTGGCCAAAGAGTGTGTGGTCGCTCTTATTTCAGTGTAAATTGATTGGAAAAGCTCAAGAAGTTTGTACTTCACTGTCAATTGAGGACAGCTTCAATTATGACATTGTTAAAGCCACCGTCTTTCGGGTCTATGAGCTAGTGCCAGAGGCCTATAGGCAAAAATGTCATACATTACCGTTTGGCGTCACCTATACAATTTTTGTGTGTTTTCCATTACAACTCATACCTTTATTCATCAAAAGAATTCCAAAATGAATAGAAAATATAGTCAAGACATTCACAAGATTAGAAATAATGAAAAAACTGTTTTCAGCTGTGCTAACATCATTGCACAAGGGTTTTCAAGGGTTTTCTAATCATCCAATAGCTTTCTATCGCGATTAGCAAACACAATGTACCTTGAGAGGTGGTTGCTGGAAATGGGCCTCTATACACCTATGTACATATTCCATTAAAAACTAGACGTTTGCAGCTAGAATAGTCGTTAACCACATTAACAATGTATAGAGTGTATTTATAGAGTGATTAATTTAATGTTATATTAATTGAAAAAAAGTGATTTTTCTTAAAAGAAACCCCGGCTATAAGACTTGTAGTTCTTAAAAGATAAATGTTAGTATCAGTTATAATAAATTGATATAAAAAACCTTCTTGATGTCTTCGTTTTTATTTAATTTGTAAAAATAGTTTAACTCGTAGGTCGCAATTTGTTGTTAACGTCCCAATGCACTCTGGGTAGTGACGTATAAAGGTTGTACTGGGGGCTTCGGGACCCTGTTGTGACTGTTCAGCATAAACATGTCATCTGTTCAGCCTTTTCAATTTGAACCCGAGCGAAACATACAGGAGGAGGACAGCACTGACAATGTTTCACAAAACGAGCATCAAAATGAATTATAAGAAAGACGGGATGAGGCAAGAGTGGGACAAAACCTGTGGAAGCCAATCGACTTTCGATTGGCTTTTATCGAAAGGCAACAAGGGAAGTGCTGTGAGTTTACACAGCTTTCCCACTGACAAGAAGAGGAGAAAGGAGTGGGAAGATGCCTGTGGAAGGACACAACTTCCTAAACATCCGCGGCGGTGTTCTCGACATTTTTCGCCAGAAGCATTTGAGGCTTTTAGTCGACCACAGCTGCTAAAAGACCTCACCGGAGCGGGTGGATACAAACGGAGACTTAAACCAAATGCCTGTCCGACAATTCTCCCACATAAGGAGCCTAAACGCCCGCGTGAAGCGAGTGAAATTCGCGTTAAAAAGCGGCAGAGACAAGAGACGCTGGATGTTCTCCTGAGCAGACAACCCGCGTCTGCAGTCGCCGCTTCACTGTATATCCATATATGGAGACGCAGTTGCCGCACGTACACCACAGGTTTTGTCCCACTCTCGCCTCATCCCGTCTTTCTTATTCTTCATTTTGATGCTCGTTTTGTGAAACATTGTCAGTGCTGTCCTCCTCCTGTATGTTTCGCTCGGGTTCAAATTGAAAAGGCTGAACAGATGACATGTTTATGCTCAACAGTCACAACAGGGTCCTGAAGCCCCCAGTACAACCTTTATACGTCACTACCCAGAGTGCATTGCGACGTTAACAACAATGGCGACCTACGAGTTAAACTATTTTTACAAATTTAATAAAAACGAAGACATCAAGAAGGTTTTTTATATCAATTTATTATAACTGATACTAACATTTATCTTTTAAGAACTACAAGTCTTATAGCCGGGGTTCCTTTTAAAAAATGAGGACATTTCTGACCCCAAACTTTTGAACGTAGTGTAATTGTGAAAAATCTGCCCGCCAGACGTACAGTATGTAGAGTTTGCACAGGAGACTGGATGCTTTCAATAGCCTGTGTGTTGCGCTCATTGTGCAGTCTTAATGGAAGTAATAAACCCCGGTTCTAAACAAAAATATAAAATCGCTCTATAAAAAGATATTGAGATGAACATCAGCCTCTGAATTTTTAGAGGATCTACTGACTGATCTCCCAGGTGCAGGTTATGGGAACGTTGCTCATCTTCTCTTTGTAGACATGGTCAAAATGCTCATTCTGGGCCACTGTGAAGAGATTCTTCCAATCTCCTGCTATACCTGGTCAGACACAGACAAATTAAATGATCTCTGCTTGTTCTACTTGACTTATTTCAGAACAATTGAAGTTACTATGATTTCCTTGCAAACTAAAGTGTTGCTATCCTGACTGAAATCCAAGTGGAAACAAACCTTTGCGCATGGTATCTTCTTTGTAGCGGTATTTTTCATTCAAATCCTTGTAGTTTGCTTTGGGGTTGGTCTTCATGCTTTTGAAGGAGGACACATCAACGATACGATCGATCGCCTCATCTGTCAGGTCTTCTCCAAGGAAAGCACAAAGCTTCACAACTTCACCTCTGAGGTCCTGTCAATTGCAGGGCATTTAATGTGCATTTCATTTTATGTTTCATTCTCAGAGACAAATGAAAACTTTGTATTGCACATCATTGGCTTAAAAAAAAGATTTCCCACCTTCAGCAAGTTCTCATACTGGACAAAATGGATATTCGCTTGGTCCCGTTGTTCGTAGTAATCCTTCACATGATCAAACCATGATCCCATGTAAACTGTTGATGATAAAATAATCCGATAATCAGCGACACCTGCTGCTTTTTCTGCTTGTGTCATGAAAAAACATTGTTTAGCATGTGTGAATGCTATACATGTTCTCAGGACATATTAAAGAACACTTCCTCAACCGACTTTGTCTGACCCACAATGGACTGATAACATTTCCTGTAGTTCAGTGGTTCACTGAGCGACTCAGAACACACTCAAGTGAGATCAGATCACAAAGTGGTCACTTGTGGTGACAACCCCAAGAGGCATGTTGATGTTAATCTGAGATCAGATCCCAGAGATAAAAAAAAGTAATAAAGTACTAAAATATGACACTCTGAATCACTCTGAACTTACCATCACCTTCCAGAAATTGCTGAAAGAAATCCTCAAAGCTCTTGGGTGTTTCTAACGATACCCAACTATGAGCAAAGTAATATGAAGACACCGCAACATCCTTTGGGTTTCTCCAAACATAGACAACCTGGAAGTCAAAACATACATATTCGTTTGCATGGTCTAATTTGATTTTGTGTCGTTTCAAAGCTGAAAAGTGTAAATCACCTTGACTTGCTTGGCTTTTATATCCAGGGGCAACATTTCAAAGGGAAGATGTGTGCGAAGCATCCGAGGATCTGGTCTGTCTCTGAAAGGGTTGTCTAAAGATCTTGCCTCCAGCATAGGGACTCGATCTCTATTGGTTAAATCCTCTGCCTGTTCAGGGTGAGCAGCGTCCATAATCTGAACCATGATCTGTTGCATCCATGTTGTGCCTATGGAAGTAAAAATAAAGTAGGGAGTACTACTTGAAAAGACCCAAATGTGTCTGACTATCAGGAGAGGTGGGCAAAATGGCAGCCCCTTTTTTTTTATTTTCTTTAAATTAATCACTTACACAAGCATAATTTTGATATGAGTAGTACATATTCAAGTTCTGCTTAACCCATTGAGGTCGGGAAAGCATTGCCGCATATCTACCATTAAAGCCGGGGGCTATGTTGCGTAATTCTACAATTGACGCCGGGAAAGCTGATATGTCAATTTTCGTCTTGTTCTGAAATTTCTTCAAGCAAACATGGAGGACTTTAACAGCGAAGATATTTCCGCCGAAGGCAGTGATTTTGAGGAGTTTCTCTGCTTCAATTACATTATTGCAGATGACTTTGAACACGCCGAACCAATCGACCGGGATTTATGGTTAAGACATACGTTTGAAGACGACCACGAGTTTGAAGGTTTTGAAAGTGACCGGGAGACGGAGAATTACCACCATGATCGACCGCACGCCAGGGGTGAAAGTCGATTTACCTGCAGATGCCATACCGCTGCAGGCATTTAATCAGATTTTTACTGAGGAACTTTGGGCGCATCTTGTTACCGAGACGAATAATTACAGTGACACATGCTGTTCTTGTTCTTCGTAGTCCATCATGGCAAAATCAAGGCACAAGTTGATATTACTTTATTTTCTTAGTGTTTTTTAATTGAAAATAGTGCTGTTCACTGGACTTTTACATTTTTTTGTGAAGGTGGATCTAAATAAAGGCTGAGATATCAATCAGACAAACTTCAGGTTTTAGGGGTTTCTTCCGGAATCACCCATAGGTTTTACAGGCATTTTTTCCAGGCGTTTTAAGCCTTAATGGGTTAATGTCCCTCCTAAATGTTACACATTGAACATTCTCTTAGGATTTATTATTTATGACTAATCATGAACCTCTCTGTGCCCTCATATTGCAGGCTGCAGGATCCAGATCCAGTTTCGAGACTAGTATTATTATTAGCAGTAGTACTAATGTCATCATCATTATGCTATGATTGATGCTACTGTGTGTATAAATGACATTGTAGTACTATAAACATCATGTCATAACTGATTCAGAACGGTCTTGTCTAAACCTATACCTTGATACATCTGTTAAATATCTGCTCCTGTTCTCTCTCTTCTGTAACTCACCTCTCCCTTTCCCTTTTCTCTCCCCCACCTCTCCCCCTTTTTTCCTTTCACCCCAACCAGTCAAGGCAGATGGTCGTGCATCTTTGAGTCTGGTTCTGTCAGATTTCTTCCTGTTAAAGGGAGGGTTTTTTCTCTTCACTGACGCCTAGTGTTTTCTAATTATCTGAATTGTTGGGTCTTACTATGTGCAGTGCCTTGAGATAATGTATGTTGTGATTTGGCGCTATACAAATAAAACTGTATTGAACTGAATTTATTTTGCCACATTGGTTGATTAAAAAAAACTAAAAAATACTTTACTTGGAAAAAAATAATTGGAAAAATCTTTAAAAGCAAATTACCCGACTTTGGGTATGTGGCAATGAAGACATCAGTTGGACGGATCTCAACATGCAGAAGCTCATCAAGGTCCATGGGTCGCATTTTGTCTTTGACCAGAAAGTTCCCCTTTTTGTACTTGTAGAGAGAAGGGTTGACTAAATCCAATGACTCCATGGTTGCTGAAATAATATTAAAAAAAACAGTTAGAATAAGAGGTACAGAGGTCAGATCCTACCAAGAACACATAATTTGACAGCTATTATGGCTTTGGATGCATCTCTTTGCTCACTTGCATGCTGTCATGTCTGTTTAGCTCCATTTTCTGAATGACAGTTTGGTTCCGTTTGGTAACTCCTGTTTTTTATTGAAAAAACCACAACAATTTCCATAAAATACATTTCAAGGAGAATTTGATTATTCTTATTAGGCTCTGGGATGGGTCAATGATTAGCAGAAACATTGATTTTTATGCATTGTAATTTTTTTGTGCAATGTCAGATTTTTAGATATTTTTAGATAGATCCCTAATTTTTTCCTAATGGCACAAAACGCCACCTTCACAAAAATTAACTGTAAAAATTGTACATATTAATATTTTTTCCACATTAAATTGGTCAATCTTTTAAAGCTACTCCAGCCTTAATTATAGATATCAAATACTTTTAAAGTGTTAAATATGCATTTAAATATTATATTATAAATTTTTTTATTATTATTATTGTTGTTATTGTTATTGTTATTATTAATATTTGGTATGTATATTTCAGGCTGAAGAAGCTTTAAAAGACTGACCAATTTAATGTGGAAAAAATATTAATATGTACAATTTATACAGTTAATTTTTCGAAAGTAAATAAAAATATTAATTATGTTTATATAGCAGTTTTTGGGAAGCTGGCCGTTTTCTGCCACGAGGAACACTTTAGTAAGTTCTCACATTGCTTAGCCATTTTAGGCTTATTTAAGAAACCGATGTGACAGTTCTAAAGTTTACCAAAAATGAATATCTTTGGAACATTTGAACTATATTCATTCAACACAGACAAAATGGCTTAGCAATTAAAAAACAGAAAGCCACGTAAAGTCAGGGGCCGAGGGACCCCTGAGGGTTAAATGTTTTCCCACTAAGTGGCACTTTCTCAAAGCCACAAGAAAGATCAAATAACCCTCTGCATACTGCACAAGTTGATTCATGATTTGTTGGGAATTTCTAGTTAGACAAGTTATGTTTTGAAATCGCTAGAGGAAAAAGATAAGTTAAGTAATCTCATACAGTTGTGCTCATCCGTTTACATACCCAGGCAGAATTTACGATTTCTTGCCCATTTTTCAGAGAATATGAACACAAGCACTTTTCTTTTACTCATGGTTAGTGGTTGGCTGTAGCCAGTTATTGTCGACTGTGTTTACCCTTTTTACATCATAATTACAACACAAACTATCCAAATGACCCTGATCAAAAGTTTACATACCCTGGTGACACAAATGGGTTTGAATGGCTTTTATTGGTTATGGCTATTATTATTATTAAATTAGTGGGTGTGTATTAAAGGTCAATGAGTTTCTGGATTCCTGACAGACCATTGCGTCTTTCATCCAGTGCTGCACTGACATTTTTTGGATTCATGGGTCATGGGGAAAGCAAAAGAATTTCCAAAGGATAAAATATCAAAGGAATTGTGAATGCCAATCAGCAGTGTTCAAAGTCAAAAGAAAATGAGGGGTTCTGTTGAAACCAAACCACGGTCAGGTAGACCAACTAACATTTCAGCCACAACTGCCAGGAAAATTGTTTGGGATGGAAAGAAAACCCCACAAATAACTTTAATATAACTGAAATACAGGACTGTCTGAAAAAATGTGGTGTGGCTGTTTCAAGATGCACAATAAGGAGGCACTTGCACAAAGATGGGCTGCATGGTCGAGTTTCCAGAAGAAAGCCATTAATACGCAAATGCCACAAAATATCCCGCTTACAATACACCAAACAGCACAGAGACAAGCCTCAAACCTTCTGGCACAAAGTCATTTGGAGTGATGAGACCACAACCACAAACAGTACATTTGGAGAGGAGTCACCAAGGTCTACGATGAAAGGTGCACCATTCCTCCTGTGAAACACGGTGGTGGATCACTGATGTTTTGGGGATGTGTGAGCTACAAAGGCACAGGAAATTTAGTCAGAATTGATGGCAAGATGGCTGCAGTAAATTATCAACAAATACTGGAGGAACATTTGCACTCATCAGCCCGGAAGCTACGCAAGGGACGTACTTAGACATGCCAACGTGACAATGATCCAAAACACAAGGCCAAGTCGACCTGTCATTGGCTACAGCAGAACAAAATGAAGGTTCTGGAGTGACCATCTCAGTCTCCTGACCTCAATATCATTGAGCCACTCTGGGGAGACCTCAAACGTGCAGTTCATGCAAGACGGCAAGACAATTTACAGCAACTTGAGGCTTTTTGCCAGGAAGAATGGGCGGCTTTACCATCTGAGTAATAAAGAGCCTCATCCACAACTACCACAAAAGAGTAGCTGTCATTGATGTTAAAGGGGCCAATACACGCTGTTAAGAACTGGGCTATGTAAACTTTTGATCAGGGTCATTTTAGCCAACCACTAACCATGAGTGAAAGAAACGTTTTTGTGTTATCATTCATATTCTTGTTGAAGAAAAGGTTGTTGTGGAACTGACTCTGTTTTTGCACAATCAACCAAAATTGGCATATTTAACCAAATCGACATATTTGACAAAATAAGAAATTGATAATAGTTTGAAATTGGCATATTTAACAAATAAGAGTCTATTTATAATTTGAGAAGAATATAGACTCTCTCAGGTTGGTGTTTGGGAAATTCCAGTGTTACAATACTCCCACAGAGTATGATAACATCCAAGGCCAAATTAAAACAGGCTCATTCTGTTGTATTCCAAACAAGCTCATGTGTTCTTTGAAGTCTGTGAAATCAGCTGATGGGAATAGTGAAAAACTCTTCATGAGACAGACAGAGAAGTGTGTATATTTTAGAACTGTCATACTGAAATGCTTCATTATAACCAAAAGTTTGAATGTCTTCATAATGAATGTGTGTATTAAGTTTGTATCATGTATGGACATGTAACCAAGGTTAGTTGAACCCCAGGTTGTTTATAGTCAATTATTTGTATATGTATTCATGTTTTAAGTATTCTCTAAAATCTAAGTTCATTAGTATTTTTTCATGAGCGGGGAGCAGTAAAAATATCTTCTCCTATAAGGGTTCTGTATATGTGTTACTGTCTCTTTAAATTAGGTGACAGTTTTTTGGCGCTGTTTTCGGTAAACGAATAGCTGACAGGAGTGTGCATCTCACTTTAGCACCAATCTTTGCGAGTCCCTCTCGTCCGATGCCTGGTGTGTTTTGTGTGAGTAGTTGGAAGAGATGAGAAGAAAGAGGAAGAAAACTTAGAGTTGAACTGATAAAAAACTAACAGAAGTCAGGAAACTGAAGACAGAGACAGAAGAGACCATCGGTGTGCCGCGAGTTCGAGTAGGACGACGTGAATTGTGTAAACAATAGAAATCCCGGCTGTTTTTTTTTATAGGGTCCTTCACTTGGGACCTTGGTTCGTCTGCTGCCATTCGTCGATCTCCATCTCCATCCTGTTTGCCACCCCCCCGGTCACTCACACCTTCATCCCCATCTTCACCCCCCCTGCAATACTCCCCATTGGACATTCGTTGTTAAGAGGGCGGTAGGACTGAGTGCACTCATTTTATTTTTTTCCTATTCATTTGAACTTTTGGGACAATTTACTTTTATTACCTGAGATCTCAGAGGTTTTTTCTTTGTTATTTTATATATATCATTTTGGTTCAAAATGACACTTGAAATAACTGTGACCCAATTTGTAATGGTTACATTCTAGGTACTGTTGATTTTTTTCATATACAGTATTCACTTTACGTTATTTACCGTTTGAACATACTGTGCTGACGAAAAAATATTTGTTGGGTCCAATATAATTCCTTTAAACCTTCAGTCTGTGTTCGGTGTAATTTTTGGGGTAGATATTTACATGGTCTGGTCCAGAAATCAGCCTGGTAAATATCAGCAGTCTCCTCATCGGGTCTAGAGTAAAAGTTAACCCTAATTTTGCTGTTTGATACTACGCTGCCTCAACATAACAGGAACAAGTAGGGGTTACAAAGTGGCGAGCTAGCCAGGAGACTGCTGCAAATTAAGTTAGATCCTACCCCAAATAGTCTGAAATAAGTAGAGTCATACAGACTTAAAAGTTGAGTTGATTTGTCGTGTGAATTATCATTGAGATAGACCATAAAACTCATTAAACTTAATTGCATGATAAAATGGATCTTTGCAATCGGTTTGACGTACATGGACCTAGTTGCCTTTATGTTACGGGCATAGATGAACAGTATACTGATGAAGAAATAACCAACTTCTTTAAGGTTATTGGGGACATTAAGAAAATGGTCAGGGTTCCTGACGTGCCAGATCAGCCAAAAGCCAGAACCCTTGTAGAGTACTCCTCAGAGCAGGCAATTTCAAGGCTTGATCCTGTAAACCTTGGCCATGTGCCTAGCCCCCATGATCCCAATATTACCTGGCATGTGAGAACCATTCGTGAGGTGTGTCAAGAGGAGCTAGGGAGAGAGTTAGCCCAAAGCTGCTTAGCTGACCTGAGCACTCTCGCTGGGAGTAGTAAAGCTGGTTTTTGGAATGTGCTGCGGCAGTTAGAACACGTCCAATCAGACCCTGTTCCCCCACTGAGCCCCGATACTCACTTCCAGTTGTCAGATCAACCTCTTCCTACAGCAAGTAGTGGCAGCAGAGCAACTAATGAAGGTCCAGCTGACAGTCCTGAGCCAAGCCCAGTTGATCCAGCTTCTGATGCTCCCAACCTCAGCTCCCCCAGAAGTCCTCCACTTCTGAATGTGAGCACGATTAATCCACCTCAGGTCCAGAAGGTTATCGTTGAACATTTCATTCGCAGTGATGCAACGCCATCTAGCTTCAGCCAGAGCAGAGTCCGGACCTTCTCAGGACGACTTCCAAAGCCAAATGGCGAAGTTGATTATGATGGCTGGCGCACCCAGGTGGACCTTCTCCTCAGTGATGTTTCATTATCCGACTCCCAAAAGGTAAGAAGGATCTTGGAGAGTCTGCTCAGTCCAGCTGCTGACATTGTCAAGCCTCTTGGAACAAACGCACCACCTGCAGCTTACCTCACTCAGCTTGAATCTGCATTTGGAGTGGTAGAGGATGGAGAAGAGCTATTTGCGACATTCTTAGGTTCAAACCAGAATTCTGGGGAGAAGCCCTCTGCCTACCTAAACCGCCTCCAAACCCTTCTTACTAAAGCCATCTCCAGAGGGGGAGTTTCGCCTGCAGAATCAGATAAGTACTTACTCAGGCAATTTTGTCGAGGATGCTGGGACCAGAGTATGATCATTGGCCTCCAGCTTGAGCACAGGAAAACTAGTCCCCCATCTTTCCCAGAATTACTGCTTCTATTGAGAACAGAAGAGGACCGGCGGGCTGCCAAGATGGACAGAATGAAAAAACATCTAGGAAGTACAAAGGCTGCAGCACATGTTCATTCAGTCTTGAGCCTGCCAGCATTTGATGAGGAACCTAGTGTCACAGTTCCCAAAAAGCCTGATGCAAGTTCCAAACTTGAAAGGGAAGTCGCAGAACTTCGGAAACAAGTATCACAACTGTTACACAAAGAGAGAAACGAATTCAAACGTGAAGGGCCCCCAAGCAGTTCAGCAAGGAAGGAAACGCCCTTGCAAAGTGAAAGTTTAGTAGTCCGTGTCACAAATCCTTCGATGCCCCAAACTCCCACTCAACCAAGACCATGGTTCTGCTTTAAGTGCGGAGAAGATGGCCACATTTCCGCAAATTGCACCAATGAACCTAACCCTGGCCTTGTACGGAAAAAGAATGCAGAACTCAGAGAAAAGCGTAACAGATTCTATGCACGACAGGGATCCCCTGAAGCATCTTTAAACTTGTAGAGGCTCCTGCAGCGGGACGACCAGGAGCTGAGGACGTCAATCAGACAAGTCCCACAGCAATGACCCACAACATGGAAGAAGAAACGGGAGTTAAAACCGCTGATGGTGGGCTACCCCACACCCTACCTCCTGGGCTGGTGGGCCCTCGCTGTGTCTCTACAGTATCCATAGGGGACACAAGATGTCAATCTATCCTTGATACCGGATCTCAAGTTACCACCATTTCAGAGACTTTCCGTTCCAAATACCTGGCATCCTTCCCCATTCAGCCCATTCATCATTTGCTCGAGGTTGAAGGGGCTGGAGGTCAGTATGTACCTTATCTCGGCTATGTTGAGGTCCCTCTAACCTTCCCCGACAGTGTGACTGGTGCGGAGGAGCAGCTAACTGCCCTGGCGCTTGTTGTCCCAGAGTACCGGTTTAATAGCCGAATTCCAATGTTGGTTGGTACTAATGTTCTGCTGCAACTCCACCAGCGCGGGATAGACCGTGACAGGCCGACATTCCAGAGGAGGTCAGATAAGTTTGCATTGCTTCTCCAACATGTTGCCAAAGAACATAAAAATGAAAACAAACCTTGTCTTGTGAAGTTGCATGGGAGTAACCCTGTCACTGTTCCAGCAGGGCACAGGCTGTGTGTGGTTGGGGATGTCAGGGTTGGAAAGGAAAGTCCCAACACATCCTTTGTCCTTGAACCCCCCGAATCTCCTTCCTTACCTGGTGGGCTGTTCCTTGAATGTGCACTCATGAATATCACCAGTAGGGCCTCCTGCAAGATCCCTGTCAACCTCAGAAACACAGCAGACCACAATGTTACTCTGCCTCCAAGGTGTGTCATTGGTGAAGTGTTTGCTGTTCAGAGTGCAATGCCCCTGAGCGCCATGCGATCTGTGGCCACTGATTCTCAGATGCCAAGTGAGAGGTTTTCATTCAATCTTGATCATTCACCTATGCCTGAGGACTGGAAGCGACGAATTTCAGACCAGCTGAATTCCATCCCAGATATCTTCGCTGTTGATGAGCTCTCCTTGGGTCACACCACCGCTGTGAAACACCATATCCGCTTGCAGGACCAGACGCCCTTTAAAGAGCGCCCAAGGCCAATACACCCAAGCGATAGGGAGGCTGTAAAACAGCACCTCAGGGAGCTCCTTGATGCTGGAATAATAAGAGAGTCTGAGAGCCCCTTCGCCTCACCAGTGGTGTTAGTTAGGAAGAAGAATGGGAAGATTAGGCTGTGTATCGATTATAGGAAGCTGAACACCCGCACTATAAAAGATGCATACGCCCTCCCCAATATTGAGAAGACATTCTCAGCCTTGAGTGGAGCAAGGTGGTTCTCAGTGATGGATCTCAGGTCTGGCTATTATCAGGTGGAGATGGCAGAGGAGGATAAGCTGAAGACAGCGTTCACGTGTCCCTTGGGCTTCTACGAATTTAACCGTATGCCACAAGGCGTGACCAACGCTCCTAGCACTTTCCAGCGCCTCATGGAAAGGTGTGTTGGAGACCTGCATCTGAGTGAGGTCCTTGTGTTTTTAGATGACCTCATAGTCTTTTCAGAGACGCTCGAAGAGCATGAGAAGAGGCTCATGAAGGTATTACACCGTCTCAAGGACTATGGCTTAAGACTTTCACCTGAGAAATGCCATTTCTTTAGGTCATCTGTGAAATACCTTGGTCATGTGGTGGATGCCCAAGGGGTCCACACCGATCCAGATAAAGTCTCTGCTCTCAAAGACTGGCCTCGTCCTGGGAATAGAGAGGAGTTAAAGCGTTTTTTGGGCTTTGCAGGATATTATAGGCGTTTTGTGGAAGGATATTCTAAAATCGCCAAGCCCCTCAACGCTCTCACTGTTGGATACTATCCGGCCAAGAAGAGAGGTAAGGCCTACAAAAGAGATCGGACCAAGAACTGTGTTCATCCTAAAGCTCCTTTTGATGCAGAGTGGACGTCTGAGTGCGAGACTGCTTTCAGAACGCTCATTGACAAGTTAACGTCAGCTCCTATCCTCGCTTTTGCAGATCCCGGGCTCCCGTACATGTTACACACGGATGCTTGTTGTGAGGGTCTGGGCGCAAGGCGGGAAGCTCCGCGTGATAGCCTACGCCAGTAGAGGTTTATCAAAGAGTGAGAAAAATTACCCAACTCACAAGCTAGAGTATCTAGCCCTAAAGTGGGCGATCTGCGAAAAATTCAATGACTACCTCTATGGTACAGATTTTACTGTTCTGACAGACAATAATCCGCTCACCTATGTCCTTACCTCCGCCAAGCTTGATGCAGCAGGACACCGCTGGTTGGCTGCCCTGTCAACTTTCAGATTCAACATCAAGTATCGAGCAGGACATACCAACGGGGATGCGGATGGCCTCTCTCGACGGCCGCAGGCTCCACCTCAGGAAGATGAGGACTTCATACAGGAGAAGCAGAGGATTGAGGCGATGGCAAAGCGCATTCTAGAGGGGGAGGAGAAGGAGATCCCGACAGATGCCATCTCTGCACTCTGTCATCGTCATATGGTCATCTCACCGCAACTTCCTGTTCTTGTCGAGTCCCTCGCCACAGACGCTTCATCAGTGCCTGAATTGTTTGTAAGCCAAGGCCAAACCACACTGCCTGGCATGACGAAGGAATGCTGGCATAAGGCGCAAAGGGAGGACCCTTCGATTAGGAAAATCATCACCTTTTTGGATTGTGCACGGAAGCCTGGCTTAAAAACTGTAAGCACTGAGGAGCCTGAGGTCAAATTGCTCCTCAGAGAGTGGAACAGGCTTGAACTCAAAGATGGCATCCTCCACAGAAGGTGCTTTGATCGAGGAGACATTGTTTATCAGCTCGTGCTGCCTGCACAGTATAGAGACAGAGCTCTTCATGGGTTACATGATGAAGTCGGTCACCTGGGACCTGAGCGTGTGCCAAGTCTGGCTAGAGCCAGATTTTATTGGCCAAGGATGAAGGACTCCATCGATAGGAAATGTCAAACCTGTGGAAGATGTACCAGGAGGAAAGCTCAACCACAGAGAGCAGCACCTATGGTAAACATCAAAACAACTTACCCATTGGAGTTGGTCTGCATGGACTATCTGTCCCTAGAACCTGATAGCCGTGACACCCGGAACGTCTTGGTCATCACTGACCATTTCACGAAGTTCGCGGTAGCAGTACCAACTAAGGATCAAAAGGCCAGGACTGTTGCTAGGGCCCTTTGGGAGAACTTCCTTGTCCATTACGGGTTCCCTAGCCGCCTTCACAGTGATCAGGGAAGGGACTTTGAATCCCACACAATCAAAGAGTTGTGTTCGTTGATTGGAGCGGATAAGGTCCGTACTACACCCTATCATCCCCAAGGGAATCCTGTTGAGCGCTTTAATAGGACCCTGTTAAGCATGCTCGGAACCTTGGAGGAGAAGGACAAACAACACTGGAGAGATTTCGTTAAACCCCTTGTACACGCGTACAATTGTACGAGGAATGACACAACGGGGTATTCCCCATATGAGTTGATGTTTGGCCGGCAGCCGACCCTCCCAGTCGATCTCATCCTGGGCACCAAACCTCTCACTGAAACCCATAAGACACATTCAGAATATGTGCAGAACCTGCGTCAACGTCTCCATGAAAGCTACACCTTGGCAGCTGAAAGTTCCAGGAAAGCAGGAGAGAGGAACAAGCTGCGGTTCGATGCCAAAGTCAGAGCTGCTGAATTGGCTGAAGGTGACCGTGTCCTGGTGAAGAATGTCAGTGTGCGCGGGAAACACAAGTTGGCCGACAGGTGGGAGCGACCTGTTCACGTTGTTGTGAAGCAAGTTGATGGTGGTCCTGTGTATGTTGTCAAGCCTGAGAAGGGCGGTGGGCCGCACCGTACCCTTCATAGAGACCTGCTTTTGCCCTGTGGGTTTCTGCCTGTTGAGGAACCTCCAGAGCAAGGACCACAGCTAAACAAAACAAGGAAAATGGTTTTGAGAAGCAGTAAGGTGAGGAATCAGCAGGCGGAATGTGATGCAGAGGTAGATTTGACAGATGAAGAGGAGGTTGATTGTGTTTTTGAGGGACCACCACAACTCACTTCGTGGGGACCTTTTGTTCAGGAAATAGAGTGTATACCCACGAGACAACCCCTGACCTCACTCAATCCAAACGCTCCTGACTTTCACTCAAAGCACTCACTCACATCCAGACAGTCAAGTCCTGACCTGTCAAGTAAACCTGTAGATCCACCCTTTGCTCAATCAACGGATCATGTCGTTGTAGACATTCCAGAGTGTGATACACTTGAAGACGAAGGGAGTGGAAACAACTCAGTAGTTCACGAGGAAAGTGAGATGGTCCCTTCTGGACAGCAGCATGACCCCGGCCCTCAAGGGCCTGAAGAGGACATAAATGTTGTCCAAGAATGCCACTCATCAGAACCCAGACGTTCCAACCGAGAGAGGCGAGTTCCACACAAGTTCACCTACGATCAGCTGGGGAAACCTTTGATCCTTGCCCTGACCTCATTTTTTGAAAGCCTGCAAGATATTATTATTACCCCAGTGTCTAGCAGCCCCTACCAAGTCCCTTGTAGGGTTTAGTGTGCATGCAGGGACTCATGCAGTAAGAGGGGGAGAGTGTAACCAAGGTTAGTTGAACCCCAGGTTGTTTATAGTCAATTATTTGTATATGTATTCATGTTTTAAGTATTCTCTAAAATCTAAGTTCATTAGTATTTTTTCATGAGCGGGGAGCAGTAAAAATATCTTCTCCTATAAGGGTTCTGTATATGTGTTACTGTCTCTTTAAATTAGGTGACAGTTTTTTGGCGCTGTTTTCGGTAAACGAATAGCTGACAGGAGTGTGCATCTCACTTTAGCACCAATCTTTGCGAGTCCCTCTCGTCCGATGCCTGGTGTGTTTTGTGTGAGTAGTTGGAAGAGATGAGAAGAAAGAGGAAGAAAACTTAGAGTTGAACTGATAAAAAACTAACAGAAGTCAGGAAACTGAAGACAGAGACAGAAGAGACCATCGGTGTGCCGCGAGTTCGAGTAGGACGACGTGAATTGTGTAAACAATAGAAATCCCGGCTGTTTTTTTTTATAGGGTCCTTCACTTGGGACCTTGGTTCGTCTGCTGCCATTCGTCGATCTCCATCTCCATCCTGTTTGCCACCCCCCCGGTCACTCACACCTTCATCCCCATCTTCACCCCCCCTGCAATACTCCCCATTGGACATTCGTTGTTAAGAGGGCGGTAGGACTGAGTGCACTCATTTTATTTTTTTCCTATTCATTTGAACTTTTGGGACAATTTACTTTTATTACCTGAGATCTCAGAGGTTTTTTCTTTGTTATTTTATATATATCATTTTGGTTCAAAATGACACTTGAAATAACTGTGACCCAATTTGTAATGGTTACATTCTAGGTACTGTTGATTTTTTTCATATACAGTATTCACTTTACGTTATTTACCGTTTGAACATACTGTGCTGACGAAAAAATATTTGTTGGGTCCAATATAATTCCTTTAAACCTTCAGTCTGTGTTCGGTGTAATTTTTGGGGTAGATATTTACATGGTCTGGTCCAGAAATCAGCCTGGTAAATATCAGCAGTCTCCTCATCGGGTCTAGAGTAAAAGTTAACCCTAATTTTGCTGTTTGATACTACGCTGCCTCAACATAACAGGAACAAGTAGGGGTTACAGACAGATGGGTAAACTTCATAACCAAGCCAAGATGAAAAAGTGTGGTATCATCAGATAAAATGAGACAATTAAAGGCCTCGGTTTGTAGTGAGGTTTGAAGATTGAAGGTGCATGGCAAAGGCTTCGTGCAGGGAGAAAACTTGAGAATACGGTTGCTCGCTTCTCGCTACATGGGTTTTGCACGTATGCACAATGACCTCACGCATTTGGCCAGAGACTGCCCAAAATCTTTTCACCACTCAAGGAGTTAAGGTGGAGTTATTAAAGTTGAAAGAAAGGAAAAAAAACAGTGAGACAATCGAAAAAAGGTGTGAGCTAAATGCTAATGGTGGAAAACTTATGGTGGGCATGGTAAAAAAGGAAAACCTCCACCCTTGATCCTGGGTATAAAAGGTCGTGCACAGTGAGCTCGAGCTCAGTTGTATTGGCACTTGTCATTTTGGTATTTCTCTGTGGATCCTCAATAAATACCTTTTTGACTTGGAGACAACGGACCCAACACTTTGTCATTTTTTCAAGTGTGGCAACAGACCAAAAACTTGGTCAGCTTTTACATCGGGACTATTTAACTTTTATTCAAATTGATTCTAAAAAGTCTTCCACGACATTATAAATTCTGCCAGGGTATGTAAACTTATGAGCACAGCTGTATATAGCCAGCTATGCAACTGATTGTCATTAAGGCAGGTCTCTAAAAAGAGAGGATTCTCTTGCTGCTGAAAATGGAGAACTTGTGTAGCTCTGTATTGAAGGAGCTTCAGAGAGAAAGTTTCTCTGTCCCTCACATGGTGAACAGAGAGACAAACAGATTAGAGAGAGTTGAAATACTCGTTCACCAAGGAGAGGACCCTTCACCAAGAAGGAAGTTACATATGTTGCGAAAGTGCATTATGTCTACTGATCGTACTTAAGTTTTTGATTAATTTTTTAGGAACAGGAAATTTTCCTTTACCTTGTTAACCAGTTTCAGTGTGTATTTTCTGCCTTCCTCAGAACTGTCAGCCCGATGTTAGGTGGTGGAGATAAGGAAACGTGCGAACAGGACGATGAACTGGGATGAGAGAGCATACATGCTCTTCACACACCTGGAGCACCATCCTGAGGGGAGAGGCCTGACTGCAGGAGGCGTGGTCGTCCCGTCAAATCTGACAGGAAGATCAGGCCTCTGCAACAGCTGATAAGGCAAGTCACCACCTATATTTTTTATTGGATGTATACATTTAGTTAGAACAGAGTCAGACAGATGACAGAGTGGAGGCGCGACAGATGATGGACAGGAAGTTCGGCCAAATATTTTATTCGGTCCGAATATTTTAATTGGTCAGACTTTTATCATAATAATATGAGAATTAAATAATGATGAGTTTCAAAACCTTGTGGGTTTATCTTACGTTTTAGGGTGCCATACGCTTATTAGGAGCAATATAAGATTGCAAAAGAAAAGTGTAAAAATGCAAGAAAGGTAAGTAAAAAATGTAAATGTGAGGGCTCTGGAGTTGGAGTGAGGAGCTGCTGCACCTACCAGTCCCTCAAATCCTCATTCGCCCTGATCTGCATGTTTGCCTACATCCTCTCCTTCACACCTTAGCAGTTTTGATGAAAGCAAGCACATTGCACTTGTCCCACCTTTTACACAAGAAGTTGACTCGTATTTCAATGCTTTCGAACATGTTGCCACCACATTACGTTGGTCAAAGAGTGTGTGGTCGCTCTTATTTCAGTGTAAATTGATTGGAAAAGCTCAAGAAGTTTGTACTTCACTGTCAATTGAGGACAGCTCAAATTACGACATTGTTAAAGCCACCGTCCTTCTGGTCTATGAGCCAGAGGCCTATATGCAAATATGTTATACATTACCGTTCAAAAGTTTGGGGTCACCAAAGCTGTGCTAACATAATTGCACAAGGGTTTTCTAATCATCCAATAGCCTTCTAACACGATTAGCTATACACTCTATACACCTATGTACATATTCCATTAAAAACCAGATGCTTGCAGCTAAAAAAACAGACGTTTGCAGCTAGAATATTCGTTTACCACATTAACAATGTATAGTGTTTTTCTGATTAATTTCATTTTGTATTCATGACGTATGTAAAAACACTAATTGAATCCCTTATTTTTTTATCACTTTCCTATTTTTTACATTTTTGCTCTGTATTTTGAATATGTTTCACTAAAAGCACCAATATTTCACCCAACCCAAGCTCAACAATCATCTCTGGGTTGTCTGAACCTGACTCTTACCCACCTGGGCCCTGCTCTAATATGCAAGCCAGATCAGGGTTCACCAACTGTTTATGATTATTAAAAAAAACAAAAAAAAAAACTGTCCAAAAACTAAACATCTGTCTGTTTCGATTTTTTTCACAGTGGACAGGGCAGTGGAAAATGTAATGAGAGTGTGTGTTTTTGTGTGTAAGATGGGGCAGGGGGCCCAAGAAGCTGTGAACGGGATGGGAAGAAGCTTCAAAGCCCAGGGAAGAGGTCCCTGGCCCCCTACTGCAGCCTTGTTCACATGAGAATCAATCTGGTGCCAGTGTTTGATGTGAACCTCAGATAAAAGGAACGAAACAAAAAATGACAGCGGGGATATGGAAAGATGGGGCACAAACAGACAGGGAGATTGATGGGACACACTGATAATAAAAAAAAAAATCAGACGTATGAAGAGATGCCATCGGGCCACATTTACCAAAGCTGGACATGGAAATGGTGCGAGATGAGACAAGGGCGTCTGAAGATGTGAATGACAAAACAAATCAAACCAACTGATTGAAACATGTAAGTGGGAGGACACATTGAAAGACAGACACAGTCTTTCAGTCACACAGACACGGTCCATCAGTCAGTCAGACATCGAAAGGGAACAGAAGGTTCAAAGCCAGCATGGTGGACACCAGTGTGGTGTCTTCTTGAACAATCCATCCCATGACGCCAGGAACTAACATTAACATTACAATGCAAACTGCATTATCATCATCACCACCGCCATCATCATGAAAAATGATATTGAGTTTGAAGCAAAGCCTTCAATCGGGGACGGATTCTGTAGTGGAGAGGCTCCATCATCTCCACCTACCAAGAGTTATAAATTCTGAGAAAACACACAGAAACGCACTGTGTCAAAGGTAGAAGTTGTAAAATTTGCATTAGAGTAGAGCAATAAATCAGAAGTCATTTTTATAAGCTGTGGCCCTCATGATCAGAGTGGACAACTCCCCCATTGCTGGTCCATCAGCCAGTCGTCATGCTCCTCATGGAATAGTGTTGGAATGTTGTTTTATTTGTCGTGAGCTGAACAGAAAAGTCAGGCCTCTGCAATTTCAGGCTGCACTGGGACAATGAGAGGCAGAGAGAACAGCTTTGGGGTCTTTCCTTGTTTTACTTTAGTCAAAACAGACTTGGACAATGTTGTTCTTTCTGCTAATTAAGCTGTTAGAGAGAGGGGCTGGTCTGACAGGGCCCTGCTTGGCAGGGATGCAAAGAGTCAATGGGCCGAAGCTGAACAGGAGACATTTATGGGCTGCCTTAAGCCATTGTTTCCCCCCATCGAGGATCTTTTCAGGCCAACCGCCTCTGTCTCGGTGACCTGTACAATGAGAAGAATGCCACTCTGAGAACCCAGAGCCAACCACAAAGAGCAGCCCTGCAGAATGTGGATTTCACGGCACTGGGCTGAAACTGGACACTGCCAAGATTCTACTCTACCGAGATACGAGCTTCTTCTCATCATCAGACACAGCATATGTGTATCAGTGTGTGTGTGTGTGTTGGTGTGGTGGCATGCACATGTGTACTGATGTTCTCATATGTTCGGTAACACGAGCAACGAAACAAACTTCCTCTAAAAACGCTGCTTTAGAAGTGTGAAAAGTTTCTTCTCTATCACAGTATTTACTCCCAAAATATTAAACAAACAAAAAAATCTGGCACTTTTATCAGTTCTTACTCTTCTTTCATTTCTTCTGAAACAGATGCTTGCGCCACCTGTTCCTGCTACAAAAACTGTAGCCCTACTGTTGCAAATTAAACAGGTGAGATTAAGGCAACACACTTTGCAGCTTGAACAACATCACCTATAACACGGGCTACAAACACCCCTTCTGTGTGTGCCTGTGTGTCTGTGGACGGTCCATTTGATGGCCATCCAAGCAGCTCTGTGTGTTTACTTGGACTCTGAGGCAGATCCTCACTCTCTTGTTGAATTAAACAGTTCTGTCGTTGGCCTGAAGATGAATTTGTGAGCTGCTTATTTGTAGCAGGAAACTTTCTTTCTTTTCAAATTGTACTTTTCTGGTGACTTAAAACAAACCATTTCTGTGTCAACGCCACCTGCTTATATCTTATCAGTGTGCCAGTTACTGCTCCTTTAGCAACTGCCATGTGTTGTCATAATGCAACTCCATTTACCACAAAGTGTTGAACGGCACTTTCAGATGAGCCAGCGCCTCGCACAACAAAGCAGCCCAATTATAGAGCCATTTATGTGTTTGTCAGGGGCTTCAAATGGGCACTGGTTTCTCAGGGTAGCCATATTGGCGAGGTCAGGCACAGCATCTGAAAAGGCAGCTTTATTACAGAACAACCCATCCCTCTCTTAGATGAACACCCAAGAAGGGAAAAAAATGACAAAAAAAAGGGGATAAAAAATGACAACTTTGTTCTTTACAACAGTTTGGCTGAGCCTGGCTGTCTGGCTGCTCTGTGGACCGCAGCAGCATGTGTTTCAGGGATTGTTCTGGAAGGGGGAGCGCAGAAACAGCAGGGAGCAGAAGACAAACAGGCAATTCGTGACTCATTAAACACGGCGACGGTGGCCAGCACAGTGGAGGGGTGTGAGGACCCGCGTTCCAACCAGGCGATAAACCCCCCCTATACCAGCTGGAGCAGGCATCTGTCAGCCGCACGCCGCACCACGCCACGCCACCGATTATCAGCAACAAGCCATAACTGAGTAGCCGGCGGCCACCATTTTCAAACACCTTGCACTTACATAACAGCCTTGATTGGCTCACATGGGACCTAAAGGTCCACTGACAGGCGTCACGTCAGAAAATGATTCCAGTCAGAGACGTGGAGAA
Organism: Microchirus variegatus; assembly: GCF_963457635.1. Classification (NCBI taxonomy): domain Eukaryota; kingdom Metazoa; phylum Chordata; class Actinopteri; order Pleuronectiformes; family Soleidae; genus Microchirus; species Microchirus variegatus. Next base: position 9,848,979 of record NC_139812.1, read on the forward strand.
AGGCAGAGCTCTCTGCTGCACCAGAGGTCAACACGTTAGCAGCACGTTAGACGTTTGGTTTGACTGCAAACAGTGGCCTGAAGCAAAGAGAGGAAACCACACCTTCAATAACAACTTGCCGCAGGGTCAGGAGAGGAGTCCAGGCCATTTTAAATTTTAATCACAAACCTGACACTTATCACACATGAAACCAATATAAATACATACGAGGCAGGCCCAGTGGATGTCGGTTTGAAAATAATTTCTAAAAATGGTCAGAAATCATTTAGCGAAGTTACTGTTAATTGCAAAATGTATGAATCTATAACGTAATCTACTCTCATCTCATATCTCTAAAGTATTATAACAGCTTTCTTTTAATGGTCAGGAAAAAGAGATTTACTTGCTATTCTCCTCGGAGTTCTTTTCAATTGTTTTTTTCAATAATCTGCAGTAGGAAGCTGCTCTGTGTGAAAATGCTTCGTTAGTATGGTAAATATGTGCAAATGGCTTATCTAAACATTTACACAGCAATGAAGCTAAACAAAATTAGAAGTCCTTCAAACTACTGTTGTTGGTTTAAGGAGGGTATTTATCCCCCCATCTGTCTCAATAAGAAGAATACAAATGTAAGAAGAGAATATTCTCTCTGAAAAGATGAGGTGCTTAACCACAAAGACGACATAACTCAATAATAACTTATGACACTCTAGATGCAAGGTAATCAAAATCCTTGCCTTGAAAAGCTCAACATCAGCACAACTTTGCAACGAGGCAAAAGTTTGCTCTCAACAGAATTTAACGAGCTGCTAACTGCCTAATTAAACGCTGAGTGCAAATAAAAGCATGAAATATAGATAAGCTGGAAATGTTGCCTATAGCCTCATGGTCTGTTCAGAGGAGCACAGTGATGTCTCCTAAAGCCACAATCAGCAGAGCAACTAAACTGCCTGGGCCTATGCTGTGAATGTTTGATAAGAAAGTGGAGCCATGAATAAGGCTGAATCACCTGCCAATGGAGCAATGTAAAAAAAAAAAGGAGTCTAGGTTTCAGTGAAAATCCAGCGTTAATGTGGTGCTTGAGAACCCATGATAGTTTTCAGGATTGAGGGATTGAGGGCTCGTGGTGTGACAGAAGGGGCCTCTCCCTCTCCTCATCACCGATAGCCAGGGTTGTAATTCTGACTTTAGCAGTCTTTATGACTCCCTCTCCTCATTTCTCTGGAATATGAAAACATCAGCATATGGCTGCCGACAGCACTGAGGCTAAGGAGTCAATTTCCCCTAAGTAACATTGGGACAGGGGTGACATTCGCTTTCATACTGCCCCCCTGGCTCAAAAAGAAGACAGAGCAGAGGCAAAAGTGAGACTGAGACCAAGCTGCGGGGCGTAAGGAGACAGATGGTATGATGCAAAAGGACAGAGAAATTCAGAAAAAGGGAAAGATAAAGATGGTTTAACTGTAATTTTCCTGCACCAGAAGGTCTTCATTGCCTCACTGTCTCAGTGTGTTCAGTATGCAGTTCACAGAGTTTCATGTGGCTACCAGGAACAGAAAATCTGTCCATCAGCTGCCAAAGGTTCCAGCTCCACTCCGTTCCTCTGAGCGCTCTTAAAAACCCGCTGTTTCACACCCATGAATTACACTATTTATGACCCTGGTTAAAATGGGCAGTTTCTGGGCACACTGTACATGTGTGCCTCTGTTTCTGTGCGTGAGTGTGGTCTGTGCTATGTGGCAGATGGGAAGCAATATGGCACACCTCTGCCCAGACAGATGTGGCACAGCACATCACAGCGAGCCACGAGAGGGATCAGAAACCTCGGGAACATCTGGACCTGTGGCAACCTTCACTCTCAGCCAACAAGCTAACTTTACCTACCTGCAAGGGAACTAAGTGCCGAGGAGGAATGGAGAGGAGAGGAGGAGCCGTGTCACGAGTCCCTGCCATCCCTTGCATCGCATCTTCATCTCCAGTGGCATTTTGACAGACAGATGAGGAATCCCACCTCCCTCAGTGAGCGCTGTCAATCAATTGCTCTGTGGAGTGAAGCGCTGGGGCCTGTCCCAACATGGGCCTGTCATGGCCTGTTGCACAGGAGTATATTCCCACCACTCAGGGGGCAGCCAGGCAGGGGCAGACTGGGGCTTCTGCAAGGGCTGGGGGGAGGTGAGAGGTGGGCTGGAGTTGTCCAGGGATGAGAATGATGGGGACCGAGGACAGAAGGTTGTAAATAGGACCTCTGTTTTCCTGAGAGATCTGATCACATGCAGACACGTGGCATTAAAATGAGTCCTAGATCCGTCTCTTGTAGCCCTGTGCTTATGAGAACTGGTTTCTCCCAACCTCTAATCTGAAACAGGTGATGTCATGGCTGCTTGTAAAATGTTTGTAATGAGTCTGATCGTACAGATGTGTCTGTGTGTTTCAGCATGAATGACAGGGACATGGAGAGGAAAAAGGAGTTAGACGGAGCTGAGTGGATCAAAGCACTACTCAAGGTACTGTAACATGAAATGCGATTTTAACCATTTTTAAAAAATAAATCATAGTAGGTAATACTGTGTATAATGTATGGGTGATGCCATTAGGGGAAGGGGGGTTACTTTCTCCAAGAGACCGGTAGAGCTCCGATATCATTTGTTCCCTCAGCTGTTGGATTTTTAAACCAGCTCAGTGGAGCTCCACTGACGATCCTGTAAACATTCAATCCTGACTATCGATCTATAAAAGTAATACAAAGAACACTGATGGCGTTCATTTTCATTTACATATATTCTTAGTTATGGATGACAATGGTGACCTTTATAATCCAGTCCAATCCAATGTATTTATAAAGCATATTTAATACAAGAAAGTTGCTGTAAGATAATAATGCAAAACATTAAAACATAAAACACAAAGAGAGAACATCGCACATTCCAAGTGGGACGACAAAACGTACAATACAAACAACTTACACTCTGTCAAAGGTGTTTTTTGGGGCGGCCGAGCGTAGCCGATCAGCTGGTCTTGAAGGGGCCGTGATGGATGATATGACTCAAGCAATTCAAAAAGATAAGGCAGAGCAAGGTCCTGTAGATCCTGTAGTGTACTGGGAGCATATGGGTGGAAGCAAAGATGGGGAATGTGAACATGCCTGCAGCAACATTCTTCCAAGCCTGTATAACTCCACCTTGAAAGTCTTTACAGTAATTCAGTCTAGTCGTAAAAAAAGCATGAAGACTTTCCACGATAGAAAGAAGTTGACCTGTGCTATTTGCCTCAACTACGTTATTTTTAGTGTGTCCAACGATTAAAATATGTAATCGCGATTAATCGCATTAATGTCATAGTTAACTCGCGATTAATGTGTGTGTGTGTGTGTGCTGTAGGAGGTACGAGAGGTATGTAGGTGAAGCAGGAAGTAATGTGTTGTTTACATTAGCGAGCCGCAGGTGAATATCCCCGTCGCTCTGCATATGTTGAGTTATTCCTCTCATTGTGATAGAGCCGCACAATAATAACAGAGTCTGTGTATCACCCTCAGTGTTGTGAATAAAGAGCCGTTCTTTAACGCAGACGAAGTCCCGTGGTTTAATGTGTTGTTGCCGTTTCCGGTCTATCTAGATCCGGTGTGGTGTTGTAGTTGTTCTAACGTTACTAGTTGATGCAATATCTTGTGAAAAAAACTACAACGTTTGCTTGGCCAAAAAGAGCGTTAATCGCGCGATAAAAAAAATTGACGCCGTTAAAATGGGTTCGCGTTAACGCCGTTAATAACGCGTTTATTTTTTTATTTTATTTATTTTTTTATTTTTTTAATTAACAGCTAATCAAACTCCATTATCACCCCCGGCTTAGTAACCATGGTTTTTCTTTAAGGAGCCAAAGAACCGAGGTCACCAGGGGGGCTGACAGAGACACTGCCTGGGCCAAACAGTATATTTTTAGTCTTCTTGTCATTAAAACTGAGAAAATTTAAAGCCATCCATGCTGTGATGTCGTTGAGATACTTCAATGGAGGTTGGACAGAGCAGCATCATTCAGCAACAGTGGTATACATTTGGCCGTCGCCTGCATACAAATGGAATGACATGCCATATTTCCAAAAAGTAGAAATACAGCAAATACAGTAAGAACAGAAGGAGCCTGAGGGTCATACCCTGCGGCACGTAGAAGACACAGCATCACCAATAGTAACACAGAAGCTCAGCCAAGTAAGGACGAAACCATCCCAGTGCAACACCATTAATACACCCCTAATTTGAATACCCTAAAAGGCGAAATCCAGAGTTTCAAACATTCTAGGTCAATTTTCGGATAATAACTTTTTCATAGTTTGTGTTGGTATCACAATCATGTCAATCAGATGATTTTTGAGAAATTTTGTCTTGCGATTTTGAGTAGCAGTTTTCATTTATTTGTTGAAATATTTTCACATCTATTACCTCGTTTGACACGACATTTTGTTCAGAGAATGCAATTTTCCCAGGGAATTCATCTGTCAGAGGGGAAATGAGGGGGAAAGGGGTTTTACTTGTTTTGAGTGAATCATCTTAGCTATTCTAGATATGGTGCAAATAATCATGCTCCTCCAGAAGAATACTTATCAATTTGATGATGCCCTGGCCTTTAATCACAGTTTATCTTTATATCTGACAATCAAAGACGTTTGCACTAGCCACAATCCTACCCTAGATTTAGTTGTATGCATGTGAGCCCATGCACAAAGCTAAGTTAATGAACATGGTCAACATGATGACTGCTAAAGCTGGCATTAGTGTTTAGCAAACCCCTCGTCATTGCACACTTCAGTAATAATCATTATTATTTAACAATGCTGCTTAATGACCGCAAAATGGAGAAATGCAGAGTTTGTCTGCTGGATCGAGGACTTATTTAAAGATTTAAAAACAACATTCAGTTTGATGATTGTGTAAATAAGTTTCCCTCCTGCCAAGGCTGTGATGGGGAAAAGGGATTTAATGTAGTGTGTTTCAAAGATAATATTCAACATTAGGTAAACCATAATAACACACTGGAACAGCAACTGAAGCTCAATTAAACAATCAGAAAACAATTTCACAGTAGATCAGACATCAGGTAATTAGCAAACTTTCGAGGGAAGAGGATGCAGCAAACTAAATTGTATTTGGTTTTACTGCCTGTTGGAACATACAGGACATACAGTGGGTCAGACTCACCAATATATACATTTTATAGTTTGAAAACTACAGACTACAGACTACAATATTGTCCCAGTGTAGTTCCCTACATTAGGAAGCTCTACCGGCAGTGGTCAAAGATCACATCATTTTACTGTGTTACATTATTTGATGTCCCATGAGGAAGCTCCTGTGGGAATATTACAGACATATGTTTGACAGAGGTGAGTGAGATGCCCTTAGACTGCAGCCAGATGTCCTCCGATTCACACAGAGCGATGTCAATATGAATCACATCCTCTTACGCAAATTTTTGCTTTACATTTTCAAATATATATCTGATTTTTAAATATAAGGATAGAGTCCTTCTTTTCATGCATACTTGCATAAGTCAAAGTGTAATCTGACATTATATTACAGAGGGGAAATGGACAGACAGACACCTCACGCCTCCTTCTCAGCTCCCTCTCACACTCTCTGAGCTCTTTGAATAATTAGTGATGTGTGTCAATATTGTGGCCCATAGTAACCATATGGTGGGTGCAGGCAGACAGGCCATTGTTGGGAGCTGTGAAATATTGTGTATCCCTGCAAGGGCTGGAGCCAGCAGAGGCAGGAAGTGTTGTCGGGACTGACAGGGACATTGTGCGCCTGAATGGACGAGTCCACGGTGGCAGGGAGCACCGTGGACCCAGACAGAAAGTCTTGACCCTGGTGAGAAAGCCTGATTAGGCATGGTGCTGCAGGCCTCTCCTTCATCCACCCCCACCACCACCACCACTATCAGCACCCCTCACATCCACACCCCCCCCCCCCCCCCTGGAAGCCGTTAGAGTCCAGGCAGAATACAACAAGGCCACTTAACTCAGCAATGCCTTTTCAGTGAGCACATAAAAACACTCATATATTCATGTCAGCGATGGAGAGCAGAGGAGAGGAACGGGGGCTCGGGGCTGCACCGTCAGTGTGTGAACTCAAGAATGATGAGTGTGTGCGATTTGCGAGAATGACAGTGTTACATAGAGTGATCCCAACAATAAAAGCATGATCTTCTGAAACAGGACAGAATAGAGAAGAATAAAATTGATATTTGACTTTTTTCTTTCTGTGATCCCATCCTACGTCTGTACAGGAAAAAAAAAAACAATTATGTCATTTGCATGTTGTGCCGAGGACAGATTGGGAATTAGGCTCAGCTTTAGTTTTACAGTCCTCATTTTGCCTCAGTACAATCAGACAAACACATTATTTTAGATGTGACAGAAGAAGGCCAACATTATCCCGTCACATTAACAAGCTGTGGCATGTTAGAAGGTTGACTGACGGTTCATACTGACGTTTCCCCATACTATTAACTCAACGTTGAAACTTCATGTTGCACAGAGGTTCACATTATTTGTTAAGTCACATTGCAGAAACACTGTATGGGCAACATTTCAAATGACAACATGCAGTAAAAGACTTTGCATGCAACACTTTAAAAAACTGTATTTATTTTTTTTGTTTTATTTGTTCTTTGGTTTATTTGCTGTTGTTTTTGTTTTTTACTCTGAATGAAGAGACAGTTAATGTTTTCATGCGAAAAAAAAGCTGCATAGCTTGAACCAGAAGAGTGAGCTCATCTGGATTATTGTTTCTTCATTGTCCTCTGAGTCTTGTGCTCCTCTCTGCTGCATAACTGCCTGATCAAACACACTTCCATCCACATCCCTATCTCCTTCTCATTGCTCTGTCTTTCTCTTTTTGCGACCCATCTTCCTTTCCCCTCTCTGCCAATTATCTCTCTGTCATTGTGTCACACTTTGTAGTCTAATAAAGGCGTTCTAAATTGATGCCCATCCTGCCTTTATTCCCCTGATAAAGCACAACAATTAAGGCTCATGTCTCTTTGCTCAGGGCCTTTGATGGTGCACAAAGCTGCAGCCAGAAAGAGGGCAAGGTGGTGGAGCTGTACTCCCGTGAGCAGACAGCTCTCTCTCCCAGACACACACACAGACAGGTTTGTGCAGCAGTTCTTACTGCATTGACTTCAGTTCATTTTAACGGCCAAAACCGTAATGGGTTGATGAATAACCCTAACTTTAACCTAACCACAATTCAAACCTTATCCCTAAACTGAACCGTTTAATCAGAGAAGAGATTGTACCTCATTAGGACCAGGTTGTGGTCTCCACAAGGACTACTGGTTCTGACAAGGTCAGCATTTATGTCAGAAAAGGGTCTTAAAAATGTAACAAAGTCTAACACAGTCTAAAGCAGGCCTTACATAGCGTTTCACTCCACAGTTTCACAAATGTATGTTTGTCCAGTAGTTAGCTGTAGGCAGCTCTGTAAGGCAACAAATTGGTGAAAAAAACAGTCTAGAAATCGTAAAAAATTGTCGACTCTCAGACAGGTTTCAGTCAGGTTTTTTTTATTGTGTGTGCAGTTATTGACTGTTGGACAGTTAAACAATGTCACAACCTATTGATCATAAATGATGTTGTACGTCAGTTCTTCATCTATTTGTTATTTAACTAGTAAGAGCCAACTAACGACTACTAGTAGACTTAATTTACTTTCACACATTTCACTTCGGAGCAGAATGCAGCGCTCAGATACTCTGTTTGACATCCCAGTGTTTGTTATTTCAGTTTGCTTTAATTGCTTTAATATGTTTGTTTTTCTGGTTAGGACTGCATTCTTCAAAGGCTGTGCATAGTCTGCTCGCTCTCCTGTCTCTCCCTCCAGGACCTTTTGAGTGAGTAATGTCGCTGAAACAATAGCGCTGACAGCAGAAGTGTGGAGAGAGTGATGACACTCCCTGCTGGTGTGTTAGCAAACTCTCCCCTCATGGCTTTCCCTTTTCAGACTCCTGCTCCTTAGAGCTCGAGGTGCTGGAAATACCATCATCCTGGAGTAGGCTCAGGTCCTAGTTTGCCAACACTTTTCAATGCTTTACATGTTTCACGCAGCTGTATGTCAAATATAAATGTTTGACAGTAAACAATGTGACAGGTTGATATATCACATACACATAATCGCACACACTATGTTTTGGGGACTCACTTTTTAGATGACAAACCATGATGACCCATTTCACAATTTAAATCACAACAGGAGCCAATTATTGCATGATATAATGTTTCTTATATATTTTTATTGTCATTTCTGTAACACATGTTTTTTTAAATAGATAAAGCAGCCATTTTCTAGTAATAAATGATTGATAAACTTAATTTTCTGAACATTTTCATTAATATTTCTTAAGTAAAAGCCTGAGGAAAATAGTTCAGCTCCCCCAACTTATTTGGAAATAACTGTGATATACTTCATTCCATCTTGTGTCGCCCGGTGACAGTCCAGGAAGGGATTTGTTTTTATGTCAAGACAGACAGAGGCAACAGCAACATTATGCTAATTCAGAGAGATGGGCTGCAACTATGACTGAAAACACAAAGAAGAGCCCACGAGAAAGTTTGAGAAGTGAATTCTGCTGCTCAAAAAACCTGGCTGTTCACCAGGATGGTGCAGTATTACTGCTATCATTCACTAACTTTAAAATCTTTTTAATTAAATGAGTTTTAGATAAACAAGTATGCGGATGCTTCACACTGAAGACCCAGCCTTCAGCCTGGTCTCTGTGAAACACTAAGGCCGAAGACATGAGTTGAAACCACCACCACCAGCTCCCCCGTTTTTGCCAGCCTCTTGTGGTTGCCAAGGTAAACGTCATGGCGACCACGGGCTGTGCCGCAGGCTCGAAGAGATGCCCAGCTGTGACGGGGCGCGTGACATGATGCTCAACAATCACACACCATGACAACCTGGCAACAATGCTGTTGATCCTGCAACCTGAGCGAACTGTATGGAGGCGTTGCTGGACCATGGGGGGGTGAATCTGTTGGTGAGTAGAGGCAACACAGTGAGATGTTCAAAGACTTGTGATGGATTAGGCTGTTCCTAAATTTATCAGATAAAAAATACTTCCACATGAACTTCTCTGGTAGTGGAAAGTATACACTTGGACTCCACTGCAGCTCAAAAGGAAAAAGAAACTGCCTTTTACAACTCTAAATGTATTTGAAATAATTAAAGCTACAACTATTTTCAGATTAATGTCGTAATATCAAAATTTGACTTAAAAAGGTATCAACTTGAAAAACTCATTTTGAATCACAACATTGTTTTTCTGTTTGCCCGGTGTTCTCCTGGATCCCCCCACAGTCCATAAACATGCAGATTTGGGGATTAGGCAAACTGGACACTCTAAATTAACTGTAGGTGTCCGTGTGAGAGTAAATGTTCGTTTGTGGCCCTGTGATGGACTGGCGACCTGTCCAGGGTGTATGCCACCTTTTGCCCTATGTCAGCTGAGATTGGCACCAGCTGACCCTCATGTGGAGGATAAAGTGGTAGCAGTGATCGAGTGAACATTATTTTTCTTCTTTCTTTAAACTCTATCGATTATCATAGAAGTCCTTGCGATTCACTGGAATGACTCTTTGTACATAAAAAAAACATACATCAGTGCACAGTGTCCTTTCCTTGTCATGCTTTCAGGTAAAAAGTAAAAAGATGCAAAAAATCCAAGGTTCTGTATTTTGTTAAGCACACATTGAAAGGTGCTGATGATTTTAAATGATCTGCCAACATTTGCACAGTGCACTCAGAAAAGTATACGGTAACATAAATGAGATTTAACTAACAGTGATTGTGAAAATATGTCCTGTCCATCAGATTTACAAGACACCACCATTTAGAGATACAGACCAGTAACCCAGAATAGAACAGAAACCATAAATAATATGAAACATACTCAGAGCACAGACCTCTGTCAACACTTTTGTAACCTGCATTTCACATACTGGCACCTGAAATGTTCATGTTTTCATCCACTGGATCCATAAGACTCTCTGAATCTGTGTAGAACTTCACCTGCTTATACAGTAGCTTTTACTGTCTTACACAAGCGAGACAAAATGTATCCTGATGTGTTAAAATGTCAGTGAGATATACACATCTCAACTTGTTTTATGGTTCCTGTGTTGAATTTGAAATTCCTAATCTGGATTAGATCCAGACTTGGTGCTAGCATGTCTGATCCTGCATACACATACCTTTTTATATAGGTATGTGTATGAAAAATACGTTAAAAATAAAAATGTGAATAAATACTATTTTTTTGTTTTTTACGTCATGAGTGGATTCTTACCAAAATTGAATGGGAACATACCTGGGTGATGATCTACCCGTCACAACAAAGTCATATTTATCCGTCAAAACCTCCTTGATGGAGGGAATGAAACCTTAATTATGCCTAATAATGCAGAAACTGTTTTGTAACTTTATTCTAATTGTGTTCATGCTGCATAAAAAATGTTGCAATAAATGTAGTATTTAAATAAACATCAACATCCCTTTAGTCCATGTATGTTTTACTCCACAAAGGAAAATCCTCTTATTCATTCTGTTCAGATTTGAGATTTAATAACGACATTTAGTTTCTCAGTCAAGGTTTAAAAGAAGGAGAAAATAATGTAACATTATATTACATCCCATAGGGGGAGGAGGAAGATAAATAGTTAATCCTGGATGAAGACGGTGACAGTACACATGATGTCAGAGATGGCTCCCACTGCAAAACCATTAGTGGATCTCTATAAATGATTTAGTTTTTGACATCTATGTCAGTCTCAAGGGCATTTTTGTGTCATCACTGGAGCATTTTTGCTTCTACAAAACGATCCACAGACAATGTACTGGATCACGTATTATAAATGACTTCATCATCATTAATTCTGGTTCTGATTGTTAATATTGTGTAAGTTGCGTTGTTTAATTTACACATTATATGGTAAGAAAATTGCAATAAAAATGAATCAACTAACCTTCTACACACATCCTTAATGTGGAAAAGGTTTACTATTATGATAAAAATACTAATATGTATCAGAACCTTTTCATTTTTTTAATACATCCTTAGTATTTCATATACACATTAAACACCTAATCTGCTTAATGCTTTTAAAGCAAGGCTATGTGATATACAGTATGTAGCCCCTTAGCAAATTATTATTTTATTCTAAATGTGTCTACCTGTTCTGTGCTCTTTCAATTCTATTCAAACAATAAAGCACAAGGACAAACATTTGAAAACTAAATAAAAAAAAAGATGTCTTTTGAATACAGCAATTTTGCCGTTAACAAATGAAAAGTCTATCTTCTGTCCAAGGCCACATGATGAAGGAGGTTGGGGTTTTTTTCTGTTGTTTTGGCCTTTTTTTTTCGAGAGTCGACTGCTTCCAAAAGAAGAAGCCTATCATCAAACAAACCAGAAAGTAATTTTGTCATATGGTTAACTCAGTGCTTCTATATAACTAAAGTTTAAGCAAATGAGTGGCTGTTACAATGACAGCATGAACTACTTTCTCTAAATCTTTGACCTCGCTCTTGTGTTGATGAAATGTTGATTTCATTAATTAGTTATTGTCTTACAGAGCTTATAGACCTCAGTGTCGAAAAAATAAAGTTTTCACAATGAATATTTAGGGCCCTGGTGAGGTGAAAGCACAGCTGAGAAATAAACATACATATATAAGATTTGACAAATAGTCACATTATGAAAAAGCGTAATTATCACATAGTTAACCAATTATTGTGGATTTGAACTCAGCTCTGCCCCCAGCTTCACAAAACTAAACCTGGTCTACACTGCCATCATGTGGAGGACAATGATACAACGATAAATAGTTCTCATTCAATCATCTTATATTGCTTTATCCTCCAGACTTGCTGGTTCCCTGACCTTTGACCTTTCCTTTATAAATTTGACCTCCATAACAAACAAAATATAGATATTGACCTATAATGTATAATGAAAGGAAACGGAGAGGGATGTTGGTCATTGTTGTGACCAGTTAGTGATTTAATATTCACATCATGAAAAACTGGACATTCTTCTGATCACATTTAAAAGTGTATTTGTTGTGTCATCATTGTCAGTTTCCTCCTTAAAATTCAAGAAAATATAATATATAATGAACTATTTTTGGGAAACATGTGAAATGGCAAATCTATGTTAATTTAATTGTGCATGTATTCCAGTGTAATACTGTGCCACATGCCTTTAAGGATGTGTGCAAAAACAATTAATTTAAAATTGGCTAATACACTGAGAGTCATTTTTATAATTCAGAAAGATTACATTCTACATTAGAGCTAGACTTTGAACATGTCAATCAATTTTATCTGGTTTCTGGATAATCTATTTTTGGAATCAATGAGTGACCCTAAAAAGGATTTGAGCTCTTATAGGATTTAGTGTGTGTGCTTATTGTATTATTGTATTCATATTCATATACAATTACAGTTTTTCTCCATTGTTTACACACATTCTCTGAAAGCATGCCTCATCCTCTCAGAACTATACACACAAATCCAAAAACACACACACAATGGGCAACACCCCTCAATTCTCCTGCAAAATGAAACTTTACATTCAAAACAATGTTATTTCTTCTCAAAATGGGATTTTGTTTTCAAATGACACACAAACCATCATATGAATAGACATTTATAAGAACCAGTTGAACACTGATGTGCTCAATGTAAAACACTATGATGAATAGAAACACTTCTCCATTGATCATAATGACTTAGGCCTTTTTTAGTGTTTAGTGTTACACTTACTACAGACAGTACATACATAAGTGTGTAAAATATTTTAGAATATTGTTTTTATAGGCCCTGTGATGGACTGGTGAACTGTCCAGGGTGTGACCCCGCAGATCGCCCTATGTCACCCCACGACCCTCTGGTGGAGGATGAAGCGGTAGATAATGGATGGATTGTTTTTATACTCAAAACACACATAGTAACAAATATATTTCATTTCTGTTTATTTCCCACAAAAGCAATGTACACAGTGTACATCCCAACAAACACAAAGTTGCACATACAGTGGTCTACATACAAAACAGAACCCTTTTATGCTAACGCTCTGATTGCAAATTGTAAACCTGCGTGATAGGTGTTTTCCCATGTGATGAGTCAGTTTGCATAGTAGGGAAATTAACTTTAGAATTTTGAACGACAGTGTGTTCCTTGTGAAAACAAGAGATTTTCTTCATGTAAATTGTGCCAAATGCAGAGAATTGTGTGTAGTGTTTTGAAAAAAGTGTGTTTTAGAACTGCAATTTGAGTGTAAAGCAGGAATTGTGCTTGTAGTTTAGCAGAGTTGGTTCAGGGTGTTGGTGCATGAGTTACCTGTTGTGGTCATTGTGTCTCATGTACCAGTATCTGTGTGTAAACAATTGAGAAAAACTGTAACACTTTTGCTTTTTCTTTGGTAAATGTATTTTAGGTTTTGGCCAATAGAGGGAGCCCTCTCCCAAGTCCCCAGCATTTCCTGAGCTAAAATAAATGCACAGTGCAAGTGAGGTGAAATCCATCTGGCTGCCACACGAAGTCCAGTGAACTGGGGTTGAATGTGAGACGACTTCTGACGCGAGAGAAAACTCAGAGGACAATGGAATGAGGACACATGGAAATACTTCCTCCAGAAATACTATGCAATCCTGAACAGCTCCTCCATACCACACACATACACTGTACGTACATACATACGGTCCAAAAGTCTGGACCTCAGGACTGTGGGGGTTCTGTTCCTGGTCACTGACCCTCTCTAAATTTATCAGGCCTTGTCATCATATGTGTCTCTCATATTTCTGCCATCTGACAGGACCAGCTAAGAATAGAAGAGCAGTGACACAGATTAACACGGCACCGGGTCTCCATTCCCCCACCTCACTTGAAAAACCAATTATTTTCCAACTGTCATCCCTTCAAACATGGACATGCTCCTTCTCTGAGTGTGCCTTGACCTTCTTCCTCTGCTGAGAGACACTCCTCTGTTATAGTGTATGGAGGAAGGTGGAGGAGCTCACTCAAGGAACCTGCAGGTTTTAATCTGTATCAGGAGCACATTTGTGGAGCATTATAATCGTCTTGCAAGTTGGCAAAAAGCTGTTGACTGTGTAAGGGGCTATACACATTGTACAAGTGCATGAATGAATATATAAATGTCTATAATATAAATAAACCTAAATGTCACATCTGATGGAGCAGGATCCCATGAATATATGGGTTCTTGCAGCACTTGTCATGTGCAGCATCCATCCATCTATTTTCTACCGCTTTATTTATCCTCCACTGGAGGGTCGTGAGGGTGCTGTGACAATCTTAGCTGATGTCAATCTCAGCTGACACAGGGCGATAGGCGGGGTACACCGTGGACAGTTCGCCAGTCCATCACAGGGACACATATAGAGACAAATAACCCTTCACTCTAACACATATGGTCAATTTAGAGTGTCCAATTGACCTAATCCCAATATTGCATGTTTTTGGACTGTGGGAGGAAGCCGGAGATCCCGGAGAAAACCCACGCACACATGGGGAGAACATGCAAACTCCATGCAGAAAGGCTCTTGTTCCAACTGGGGCTCGAAACCCGGTTTTCTTGCTGCAAAGGCAAGAGTGCTAACCACTACACCAACCGTGTGGTCCTCATGTGCAGGATCTTAATTTTCCTACATCCATTTTAATCATTTTTCCTATTGTCCTACATTACGTGAACAAACCACCACATTCTCTATCATTGCTATTGTAAAGCATTGGAACTACATACCTGAAACCACTGAACCATAGGTCAGACCTCCCCAGGAACATTTTCACATAACGCCTCGTGAAAAGCAGATAGTACATTACATGTCATAGTCATAGATAGTCTCTCCACAATGTCAGTACATAATGCTGGACTGAACAGCTGGGTAAACATGTGCACCGGTATAAACGCTGAAGTGAAGAGGTTTTATGAGTTTTTGTTTGACAGTCATTATCAGTTATCTAATCAGCCATTAGGTCAGTCAAGGGTAAAATAACTATCAACTACTGACTGAATCAGGTGCCTGCAGAACACGTGAAATAGCTCTTATCTTTATTGTGAGAAAGCATAATTAAACTTCATTACACAGAGGGAGGGAGAATGGCTCAATATGAAAACATTATACCATGGATGCCAGTGAGCGGACAGAGTTTCAAAGATGTTTGTGGGTTCACAATGCCTTTATTGAAGACATTCGCTTCATCATCTGGGATTCATGAATATATGTAATTCCATGTTTAGAGAAGAGAAGAAACGCTGAGGAAATGCATATAATCTCCTCCCAGAATCATATATCGAATTCTTGGGATAGAAAACAACATAATTAATGATGAAACATTAGTGGAGGGGGTTACTCTGACTGAGAGAAAACATGAACATGAAGATTAGAAGAATCAAAATCAGAGGTAGATAGGAATTTTTTTTTCGTGAGTTGTTTCTTCCATGTTTATATAATACATTAAGATTAAGAACATACCGAAAAACTACAACTTTCTTCTTATTAAGTATTATTGAAAGATTTTACAGTAGAAGTTGACTCACATCTGCTACAATTTGAACATTTTGGCCCCTCACACCACACACACACACACACATATATACAGTATATATATACATGTAGACAGCAAAAAATAATAGTTATGATGATGATTAATATTACTTAGTAGCAGTGTTGTAATGTAACAAAGTACAGTAACTAAGTATGTGTACTTTGTGCAACAAGTACAACATTTATGTATCTTACTTTGTTATTTATATTTCTAGCAACTTTTACTCAACTATGTTTCCTCTCACTATCTCTGTTATTTGTTACTTTTGAAATCATGTTTTGGCATGTGGCGCCACTTACCGCCGTCTACCAATAATTGCAGTCAGTAGAGTCTCAGCTGCCGAGCCGTCACGGGTTGCCGGTTACGTCAGAAATCGAAACCTAAAAGACCTCGGTATTTTGAATGCAGTAACCACTTTTGGCCACATTCTTACATATGGCACCTTTAAGGACCCATATAGACTAGCAGACCCAGGAATTGAACCCACAAAGTTGAAATATATCTCACCCTACCACTCAGCTACCATGGCTCAATAATTACTCCTGACTTAAAAAAAAAATTACGTCTAAAACTTAAGTACAATAAATGTCATATACTTTAAGAATTTTATTTAAAATTACATTTTATTTTATTTAAAAAAGTGACTTCAACTTCCACCAAAGTAATTTTCTGGTTTACTCAAGTATCCCTTTTAGGTACTTTATACAAGACTGCTTAGTATTAATAGTAGTTGTAGAAGTATGATTAGTAGTAGTATTATATGTATTATTATCATGATCATCACCATCTCGAATGTAATTTATTTTATTTTCAAATACTCCAATACTTTCAGTGCGTTGCCACACATTACGTGTGTTTACATACAACACCTAACCCTCGCATGCATGTCACAGAGGGCAGATATTGACCTACATAATATAGCAACAGAAACAAACATGACTTAAACCGTGTGTTTCACAGTGCACATCCAGGAGCCAGCTGCGCCTCAGCGTGAGAAGAAAGGAGCTGCTGTGACGTCACTCACGTTAGCTTCGTCCAAGATGGCGGAGGTGAGACGGTTGAGGAGCAGAAATCACTTCAAGCCGAGTCACAAAAACCAAATGGTTGACGAAGGTAAACTGCTGTTATTTTTTTGTGAAGTGTCTGTTTGTAATACGCGCGAAGCGGAGCAGAGGAGGGCTAAAGAATAAAGTGCCTATGTTGCTGTCGTCGTTGTTTTCGGCAAACTCTCGCTTGTCCGCTAGTCAGTGTGGTGTTGTGTTTTCAGTCGGACAACCGCAGTGTGCTCTGCCTTATGTGGCTCCACTTACTAAGTTCATTCTGCTTTCAAACGCCATGTATGTTTCCCGTTCCGTTTACAAATTAACAAGGACCAAAGGGGTTATCACACAGTCATAGTCGTGCCGTTCTGTGTGTGGACACTTTATGCAAACATGCTTTCTCTGTCTAACTCGGGCTGAAAGATAACCCGCCTTTCAACCGGTTTCAAAAACGCGACCGCGACACCTGTCGGCTCATTTGTCCGAGCCGTCACTTTCACCTGGCCCACAGAGGACCATTGACCAGTGAACTATATCGTTTCTGAAATGTCGTTTGCAGGGCACATGTTTCCTGTCGGGGCCTCTCCGTCCTCACACAACACACCGAGTCTCCCCGCCAATGTATTTTTAAATATCATATTATTAGTCTGTTAGGTTGCAACGTATTTGCGAAACTAATTTCGTCCTCTGCGTAGAACTAGATGCATTTGCAGTAGCGCGGGAAGTGGGGGGTGCTTCCGGGACTGCTGCTCCTGTCCCCCCCCCCCCCGTCACAGTGTCAGCTGCGGCAGCCAGGTTTACATCTTACTGGGTAGCTGTGAAAACAACAAACTACAGGATAGTGTACAGAACACAAACAGTGTCACACTTTTCCTGGCAGCCCCATAACGAGTAAGAGTGCATGTGTTGAAATGTGCAGCTATAGATTGCGCAATAGGTTACCCAACAATCAGTATTGTGAGAATTATTTGATTGATCTGAACGTGTGCACCTTTTTATAAATGTGTACTAAAGTGCACAAAAGCATGGTTTTTGTCAAAAGTGTATTGGCCGACAGCTGTCCTAATTTCTAGGAAACACAGCATCATCAGCACTGGTCATAGAAATACCCATGTGGGTCAACCTCCATAATTAACCACCTGAGCTGATCAGAGCCACTGCCTCCTCTCAAACTGTGTCAGTGCATAAAAACACACAGACACACGGGAACATCCGTCAGGTCTCTTTATTCATCTCTAAAATGCAGAAAATGTTGAAAAAGTAAAATGATAAGTTAAAGGGACAATGTGTAGTATTTATGGGTTTATATAACCCAAAATCCACTTTTTTATACATATTATGTGCTCCTGCATTGTCTAGTCACTGTATAATAGTTTTTGTTTCATTTTCGTAGTGTTTCAAAAAGTCATGTAAAATAACATGGTCGCGGGCCGCGGTCGCATTGCCACTGTTAGCATGTTTCTACCGGAGCCTGTAAGGACAAACGTGAGAGAACAAATCAAGCGTCGCTTTACTTGTAGCGGAAGTCCCGCCTCCACTCTCTCCGCTTCGTCTGCTATGGCCGCGGTAGCTCGCCCTCTCCCTCGCCTCACGAACCTCATCTGCTGACACGGAGAAAGACAACGAGGACGACATTTGACCAGCTGCGGATACAGTCGCGCTCAGGGAAGGGAGGGGGTGAGCAGAGCAGCAGTTCTTTGTTGTAAATTTCAGCCTCTCTTCTAGATGGCACTATAAACTACTTACTTCACCTTTAAATGAGTAGTCGGTTTACTGAAAATTATGGCAAATGGCAACTGCTGTGATGAAATCCAAATTGGTGTGGACCTCGAAAAAGGGACATTCTGGGTTTTTTGTAGTTTTGTCGTGTACAGTAGGTTAAACAAGATATATGGATAGACTGGCATAAGTTACTAAATCTGGATTTTAGTAAATTAGTAGTAATGTACAAGTATTTACTTGTCTCATGAAGTGACAATGACAAGCTGGCTGTCCTATCATTATGCAGAGCAGAATGTAAACAGTGGCCGTGGACGTCCATTGAGATCCTCGTCAACATCGCAACAACATTAATACCAGCCACAGCAGTGACATTTCTTAAGTAGATAAACAATAAACACCATACTAACTGTAATTTTGCCATTTTGGAATGCATAACATCATTAAAACTTTTGCTGGCAGTTGCTTTCCCCTGGTGAATAACATTCATGAAGTAGTGTAAGGTGCACTATTCTTTTAGATGCTGGCATAAAGCTAGTCTAACCTGACTCAGCACACAGTGCTTTTGTGAAATTGTATGGTGTCTTTGCATAGACCCTGTATGAAAATATCTCAATGGAAGACAAACTTGAAGAGATGGAGATTTCATTCTGCTGACAACTAGCTAAGTTATGCTAGACAAACACCACCAATGGGGTAGATGTAATTACTTAGCTCTACACAATTGCTAGTAAAAGTGGTGCAACCCGTGTTATTTTTGGATTGACTAAACCTGATTTAATGAACACTCATTCTGTTACTAAGGTTAGTTAATCTGTATGTCTACTTTAACACAGGCCAACTGACTTTGTGGAAACAGAATTCACTGCAACTGCTCTTAATCTGCACTTTGTCCTCACTGGTGTGCTGGCAGAAAATCCACGTTTGACTTTGTCGATTAAAGTCCAGAGAGGCAGATCAGGTTGTCCTTTGGTGCAGGTGTGCAGAGAATTAGCTACAGTGTATGCCCCATTCTCTTTCATTGACTCAGTCTCTGCAGTCTCATTATCTTACAAACCCAGTCAGGTGCATGTGATGCAACTTTAGTCTCAGGGATTTGTGAATTTCTAATTTTCTACACTAATGCCACAGAAAATGCAAGTAAATTAACTCTTTAAAATGGGAAAATCTTATTTTAGAGAGCTGTTGAAAGTGAACTGTGGCCTTATCAAAGTTGTCCTCAGTAGTGCAGGCTTGCACAGTCATACACTATTCTTGCCATGATAAAGATAGGTACCTATCAGAACTGGTAGGGATGGAACACTGAAAACAGTTGTGTTTGCATGTGACACTTTGATGATGATGTTTTACACACTCTTCCTAGGGTAATGCATGTGTTTGTGTATGGGCAAGACGCATGTGCTCAGTTCCTCCGTGACATAAAAAGTAAGGTGGCTAATTATAGTTCTGTCCTCATTCTCTGCAAGTTGAGTGGGACAGTGCATCAAGCCTACTACACACGGTGTGATTTTGGGCTGTCTCAGGCGAAAGATAAACTTTGGTCATGTCCCGAAAACGTTGGTCTTTCTTTGTACTGTAAGACGGGTTCACAGACAGTTGTCATGGTCTTGCAACCAAAGATAGCCTAGAACAAAATTATGACAGTGTGAGAAACTTAGGATGAACATCTCAGTGCCACATATACTAAAGAACCAATAGAAATGCAGCATGAAATGATGTATAGGTCAACACGACACAGCAAAACCAAAACATAGAGAGCCAGAGACGCTTCATGCTTTACTTTATTGTTTATATCTAGTTTGGCACTATAACAGCGTAGACGGACAATGTGGCGCTTGCTGGTGACGTTTTACTCTTGCAGCTTGACCACAGATGGTGTTGACGTACGTTGTAGCTTGCGAATCAGTCGTTGCACAGTCTGCATACATCAAACGTGATGTACCACCAAAGTTTATTAGATCCATGTCGCACAGTGTGGCTTGCAATAAATTATAAGATTGCTAAAATCTCACAGTTTGTAGGAGGCTTTAGCCACATTTTCATGAAGTGTAATGGCAAGTGCACATGTCTACAAAGCATGGTTTTTCACAGTCTGTTCTGCATCCTTGCATGCTGATGTTTTTACGCAGACACACATGCACATTCTACTGCAGCACAGACTCCTTGTAGTCCCAGTAGAATAGTGTCTTTGTGCGTCTCCTCTATGGCTGCAGTTTGTGCCACTTCATTCTGTTGAGTGCTGCTTTGGTTTTGTTGGGAACGACACTGCCACGGATTGAGGAAATATGCAGGGCTAATTTGCTTGCAGTGCCAATTACTGTAACTGCCCTGTGCTCACAGCAGCCCTTAATACAGTAGTACAGCATTGCTATCTGTTGTGAAATTTGTAGCAAATCCAGGCTGACCTTTGAATGTTACTGCTGTACAGTAGTTGCCCCATTTAGCCATTTTGGCATGCCAGATTGTTAGTTGCACATAATCATCTGAAAGGGATTGTTTGACAGTTTGGAAAAGTGCAGACATTCTTAAAAAAATAGTTGGCAGGTGGTTGGGTGAACCACCTGACTTTCATTATCTTTCACATTCGAAATTTAATTTGATTATGAAAATCCTTTCTTGTCATCTGTTGCATTCCTCCCATGAATATGCTAAATTTATGATTTAACACACTGTAGTTGCACCTAAACCAATGTTTGTTAACAATTATTTGGTTCTCACTGTCATCACACAATTCCTCCCTCATAGGAATGCATGATTCAGACCAAGCCAAACCCTGTGCTGATACCTGCGTGCTGTGGACCATGATGTGTTGTTCAGATGACATTTAAAGACCACTGCAGTTTGGCAGAATTTTGATTTTAGAAAATGAAAATAAAGTTGCATGAAGGCTGTGTCAGAATAAACAATGCATCACCACATTCAATGAATGTTAAACTGTGAACGTAAAAGGCTGCCAATGTGAGCACTCTTTTGTATTAGCCACCTTCTGCTAACCTCTGTATTTCCCATTGACTCTTACCTGGGCATGTGAAACCTGAACAGTTTTACTTGTTAGGGCTTCCCAATTATTCCACTGATTTTAAGTGTCCAACATCACAGCTGCAAACAAGAGGCATCTTTCATTAACCTACATGGAATAAAGATACCTGCTGGCGTTAGCTTTGTTATTAGCCACACAACGCGTTTCTCATTAATTACTTAAGCAGTGGTGAATGTCATGAGACACAGGTATCACTACTTCCTGAAACTGAATGCCTAATCACTTAAATATTTGAATGAGCAATGCTTAATACTTGTTGTATTACCTGTTCAGTGTAGAAACAACCCCATTTTCAGATGGCACCAGCCCTTTCTATTATCTGTAAAGTAATATTTTCACTGCTTAGTTGAGCAGCTTCAATACCTGGTTGTTATTTTCCCAGCCAGAATACTCTCAGCAGCAGAGCATTAAATCTCCTCATCGGTTAAAAACATTTAATGGGCTGAATTTTGCCATGTTTTTGTTGCATTTGTCTTCTGTGTGAACCAGGAAATGGGGTGCATTTGACTCTGGGTTGACTCAAGGTAAACATGCAGCAGTAGCTGAACTCCCAATCACATTATCTGGGTATGTTAGTCTGACTGAATTAAATTTAGTATGATTTCAGACATACATATAGTTTAAAGTCCAGTTTAATTGCAATAAAGTCATATCAATCTACTTAGTGATGGGAGTGATGGGTTTAGGGGAATGATTACGTTTTAAAATCCACAGAAATATCAACATAAGAGAAAAGAAAACGCTGTCTTTGTGATGTCCTTGTGTCATTTATGTCCCTTTGTGATTTTGAGAACAAGGCTATTTTCAAACTTGACCTAGATGGGCAGAACAGAGTGGAGAGCAGTACAGACTGGTAGAAAGATACGTTATTTGACCCATATAAAACACTTCACTTAATCTTCAATTCTAAATATTTTCTGGCTCTCACAGAAACAAACTTACAATGAATCATGCCTCATAGTCCTGCCTGCGCATTCTTCTCTCTTCTGTCACTTCACACCCATAGTCTGCACTCTAACATGCAGTATGTCGTTATCTAACCAAGTGTAATTTTATCTTTCTCTCTCTTGCTTTGTTTTTCTTATTCAAAGGCTTGAGTGGTGTGGAAGATGTCCCCATTTTTCAGCAGAAGCCGAAGCCTCCTTTAGCCAAGACAGAAGAACTGGAGGATGAATTGCTTCCCAGGACCATGGCCTCAAAATTAAGCAAAAATGCCAGCCTCACCCCCTCACCAGATGAAGGAATTCATGAAGATGAGGTAAAGTGTTGATGTGCTTTTTGTCACTGTTGCTCTGTCAACACACATAACCAGAAATAAACTTAGCTTCGACAACCCTTCTGCATTTTTGCTTGTAAATCAACCATTCGGCTCTAACATAAATCCAACCACAAGAGAACGTAACGCTACAGCTGATTTCTGGTGATAAATGCTTAAAGCATAGGAAATAGCTTATATACAAAGCATGTATGTATATTTAAAAAAAATATTCTGGAATGTGTGTATTTTACCAGTTAAAATCTTTTGATTATTTCAAGCTTTGTTCTGCTTAATCTCTGACTCATACAAAGTGTTTTTCTTGCTCTTCTGTGTGAGACTTGGCTGGCTGATCTCACTGCTGTTATTTTCAGTTCCTGTCTCCTCTAAGAAACCTGCCTTGTCAGCAAAGTGTTATCATTGCCATGGAAAACCCTGATTGAAAACTCATGTCTTTAGGCTGTGACAGAGGAAGAAAAAGCTCATCCCATCCAGATTGTCATTGCCAATGAAGATGAGCACAGCTTTGAGCTGGATGCTGCAGCGCTGGAGAAAATCCTGCTGCAAGATCATATAAAGGACCTGAATGTTGTGGTCGTGTCTGTGGCTGGAGCCTTCCGCAAGGGCAAGTCCTTCCTGTTGGACTTCATGCTGCGGTACATGCACAGTCAGGTGAGATAATACGTGGTTACAGTGTTACAAAATGCACCTTAGATATATAAGGGAATGGCAGGGTTCCCACGCTTCCTGGAAATTGAGTGATCAATTTTCCAGTCATGGAAAACACGAGTGACCGTACATTTCTTGAAATGAGAAATGTAAGCAGCGAAAACTGAAGTATTACATTTAACTGCTGGTAGTTCTTATTTATAATGTTGTTAGCATTTATATGAATCAGTGAATTAATCAATCAGTCAATTTTACTTTATTTTACAACTTTTTAACAAATCAAATGTGATTCAACGGGCTTGACGGGTTGATTAAACAACAGAACAACATAGGAAATAAAGTCAAATTGTACTTGGTAACCAATGCACACCAAGGAATAAAATATGAGCAGATAAAATAATGCGAGATTAAGAATAAAAGATAAAACTAAATACAATGGTGATGAATAAATACATTTACTTGAATAGTAAAACAATAAAATCTAGAGAAATTTAGATAATTTAATTTTTTAAATGAAATATAGATACAGCAGAGCAAATAAAGATAAAAATACGAAATGGATGGAATAGAAGTATAAACCATCAATTTCTAATAATAATGTAGACGCTACAGAAAAGCCAGTCTAAAAAGATAGCTAGCAAACAATGCTTGTTAAATATATTTTAGGTTCATTATGATACTGTGGTGCAGGCCAGTAATATTGTCCATCAATCCTTGATCTTGCGTTCTTTTTATTAGAGGACTAGTGTAACCTAAAATGACTGTACTGGAACAATAAAATGCAAATTAGCATCTAACCAAAGGTGTGGAAGAAGCAATGCCATGCATGTATGTATTATGCATAGAATATAAAATGTATGAAAAAGCTAAGGTATGAACAGTAATTTACTGTGTGAACAGTCAACAGGCAGTAGTTGACAAATGTGTGTTGTCTTACAACGGGACGGGAGAGTAAAAAGTCATGCATGGGGGCAAGATCAAATATAAAGACTGCTGGACAATTAAACAATGAGAGAAGAATTACAGCTTTCAAGAGGATCCCTTCAAAAGGCACACTACTCATTTTTCAGCTCTGATTTCTCAGATATTTTTCGTAACATGTTCCCAGACACAGAGATTGCCAAACGGTTTTCATGTGGTACAAGGAAATCAGTAGGGATGCACCGATTGCCATTTTTGGGGCCATTTCCGATTTTTCAAGAAGTTTGACCTGCCGATACCGATTTTAGCCGATTCCGATTTCAATTTTTTTAAACCACTTTTCAGCATACAGAAATATATATATTTTTGCATCTTTTCTCTTTAATAGAACATTTAAACATAGAAATACAATCGGTTCACATCCAATATCCACCTAAAAATACAAAAACGAATCACTACCTGTATGTGTAATTTATTTAAGCTTAAACATATTTCACAACATAGTACCTAAACACAACAATAAGTAAATGACCTCACTCTCTCGCTCTCTCTCTGTGTGTGTGTCTCTCTCTCTCTCTCCAGCCCCGTGCCAACAATGCCTCGCGCTCTCTGCGCACACAGGTTTAAATGACAAACAAACAAATGCTGAGTGCTGATCAAAAGTTTTGTGCAAGTGATTTAAGGTCCTGACTCTTGTCCCAAATATGACAGGCTTCGTTCAGTGATTGAAACAAATATATAAACATTAATGAAACGTTTACATGCAGAGCGCTCACTCGCAAAGCAGACAACAGCGGCGCAGCACCGCCGCATCGCTGCGAGTGCGTGGCTGTTGTGTAATCAAATACACCGGTACGGCCCTATATTAAAAATTAATATCATAACGGATAAAAAACGGTATTCGGTGTGAACTGGTATACCGCCCAGCCCTACACTCTACTACATGTGCGTGTAGCCGCGTGCACGTGTGTTGCTGATGCTGCGTGGTGCAGGTGCATTTTGATCGGCTCATTCAAATCGGAATATTCTGACTGATCGGCCGGTCACCGATTTCGGCCGATTCCGATCACTGGCCGATTAATCGGTGCATCCCTAGAAATCAGCTGACCAAACTGCAATGGGAGAGCAATGGGACACGTGTATAAGAAAAGCACAGTGCTATGTAGTATATTTTGATGTATGCCTAAATAAAGTGACACAGACAGAGCAGTTGGATGTTGTAGTTTAGTACTGGAATTAATGAGAAGGGAAGGCAGTGGTGCATTATTTTGGTTCAGAGTTTATAGGACATGCACAAGCAGAGATGCTTCTGGAAAAAGTCAAGAGAAAACATTTGTCCAGCTGCTAAAACTGGACCTCCAAAACAAATCAGTCCATGTGCTACTCGAACAGCTGGACGCAAGATTTGACCTAAAGCAAGTTTTAGAGAAGGCATCTGAAAAGTGTTAGGAAAATCCAGTTAACATGCAGGTGCTCAAGAAAGAATGCATCTCATTCCTCACTGTGATGTGCAAAAAAAGAATATGCAGGGAAGGCCTCTTGTTTACCCAGCTGTGCCGGCACAGGAGCTCCCTTGACCCTATGATCATATTGACAGAGGCTGAAAGTGCAATGTTTGAGAAATTCCTACAGGTTCTCCTCAATGCAGGATGGTGCACTGCCTCAGCATGACAAAGTTCAACGCAAACCATAAAGCATAGTTCCAAGATTTTGTTTCCAGTTGCCAGCTGGATGAATTTCTTGGAAGATTTGTTGGTGGCAGAGCAGAGTATACAGCACTGTAGGACCTGATGCAACGTCTCCTCACACTGTCTCATAGGCGAGCAGCAGTAGAAAGAGGCTACTCTGTCATTAAGGACATGCTTGTGGAAAACAAAGGAGAGGAGTCTGGGATGCAATGGCTGAGTGTGCATTAGATGTAGACTTGCTAAAGAATCTCATTCAACACTGCAAAGGAGCAAGGATGAGGAATGTGCAGAACCTTGAGGATGAGAAAAAGAACCAACTGCAAATAAGAATAGAACACAATGAAGCAATGATGGGGCAGACAGAATGGCAGTGAATGCATAATAACAACTGGACTTCACATTACTTACTAAATCAAATTCATACTGTAGCAGTGTGGCAGAGAAAAGGGAAGAGCTGGAATACCTGCAGTAGAGTGTGAAGAAGCTACACATCTTTTAAATCAGACATCTGGAGCACAAGAGGAATAAGCGTAGAAGAAATCTGGGTAACAAAAGGTACAACTGTAGAAAAATTATTTCATAATAATGAGAGTTCTAGTAATTAATTTAATATTTTATGAACTATGCTGTAAAATTGCAGGTAACGACACAAATACGGTAGTTACTTGCCTTTGAGTAGTGTTAAGCTGGTGCACTTCACAATACATACCCATGCTGTTTTTTACATGGACACGCTTGTGCAGGCCTGTGAGCTAGCAACTTTGACTGTTCAAAGATATCAACAACTAGTTCTTTGGGTCTTCTAGGAGTAGCTTGACACACAGACGCAGAGAGGGATCACCTTACACTGATCTAATGTGCTCTCCAACACAGACGAGGAGGATAGACGGAGGAATGGTGTGACCCTGTGGTGTCTCACAGCTGTCATGTGCTACATGAACATTAGCATTCATGCAAGGCTGACCAGATCTACCCATGTTATTGACATATTTGCTGTAATTTATAACTTCCAGTCACTGTATTTATGTGCAGAATTGCTGGACTGCAGGTAAATGATCACCTCACTCTGTGGTCTGCCATGTAGGGAAAATGCACATGCAAACCTTTTAGACACTATGAATCAGTGCTTGTGTTTTTACTTACAAATGAGGTATTTGCCTTTGTGGATTCCTGATACACTTCCTGTATGTGGTCAGAAGCGTTTACCCTCTGTCAGCTGAGTATTCTGATGAGGTCACTGAGTTGTTTTTGACTGAAGCTTTTATTTGTATGGTTTTAAGTAGTCAACAACATGTCTATACTTCACAAAAAAAAATATACTGTTACACTGAGTTCTTAGATCTCTCTGTTTGACTGTGCAGACAAAACAGGAAATGGGGCTTGGAGACATTTACAAACAACAAAGGGTGAAGAAAATAAAACATAATAATTTACTTCTCACCTGCCCTCTGTATTCCAGTGAATTTCATCTCTTACTCTGTCTCACCTGATGCTCGTCTCCTCTTTTGTCTCACTCTTCCCTCACTCCTCTCACTGTGCAGCAGAATCACTCGTGGATTGGAGGTGATGATGAGCCTCTGACAGGCTTCACCTGGAGAGGAGGCTGCGAGAGGGAAACCACAGGAATTCAGATCTGGAGCGAAGTGTTTGTGGTTGACAAACCAGACGGCAGCAAGGTTGACAAATATTGTAGTCCTTAACACAAGCTATAACAAGCTACATGTGGTTGTCTCAAATTTATGGTCTCATTGTGACGTTTAAGAGCAAACACCCTGATTGTTCCATTTCAATCCAACAGGTAGCTGTACTCCTCGTTGACACTCAGGGAGCGTTTGACAGCCAGTCCACTATAAAGGACTGTGCCACTGTGTTTGCCCTCAGCACAATGACGAGCTCTGTACAGGTGAGGCCTCGAAATATGCTGTTCCTGTTCACATCATGAGCTAAAATAAACATTTACGCTCATGATGCTTTTCTTACTTTTTTTTCAGGTGTACAATCTCTCACAGAATATACAGGAGGATGACCTACAACATCTGCAGGTCAGTGTGATTAATTATTTATTTATTTTACATTTTTCCTCCACAAGCACAGTCTGATCCAGTCTGATTATATTAATCTCCTCTGTAGCTTTTCACAGAATACGGTCGACTGGCAATGGAAGAGATCTACCTGAAACCTTTCCAGGTACTGGTCTGCTTTTGCCTTTTACCACTGAACATGCACTGAGGACAACAGTTTTGTCTTTTTCATTAGTAAATAGCAATCTAATTGTGTATTATTATTAGGCCAGATCTTGTCAGAACATATTAACAGATCAATTATTGGCTCTTCCTCCATGACGTTAAGTAAGGTCTCATTATTTCGGTGTGGTTTTGATATTGTTTTTCGTATTTCAGTCCCTGATGTTCCTGATTCGTGACTGGAGTTACCCTTATGAGCACAACTATGGCCTAAAAGGAGGC